>NC_134208.1:54605151-54908181 GCF_965140235.1 Caretta caretta | reverse complement strand
GGAGAATTTAATAACACCAATGGGAGCTGTCATGTGGATCGGGGCATGCTACAGCCCTACTAGAAGATAGTAAAACATATGGGGGAAAATAATTGAGACAATAAAATAAAACTGCATTTGTCTTTAGAATATAAAAACATTGACTCCAATGTCTAATATTATAAGTGATATATTACTTGTGCTGTTTTGCCAATTTCAAGAACTGTTCACTTGTGGACTGCAGTATTCTGGATCACCCCAATGAGAAGACTAAAGAAACAGGCCCGGGAATCTTTAACCCTTAGGTACCAAGGAAGTACATTCCTTAGAACTCTTTTAGGCATGTAGCCAAGACAGTTTTCCTCTTTTCAGATATTTTTTCTGATCTTTTTGAGTAGCTTTCCTAATCTAAATGTCAGAAAAGTGGAGTGCTATTTCTGATCACCAGTTAATTTTGACAGTTATTGCTATTTGTCCCAAAGTTTGATTTCAATAGTGTCTTTGCACTGGTTATTTTGCCATTAGTTGCAATTGAAAGAGAATAGCTATCAAAATGTTAACAAGGACAGTAGTCAATCTCTGTCAGCTTTATTAAAAGCAAATACATTTACAAGTTCCACCGTAAATCTAGGTCAAGTAATGAGATTCCTGACTTATTTTCCATAAGCCAGTTATTACATTATGCAAGCAAAATGACATAACACACAATTGTTCAATTGAATCAGTTTTCCACTCATCAATGAGATCACAAAACTGCACTGTTTAAAATTTGATGCATTTAATTTTTATCTATTAGTGTAATGTATGTGGAATATTTCAGTAAAATATCTCAAAAAATTGATATTCTAATATTTCTGTTGAGGGCAAAGTAAATTGCCCATAAAATGAAATTTTTCCCCCAAATTATTTCAGAAATATCAAAACATTCAAGTGCTTTGTTCTGATAAGGTCAGAAATCTTCATTTCAACTTTTAGATCTTATATTGTAATATGAGTCAAAAGTTTTGAAAGTGTACTTCGTTTGCATTAGAGCTAGTGAAATGGATCTTCTGAATTGATTAGCACAAACAATTGCTAGCACCCAGTTGTAGTGAATTCTATACACCTAATCATCAAGAATAATTTAAATGTGTAGAGCATAAAATATACACCAATAATGACCTGAACTTGTTAGCTCTAAATCAACATTTGAAAAAAAAACAAAAACAAAAACCAACCCTGGAGATTTTTCCTTACATTTGTAAACAGTGGGCTTAATTATTGGAAATTGTAACTCTTAGCTAGCTATCTCCTCAGCTGACCAGGGGGTAATTTATCCCTTGGTGTAACTTGGAGCCCATGGGCTGTTCTAAATTATGTTAGTTGGACTAGTCTCATTGGGACCCCTGTACCAGCTAAAGTAGAGGTCCATGCATCCTGACTACCCCCAATTTTATCCTGATCTTGATTTGACTCCCTCTGCATCACTATGCAGCCCTAGGATTGCTTTTAGTCCAGAGTAATCATTGGCTGCTTTGTGCTGCTGAGGTGATGCAAAACAGCCAGATCAGGAGCCAAGGATTGAGCCTTATATGTTTGGTTCAATTATATTTCAGGCTCCATTTTTCTGTTGTATGTTTTCTGCTCTGTGTTCTGCATGAGAAATTACATATACAGAATAGTACAAAAAAGACAAAGGATGCAAGGAAGTCAGAGCATATCCATTTGCTGATTTTGATGTCTGGTTTATGTTCATAATTTAGGTGAAGACTTGTATAAAATATTTTAATGGATGTTGTATTTTTTGAAATAGTCTTATGTTTGAAACACCGAAGTGCACCTTGATCTGCAGAGATGATATTTGTCTCCTTGGCCTACTTCTTGCCCAGTATACCACCAAATGTCAATATTAAACACTTAATGGTTATATTATCTTTTTTATGGACCACATTCTTTCCTCTGGTTGCAGTGGGGAAGATTAAAGAAGTAGAAAGCTTCTTCTTGGCCAAAATTCTGTCAAGCCAACATGAAAAAAAAATCCAGAATTACACATCTCCCCCATTATTATAGCCCTATCATTTTGCAATGGGTGAGCTGTGTCAAACAAAGTTCTGGTCCCTACGGGCTTATAAATAGGGGAATAAAAGATACTACACTACAGATGAAACAAACAGCAGGCAG
This sequence comes from Caretta caretta, assembly GCF_965140235.1. Lineage (NCBI taxonomy): Eukaryota > Metazoa > Chordata > Testudines > Cheloniidae > Caretta > Caretta caretta. The sequence goes on along the minus strand of NC_134208.1, from coordinate 54,906,042 downwards.
CAGTCTTTGTGGATGGAAGTGTTTTACTGACGGGGAGAGGTTTTGAAGGAAGCAAGTAAAAGGACTTGCTGTAAACTGGCTGTGAAGCTCTTCCAAATGGACATGTGCAAAGTGGAAGTATACAGGAAGTCAGGTGAGGGCAAAAGGAACTAAGGGAGTGACCAAGAAAGAAGCTTGAGTGGAATAAGACTCGGAACCAGACTTCTAGAAGAGCTCTGAGGTTCAAGGCTACCTGACAGTAAATCACATCAAGAGGAAGAAAAGGAAAAAAAAAAAAAACACTAAAAACATTAATGAAATTGTTTTCAGTTAATTAGGTTGTCCTGAATTCTAATCTGTTCACTGGGAACAAAGGATTTATTTCAGTAAAAATGATAGCCAGCTTCTGCAGTGAGAAAACTGACTGTTCTGTAACTGAATTGGGCCCTAAATTTGCAGCTTGGCAAAAAAGAGACAAGTGTTTTATTCTGGTGTCTGATTCCTTTGGCAGTGATGCTTCTCAATCATACAGTTCAGCACAATGCACCATTTAAGGAAGAATGTCAAAAACATCTTATGACTGGGTTGAAGGCTATAAACTGCAATATTTTTTACTAATCCTAACTAGGCAATGGTATGGTTAATGTTGGTGAAGCCGTTCTCTGATTGCAGAGGAATGACAGCGCTTGTGGCTAAGAACCCTCATCATCAGTGAATAAAGGGGACAACCCCGGAGTCCTGATGTAAAGCAATATTTAGGGTAACCTATCATCAAGCAATAATATGTAGAAAATCAGAGTGAAAAGCAATGCCAAAAATGGTTATTTGCTTTATCCTTATCAACCTGCTCCTATCCAACCTGGCAAGCAGGAACTGGAAGTTGCCAAACATAATTTATTTTTAAATCCTTTATCCACTGGCAATGCTGCATGTTGCCTAAAACCTCAAAAATATGCCTTACAATTTCATTAAGATTTTCCAGCCCATTAGACTTCACATACAGACAGCTCTTACACTAGTAGTGTCTTTGTGGGCATATTGGATGCTGCTGTTAAACACTAGAAACTTACTAGGTACTCAGCACACTCTGTAAACAAGTAATACTGAAATAACAGGAGTATCCAAATGAATGAAGTGAGATCACATTGTCTTCAAATCCAACAATCTTGTAATAGAGCCAGAGCACTTACACAGCAATACCTACTTCCTCTAGAGCTGGCAACAGGCAATATCACAAACAAATACACTTTGTTTTCACTTTCTATTCCCTTAGCACCTTTCTAGCCCTGTCCACTTGCAACCCAACTAGAGAGGAAGGGAAAGTGATTAGAGTCTGTCCAAGTATATTAAGATTCAACTTCTAGTTAGTGTAGATGATATAAATTCAGTTATTGTTAGTATTAAGCAATGTCTGCCACTGTTCTGTGGCTAAAGGCTCAACTGAGTGCAAATTTAAATTAAGGAACTGAATCACTTTCAATTAAACCCCAGAGCCAATCACTAACATTTAACAGGAAAAAAAATAGGTGCAGTGGTTTTGCTAGACATTGTTGCTCGGTAAAGGGAGGCCCATTGTATCGCACTACAATTGAATTGGACTGCCACTGAAATACTGAGCTAAATTTCCAGAAATATTAGTATGTGAACAGTTGTCCATTGTGAGCCTCACTGAGTGTGCAATTCCACATGTTCCATACCATGTTCCAAAGGTTATTGGTTGGTTATTATTTATATTACAGAAGCACCTAAGAAGTGTAAAATATTGTATAAATATAAGACAGAGTGATGATTTCCCCATTGGTTCTAGCCATGAAAGCTGTTTTCCTAAATAAGAACAGGGTTTTTAGGAAAGTGTAGTCATCTATTGAAACATACAGTGTAGCAGATGCAAGCCTTATAATCAGAGATTGGCTCAAACCAAAACTTCCAGATCCAAATACCCATAAATGTTAAAGGCTTTCAAAATCGAAACTCAATATTTGTGAATAGCTTTTTAACAGACTACATCAAATTCCCAAATGCTGAGGACATTTGAAATCTGAATCATAATTTTCTATTGTGTTCAATCACACAGAAAACCATAGACTAAATTCTTCAGGGAAGGAAATATGATTACCAAAACCAGATAAAGGGTAAAACATATAACCAAAGTGATTAAGGTGAGGATAGGCATACAGCTGGCTAGTTCTCTTCTTCCTTTTAAATAATATATGTTTGTATGTGTATATTTATTATTATTATCTGACTACAAGAATGCAATGGTAGTTAACAGATGTAAAGGCTAATGAGTTTGAGGTAAAAGGCCTAGTAACCTATGGGAAAAGGGAACCCCAACATTGGGAGGGTGAGGAAACACAGAAAAGGAAAAGGGACTTAATATGCATCAGCATAACACATTATAAAAGCTGTTTTCCAGCCTTCATGCCTTGGGAGATGCCAGGAAGATGTCCACTGATGGTCAGGATGATGAGGATCACGACTAACACTTTGGGTTTTTCTGCAAGAGTGGGTGTGAGTATATGAATGCTCAAATGTGGGATGTTTTGAGCGTCTTGTATTATCAATACACTTTGCTGCACTGGAGTGTTTATGATTTTGCTAACTGTGCTCATAAATATATTACAAGGACAGGTTTCGGAGTAGCAGCCGTGTTAGTCTGTATTCGCAAAAAGAAAAAAAAAAAAAGAGTACTAGTGGCACCTTAGAGACTAACCAATTTCGTGAGCTGTAGCTCACGAAAGCTTATGCCCAAATAAATTGGTTAGTCTAAGGTGCCACTAGTACTCCTTTTCTTATTACAAGGACAGAATTCCTTTCGTAAATGTAATTGTCTCCTTTGTAGCCAACGATTTTATTTTATTGTTCATTCATTATGTGCTATATTACATCTATTAATTGTATGTTAATTGGAGTTAATTTGTAGGATTATAGAAGCCTAAGATTGAACAGTATTTAGAAAAAACATGTATTAGACATGAGTAAAACAAGCTGAAATGCAAGAACCTATAGGATGAGGCCTGCAAGAGTTTAGCTTAGCTATTTTAGGCCTTGGAGACAAGAAATGGTGACATAAGTGACTGGAAAATAACCCGATGCTGTAAGATTATGGGATAAGAGGTATTAACTGGTAATATTGCACAAAATTAATATTAGATCAAAAATATTGTAAACGCGCATCTGTCTCAGACATGTGTCTTAACCACAGGATACAGGTTGTGCATTAATGCTAATGAGAATAAAGGGAATTTACACAACCTATAGAAAATTGCAGTCCCTTAAGTTTCCAGGGGACACAGACCAAAGGTTTGACACTTTTATGGACATGTGCAGAATGTAGGTATAGACAGAATCACATTATAAAAAGGGGATGCCCAGAACGGGAAAATTGAGCTCCCTATGGGAGAATCCAGCAGGAACTATCCCTCTACTGATGATCAAGCCATGAGAGACCAATCAGACCCAACAACAGACACTGTTGTTAAGGATGTGAGTAAACTACATTTTAAACTTATGCATAAATCTGTATTGGATTTCTACACGATGTATAGGATTTCTACATTCTACCATTTTAATTGTAATTTTAATAAAACTAGTAAAACAGACTAGATCTTGTACTTGTGAATGTATGTGTGGTCACAACCCTTGGTCTTTATGTGTTACTAGAGTCTCTAAATCTGAAGCAAGTAGCAGGGGTGATGTTCACTCTATTAAGCTTCAGAGGGGTAGCCGTGTTAGTCTGGATCTGTAAAAGCGGCAAAGAGTCTTATGGCACCTTATAGACTAAAAGACGTATTTGAGCATAAGCTTTTGTGGGTGAATACCCACTTCATCAGATGCATGCAGGACTCTTTGCCGCTTCTATTAAGATTGAAACAGTAGCCGCTAGAGCTGAACTCACCGTGGTGTAATACCACATTACAAAATTCACTTTAAATAAAATAAAAGGCTATACCTTCATACACACTGCGGTCCTCGTAATACCATTAATATTTCTGGGTCTGGTCATGAGGCAGAACCTAGCCAAACCATTGAATGCTAACTGGGAATTAACACATAATCAATAGATCAGGCAACAATAACGAATTCCTTCTTCCATCTTTGAATGGCCAGAGGACTGCACCTATTCCTCATGGCTGAGACCTATCCATAGCAATCCAGATATTGTCATCTCCAGGTTAGATTGTTGCAATACACTCTGCTTGAAGCCGACGGTGAAGGCACACAGAAGTCCCAGCTGGTACAATGTGCATCTGCCTACCTCCCAAGCAAGACTGACCAGAAAAGAAAGCACATCTTGCTAGTGAGCTCTACATTCCACTGGCTCCCCACTCTATTTTGTGTCTGCTTCAAGGTCCCAGTCTTCATTTTTAAAATGCTTAATGGGTTGGGGCCTAGCTGTCTTAACGAGCACTTTCCTCTCCATTACTCAGACTGGTAATGCTCTATGGAAACATTGTGCTTGACCCAGCTCAAGATGAAAGCCCATGGCTGTGAAATTCTCTGCTACAAACATTTTCATCTCTGTTTTGCCTATATAGATCTTGGGCCAGCTATTTTTCATTCATGTGCTCTGAAGGTGCTCTGGCTGCTGCATATGGTACCAGTTACTTTAAGTGTCTCACTTCACTAGCTACTTTTCATTCATGTGCATAATTTGGACAGGCATTCAGACTTTCTTTTTAGCAGGTAGTCTTTCTTCAGTAAAGAGAAAGGGCCAATGATGACCTTTATGGACGAAAGGAGGAAAGAATGATCTGGAACCCAGAGTGGTGGAGCCCAGTTGCCCATAATGGCAATAGTTATTAAATCTTGTTCAGTACATGGCACCCTCATCCCAAGGTGAGAGTGTGTTACAGATAGTTTCCCTTGTACATGTTTTTAAAGAGTTGCAGTAGGTATTGAGAAACCCAGGAACCGTATTAAATTGCTAGGCTGTGCTGCTATATGTCTCAATTAACATGTGAGATCTCACAATTGCAAGAGACATAATACAATAGGAGGAATAAATAGACAATTTTCAATTTGATATTGAATCTGCTGTGTAGACTGAGAGAAAGGAAGTAGCTCAGTCTTTCTGGACTTTGAACTGTTCTTGGAGGAGAGCAGAAAAGAACTTTCTTTTACCTACTCCAGATTCTGAACTCTAAAGACTATAACAGAGAAAGGAGAATGCCTTTTCAGATGATGTGTGAGAAGGAAGAAACACAGTTTGAGTCTCAAAACCTAGGCTGAGTTTCAGGCCCGGCGCTTAGATCAACACAGCAAAGCAAATTAGATGTGAAATTAGTGAGTCATAACACTCCTAATTAAAAAAAAAAGTAGGACAGTTTTTCCAGGATAGAACCACATTTTAAGGTTCTTCTTCAATGCTTAGCCATAGCATTTGTTCGCCATTTTGGTCTGGCCCTGCACAACCGCAAAGACTTGACAGCCTGAGAGTCCAACATCAGAACGGATTTGATGAACCCATGTATTAGGGGGTCTGCCTCTTGGTGCCTCCACCCCTCAGTTGGTGGAATTTTATCCTGGAAGTTACAAGCCACGCGGAGAACAGGTTCACTGGAACATCTTGTGGCATCCTTCTGACATGTCTGCAGGCAGCACCTTACGCTTTTCAGACAATGGCCCCAGTAGTCTGTAGACCCAAATGACCATAAACATCTGCATTACAGATGAAGTAATTCCACTTTATGTCCAATATACAACATTGACATTTTGTCTGGAAAGCCTCTAGCTTTGTCCAGTTTGCATAGTGTAGTGTCCATTTTAAGCTGGTCAAAAGAAAATCCAGGGAGCATTTTTGAGTCACCAGACCAGGTGTGGAGAAGCATACTACTAAACAACAGCATGAGTGAAGCACTAAAGTCTTAACTAGGTAGTGGATACCCCCCAGAATGTCTGTATTGGAAAACATAATTTCTAATCAACTCAAAACATTGTTTCAAATTAATTGCATATAGGATACTCTGAGCGCCAATTGTTTGGGTAGTAAGGGTGATGCTGGATGAGTCATTCACCCTCCATGTGCCTCAGTTTCCCCATTTTTAAAATTAAGGTAATGAGACTGACCTTCTTTCTAAAGCATATTGAGATTTACTGATCAGAAGTGCTATATAAAAGCTAGGTACTATTATGATGTCATCTGAGGAAAGATTTCTGAATCATGTTGGAGAACCAACTTCAGGAGCATCTGGAGGATTTCTATAAGCTGAAGCGCTCAGGCCAGATACTATAGTACTATACATAGGGCATACAGAATTCCAGAACAGTTCTATAAAAAGCATCTACTCTTGTAGCATCTAATATATACTGACATTCTCTCAGCAGCCAAGGCACATTCTGGTGTTTTGACACTTCCTGGCTATAACAGATGTTGTAAAGTACTTAGAGGAAAGAAATATAATCCAGAATTAACCAAGAGTTAATCATGCAGCAAGAGCCTTGTTTTGATTCTGAATACTTCACTCCTGCTTATATTAAGGCAACTGTTAAGCTTAGATACACATGGAAAACTATGGTTTCTCATCTAAGCTTGCCAAAAAACTCATCCTCACTTTGTGGAAGAATGAAGTCAGAAGAAGATTAATTCACTGGTAGTGTCTCCTTCATCTGATTGAATACACTGTAAGGTCTACATGGAAGCAAATTTGGCTGAACTCTATGTAAATTAGACTTTCAGTAGTTCTTGCAGTCTCTTTAAACAAATAAAGGCAACAGCCCTAACCCTTTCAGACCTTTTGTTTATTTATTGATTCTGGACAGACTATGCAAGTTATTTGGAAATGAATGGGTTATCACTTTTCTAGGCAGTTATAAATAGGTTAAACAGCAATACACCTGTAATCTTCTGTGGTGCAAGTTTTTCTCTTCTCTGTCTTCTTTGTGTTGTGTTTACCTTTGTGTTCACCTTTCCATCTATCATATTATAGTGCTCACAACAGCAAGCATTATAATTGAGGTTCAGATATTTTCATTATGACTGTAAAGGGGCTAGGCTGGGGCTCGACCCTCTCCGGGGCTGCAGGGAGCCACATCGGCTCGCTACACACAGTTGACTTTGGGGGAATTTGTCTGGCCACCGGAGACTCCCTCGGCAGCCCTTGCAGTAACTGGAACGAGCACTGTAGGCCCAGGCCCTGAGTCAGGATGGGGCACCAAACAGTCAGTAGCTCAGGCCCTCAGGTAGGGGCTGAGCAAATAGTTCAGTGTTAACAGGCCCAGGCCTTAGGTCAGGGTGGGGCACCAAACAATCAATAGGTCAGGCCCTCAGGCAGGGGCTGAGCAACACAGCATGTGTGAATTAGCCCAGGCCTCCAAGGACCTGGGAGAGAGGGAGACTGCCACCCATGAGTTGGGTGGCTGGGAGGGATGCAGGCCCACCCACTCCACTGCGTCCCAGCCCGGGGCCCTAGCAGCGGCAAACAACCCGCTGCTGTGTCAGTGGGGATCCTGACTGCAACACACTGACATGGGTTCTGGCAGAGTTACAGCCAGACTAGGCTCAGTTGTCCCTGGGCTACTTTCTAACTCCCATCCTTCTGGTACCTGGATGACGGTGGTGTTCTCCGGGGGGGGGGGGGGGTCCAGCACCATGGGTTCCTCGGGGTAGTGGACAAGCAGCAGGCCTGGTAACTCCTCTGGATTGCTGGTGCAAGGCAGGTCCAGCCAGTCTTGGCGTGCCCTGGGGCTGCAGGGTTTTCCCAGTCACAGACTAGGCTGGCTACGTCTGGCCTCCCCAGCAGCTGGTCCTCTAGTAAGCTCCGAGGGCCTGCCTTTATACTTCCAGGTCACACCTTTCTACTTCCGGGTCGCCGCCTGTCCCTCTGAGGGGCGGGCTCAGAGCTTCCTGGCTCCGCCCACTCTGGTGTCTGGAGGGGCTCGACCCTCTCCGGGGCGGCAGGGAGCCACACTGCAATGACCCTCATTTTTACTTCCTCAGACCTTTCTGAGGAAAATTAAGCAAGGCCAAATAACACACTTTTTCTGAAACTTGATCTGGTTATCAAAGTGGTCTTGGAAGAGACTGAATGACAAAAGCTGTTTTGGGCAAAATCATAACACAAATGAGGATAAGGGCCATATGGTCTTAGACCGGCTGCGGAGGAAGTTCATTCTCCCACTCAGATAAACGTAATCCTTGATACTGACCATTTTCTCATAGTTTTTGATGACTATGGCGCAATCAGGAGCCTAGAGGTGGTCAACATTTTTTTGGTGGAATAGTGTACCATTAGAAAATGATGATTTCATTAAATTGAAACATTTCACATTGAAACATTTCATATAGTTGAAAATTTATATAAAAATGTGTCAAAGCTTTTCATTTTGGCATATATTATAATGCAAGATATAAAAGTTGAAGTGCAGTTCTTTAACCTTATCAAAACAAAGCATTTTGATTATGTTATTTTGGTATTTCTGAAATAAAAGTTTTGGAAATTCCATTTTGTGTGAAATTTATTTTTTCTTCTGATTTAAGATGAAAGGAAATTTTAGAATGTTGGAATTGCCTGGGGTATGAAATTCTGAGTTTTGACCAGCTCTACAGGGGACATAATTGCAACATGATTAATCTTGGTCCTATAATTAAAACCTTGGACCTGCACTAACACACTACTGCCCTCAAGACCATACATAGTACCAGGTAGGGTAAGACTTAAGTGTGCCACTGTAAATGTGCCTTCTTTCTCATCTATAGGTCAACTTTTAACTCGGCTGCAACTGGGATCCCTGAGTCACTTTCACCTGTAATTTAGATGGAAACCAATAAAAGTCTGAAGGTCTTGAGTTCTTCTTAGAAGCAAGATATTGCCATTGTATGTAGCAAAAACACGAGAAGAAATTGAATGTGAGCACATGGAAGACAAATGAGGAGAGAACTGATACACATGCATTGGGGGCTTAATAAGAAAAAAAGCCAGTCCTATACTTAAATTACAATTATTTTATATTTTAAATAACTTTCAGATTTGTTTTTAACATGAGCTGAACAAAAGTATAAAGCTATGTGATTCACTCTTAGAGTTTAGTGCGGGGGGGTTCTTTATTATACTAAATAAGATTAATTATAGAAGCAGTAAACATGCCTGGAAGAAAGGCCTCAAACTAAAATGATTGGACATTCAGAAAAAAAAAGAGACCATTTAAATGTTGTAAAATTGCACAGGAAGCTTGTTATTGCTCCCTCAAAGGATGATCTGATGACAGCATTAAAATTTTAATTAGAAGAAAATACCTTTGCACTATTCCTCACTCACATTAGAATATTTGGCATACAAACTGATCATCTTTGTGAAGTGTTTTGCTCTTACTATAGCCTTTGGCCCAGACCCATGGGGGGATTTGTGCATTCCAACATTGAGCGCTGCAACACTAAACTTTTAGGCACCCTGCCCCCTAATGGAAGCCACAAAACCTTAGGTATCTAGACTCCCTATACCAGCATTTTTAAAAGTTTTGGTAGCGACCCAGTATTGGTTGCAGCACGTCAGGCACTGGGTCGCTCTGGTCAGCACTGCGGACCGGGATATTAAAAGTCCTGTTGTTGGTGCTGCCCAGCTAAGGCAGGCTAGTGCCTACCGCTTTGACACTGCACTGAGCCCTGGAAGTGGCCAGCAGTGGGTCTGGCTTCTAGGCAGGGAGGCCGCGAAACTCCATGTGCTGCCCCCTGCCAGCACTGTCTCTGCACTCTGAACTGGGGTGGGGGGGATGGCGAGAGTTGCGCAAAACTGCTTGCGCGCCTCTGCCTAGGAGCCAGACCTGCTGCTGGCCGCTTCCAGGACAGCTGGGAAGCCTGCCTTAGCACCCCCACTGCATGGCTGACTGGGAGCCACCGGAGGTAAATCTGCACCCCAATACCCTGCCTCAGCCCTGAGTCCCCCCAAACCCCTTCCTGCACCCCAAGACCCTCATCCCCAGTCCCACCCCAGAACCTGTACCCCCAGCCCAGAATCCTGACCTCCTCCCGCATCCCAATCCCTTGCCCCAGCCCAGAGCCCCTCCAAAACTCCTCATTCCCAGCTCTGTTGGGTCATAAGCCTCAAAATTTTTCTTCAACTGGGTCCCCAGAAAAAAAGTTTGAAAACCACTGTCCTGTACAGTGCTTGGGAAGAGATTATTGCCTGAGAGTGGGATCCAGAAAAGCTGTCATGTTAAGAGGGGAACTGCCTAAACTAGCCAATAGCAGACACTGACAAGAGGGGGTGTCTTAAACCCCACTCCTACTGAAGTCTGGGCTGGAGGGAGGTTCCTTATCTCTGCTTGCAATCCACAACTGGAAATCATTTCCTGGAGTCAGGCACCTAAGCCATTCTTGCAAAGACAGCAGCAGTCCAGGCCTATTCCACACAAAAACAGCCCTGGGGAAGGAGAAGGTCTCCCTTATAACTTTTAGCTGAGTGGTTAGGGCACTTTCCTGGGATGTGGTATAAGTTCAGTTCTCACCTCTGCCTGATGAGGAGAAACCCTAGCCACAGGACTCGAGAGTCATTGTCATGATCTCTTTGTGGTCCAGTGCATATTATTTATACACAGTGGAACAGCTTCAGCAGGAGAGATTCAGATGCAAATCAGTATAGTCCAGTGATTTGAACACTCACCTGAGAGGTGGGAGAGCCCAGTTCAAATCCAGTCTCATCAGTCAGATGGGGAATTGAACTGGAGTCTCCCATATCCTGGGTGAATGCCATTCCCTCTATCCCCCACCCACTGGGTTGTTTTGTGTGGATTTCAGTATGCTCAGAGCTCACCTACCGAAGCAGGCCCTAGAGGCAACATAGGTGGTGCAACACTTATCTTCCCCTGGTTTGAGGGTGGTGCTGGGGCTTTGGTCTGAATAGCCAGGAAACCTAACACAGCAGTGTGCAAGCTCAGAGGCAGAAACTTAGGGACCTAGGAATTCTTAGAGTGAAGCTTTAGGCACACAGTGAATTGAGGCAGCAACTGAGCTAAGGATTTTGTGGCTCACAGTGGTGCCTCAGTGTGGGACTAGGACACCTCATCCCTTTGCGGATCTCTGGCTTTGCTGCAAAAATGAGGTATCAGAATGCTGGGGGTGACAACACGTCCCACCTGAAGTCAATGGAAATGTTGCTAGTGATTTCATTTGAGCCAAGATTTCATCCCAAAACATGCTTTAGTTGAGAAGCAGTGCTTGTACCACTTTGATCTCTCTCTTTCCATTATTGAAACTAGTTAACCATTACAAATTATGTGGCCAAATCTGTGCCCATTGAAGTCAATTGAAGTTTTGCCATCAGTCACTTGTATTCCCCAACAGGTTGAGATGTGTGCAGCACCATAGGATGAAATAACTAACAAACTATCTACCTCTATTTGACTTGTATGCTGGAAATACTTGTGAGCTGCATGCCTGTGTACTTCCAGTCAAGCAATAAACAAGCCTTGTGGCCATTCACTTCTTATGGTACACTTTGATGGGGTTTATTTTAAGATTTCCCCTTCACATTGGCTTTTCAACATATAAATTGAATGGTTCACTCAGTAATTAATATAACATAGATACCTGTGTTCCTAATCTGTTATGTATATTCATCAGCCAACTTTTCTTTTTTAAAAAAGAAGAAAACAGCACCTGACACTCCTGGTTATGATCTCCTAGCAACAGAACTTTCTCTTACAATGAGTTGTCATTCTAGGGATTTATGTCCAGAATATTTTAAATAGACTTAGTTCTCCATATAGTTTATTGATCCTTTTCTTTATAGAAAGTGTATTTAATTAGACCCCTGTAACATAAAAGAGTCACATGACACCTTAAAACCATCATCTATATTTCAATGTAAATCAGACCACAAGGAGAAAAAAGAGGAAGTTCATTCACAAATAACCAGTTTTTTTTTAATAGATTAGCTGTTCCTTATGCTGATCTCATTCTTTAAACCACAGAATGCAGCTTCTGTTTGCGCTATCACAGGTTCAAGACCTATAATCCAATGATATGAAGAACATTAACAGCAGTATTAATATTAAAATCCTTACTGTACTGGTGTCATCACAGTTGTGTTTTTCCTTCCTTCATATGGGTTTTATTTCATCCTCTACTTCTATATAGTTGGATTGATGGAGTTCTTTACCTTTATAAAGATCCACAAAATACATTAATATTTCTAAGTATTATAGTCATGGCAGCAAAGATTAGCTAAAGTGGCCTTTGAGATTACATTTTGACAGGTGGTTTAAATCTTTATTTTGTAAAAATCTCACAAAAGTGGCAAAAAAAAATCAAAAACACAGAATGCAAACTTTGTATGCTATTTGAATTTTGCATGATTTAATGAAAAATGGATTGATACAAAGACAATAATAGTCCCCAAAAATTACACCTTTTGGCAATTTTGTCTCACTTTTTTGGATCCCTTTTATAAGAAATCTGAAACACCCTGGCATCTGTGTTTTGCACCACATTGTTGCTCCTCATTCTGCCAAGATCAGTTAGACCTAGGTAGCATTTATCTATAGAGCATGTATCACTATTCAGAGGTAAGTGTTGAGATAAGCACCAAGACAAACCCACTGTATTTATCAGTGAGGATGAGGCAGGCAGAGCCACTTCCATTAATGCCCATGTGACTCCTTGTAACTGATCCTGGAAGCATACCTTCACAAAAAGGTGAATGGAAGTGAGGAAAGGAATGAAGGCAGGTGTATAACAGTTTCCCCAAACACTGTACAGCTGTTAACACACTTTCATGTTATTTCTAAGGATTGAAACATTCTCCTCTAACTTTACTTAGACTTAGGGTACATCTACATGGCAAAAATCAAACAAAACCCTGGAGCATCAAGTCTCAGAGCTCAGGTCAACTGACTCAGGCTCATGGGGCTTGCATTATGGGGCTTGAAATGGTGTGGCACCTACCCCTTGTGAGCACCCCTTCTGGTCAAGCGTGTCTGCAGTCTTGAAACTGTCTTCCCTGAAGGCAATGGTTTTGCCCCCTTGGACTGTTCTGGCCTCAGCTCACAAGCTGGGCCACTAAGTAGTTCAGATCCCCTTCTGAGGATTTATTGCTGTCCAATTGTAGGCCACTTCACCAGTGACATTTGAGAGGGATCCACGTCTGCCCACTATTCCAAGTCCCTGCCCAGGGACCCTGTGATGGGATGTACTTGCCCCTCCCTGGAGAAGAAGGGCTTAACGCCATATTGTAGGCAGAGGAAGCTACACCACCTTTCCACCACTGGGCATACTGGAACTGGAACTTCAGTATAAAAGGAAGCAGCTCAGCTCAGTCATGGCTGACTGCCAAGGAGAGAGGACACACATTGCCAGCTCCCTTTCGGGAGCTGTTGAAGTCCCAGATTGTAGAGGCTAAGTGTGCTGAGGCCCAGATGATACCCTGACTGCTTGTGGAAGCCCAAGAAGAGACTGAGTCACAGAGAGCTTCGCAAGCCAATGGCCCCAGAGGCACAGGAGACTTGTGCACAGCAACACTGGAAGACAAGGTAGAAAGTAACAAAGGGGAATTAGACATTGGTCCAGTTGTGGAACCTGGACTAAGGCAGCGAGTTTCAGATGGATCCCCGCTGATCTAGTGGCAAAGCAATTTGCTGCTATCAGGGCCCTCGTTTGGGACCCAGTGGATCAGGGAGGACCTGCATCCCCCTACCCCAACCATCACTCACTGCTGTGTGGCAGCCCACTTCCTAACTGGCCACTGGGCCATGCAGTCCTGCCTAACCACTGCTGACCACAAAGCCCTGCATAGGAGGCCCCCCTTATTCACTCTGGCTGTTAGGTAATACTGCCCTGAGCCTAAGGGTGGTCATTTGGACTCAGCTGTGGTGCTATAACACCCTTCCCCACACCCCAAAAGGTGACGGGGTGTATTTGCCCCATGACAAAGAATAGCAGCCATGCACTGCCACATCCCTTTAACAAAACTGCTTTCAGTTCCCTCTGCCACTTTCCTGCAGCTTGAGCCTTGACCAATGCTTCACCCTTACCTCAGAGTTCTTCTATGTTCAGGCCTAGCACCCAGCCAGGAACGCTTTCTGTCTCCCCAGATCCCTGCCACACTGAGCTGTCCATGGTGCTGTAGTTCTCTTTGGCCAGCCAGGAGCACCACTGTACTCCTCTGACTCCACCAAGGAACTGCCTGCAGTTTGCACTGTGGCTCTTTTTATACTAGCCTGCAACCCTCTAACGGGCTAATCCCTTGCAACCTCCCTGATTGGAGGACTCTAAGCTGTTTGGAGGACTCCTCTACTAGTTCTTTCCTGGGACAGGTGTGGCAGGACCCTGAGGCCTCCACCCTGTCACACCCCTCCCTCCCTGACAGGATTGGGGTGGTAGTTCTGTGGGGGTAATTTCTCTTCTTACACCATATTTACTCTGATTTTAGCAGGGTCCTCTCCCTCCCAGCCCTATGTCTAGAGAACATCTAAGCAGTCTTTGTCCTGGTCTCTCAGGGTCTACTCTCCCAGGACTTTCTTATCTGGAGAGTGTCTGGTCCCTTGACTCACTTTTTTCTCCCGTATTTCAAGGTCTCTGTCTAATGAGCCTCTAGCTGTGTTTCATAATCTTATACTGGGTGGAGCAAGCACTCTTTTTTATCCTCTGAATTGGAGATCTTCGGTCAGCTGTTCCTTCCTGAACTTGAGATCTTCCAGTTCTGGTTTGGCTGTCTCCAGTCATTTTGCCAGGTCCTCCTCTCTTAGGAGGGAGCTCACAATGACTACTTGGTCCACTCCCTTCCTTATCCTAGGGTCGAACCACAGCCACTGGGAGCTGAGGGGGGTGTGCCTAGGGACGGTCAAAGTAAACAAAATGTCTTGTGGCCCACCAGCGGATTACCCTGATGGGACATGTGCTGAAAGTTGCTGACCCCTGCTCTAGGACCACCTGATCTAGAAGCTTCTCCACCAAGATGGTCTCTGGGCAAAGCCAGCATGTCGCCAGGTCCTGTAGCTTCTGCACCACTACCAGTGGTCATGCCCCTCGTGTGAATGATTCTATCTGGAACTTTTGCCTATACACCTCTAATGTCATCCCTAGCCAATCCAAGATTGCTGCCTTCACCACAGGGTAGGAATTCACCTGCTCATTGCTTACCACATGATAAGTTGCCTGTGCCTCACCCATCAGGAATGATGCTGTGCGGGATGCCCAAGTTGACTCTTTCCAGTCTGCTGCCTTTGATACCCACTCAAAAGGTCCAGAGGAAGGCCTCAGGGTCATCTTCTGACCTGATCTTCCCCAGGCCAGGAGCCAACTGACCACCAGTTCCATCACCAACTGGGTTTTCTCGTGTGGTGTGACCCAACTATCCCTGTAACCATTCCTGCTGGCTGGAGTGGATCTCCTGCCACCATTTCTGTGCCTCAAACTGGGATTCCTGTTGCTTCCATGGGTTCTACATCAATTGCATCAGTAGGGCCTGGGTTCTGCTGCTGCTGTTTTTGCTGCTGCATAGCAGCTTGCCACCAACATGCAAATCATCTCTTCCATATTGATCAGGTATCAGTCTGAAAGATCCCCACTTCTGGCACCAACTGTAATGGCATGGCATCCACCTCTCAGGAGTGCTTCTTCTAGTCATGTGTGTTTGCAGTCTTTAAACCATCCTGGCCCTGGTATCAGGCTGTAGCCCCAAAAACTTCCACCATGTAGGCAGTGATTTTGCCCTCTTGGTCTGTTCTGGCCCCAGTTCTTCAGCTGGGCCATTATGTAGTTCAGATGCCCTTCCTGGGATTTATAGCTGTCCAACTGTAGGCCACTTCCCCAGTGGCCAATGGGGGTGGGGGACGGACCTGGGCCTTCCCACTACTCCAGGTCCCAGCTGAGGGACCCTAAGAATAGCAGCCATGCACCACCACATCCCTTTAACAAACTGCTTTCAGTACCCTGGGCTACTTCACCACAGGTCCAGCCTTGACCAATGCTTCACCCTTACCTCAAGGCTCTTCTATGTTCAGGCCCAGCAGCCAGCCAGGAGCTCTTTCTTATTCCCCTGATCCCTGCCAGCACTGAGCTGTTCACTGGCTGCAGTTTCCTTTGGCCAGTCAGAAGCATCATCTGCACTCTTCCAGCTCCACCAAGGAACTGACTGTGGTCTGCATTATAGCTCCTTTTATACTAGCCTGCAATCCTCTGATTGGCTAACCCCTTGCAGGCTCCCTGATTGGATGCTTCTCCAGCAGTCATTCTAGGCTGCTTGGAGGACTCCTCTACTAGTTCTTTCCTGAGATGGGTTTGGCAAGACCCTGAGGCCTCCAGTGGGGGGGGGGGGTGTCTCTGGGCCTAGTCCACCCCATCACAGGGATAATAATAACTGTGTAGACATTCCCTCAAGCTGGAGCCCATGCTCTGAGATTCACCCCTTTTCAAGGTTTCAGAGCCTGAGTGGGAACATCTACACTGCTATTTTTAGCCCCTACCATGAGTTTTGTGAGCCAAAGTCAGTTGACCCAGGCTCTAAGACTCGCTGCTGCATATATATATATATATATATATTTACGTATAGACATACCCTTAAAGAGTCTCCTGTGCCTAGTGGCACATGAGGTAACCCACTTTGCCCAGTGCTGTCTGTCCAAAGCAAGATGTTTGACTCTACCATAAGTTGTCTCCATGGTGGCAACATCCTTTTGGATTGTCCTGTGACACAACTTCTCTTCAGGTTGAATCTAATCTAAGAAGTACCTTGTGCTTCTGCCACTGGGTAGCCTGATGACATGATCAAACCCCGGCAGCCATCTGTCTGATTATTGAGTACTCTGTCTTCTGACCCATGTGGAACAACGTTTCCACATTGGTTACAGATCTCGCCAATAAATTCCCAAATTTCTTCTTAAACAATGCTGTTAAAATGCATTCAGCTTTTTGTTGTGTATTTCCACCATCTGCCCTGTTTCTGATGGAGTGTTGGAAGGGCAATACCTTGTACAATCTCATTTTTACTGTACAGATGTATCTTTTTACTCTTCCAGATATTTGACTGATGGGAAAATGATTCACTGGCTTTACCAGTTATTGCCTTCACCTCTTTAGAGAGCTAGCCATTAGGAGATATTGTACTTCCAAGATAAACAAAGTTATCAAATCTTTCATACTCTTCTCCATCAATCACATGTTGTCCAATGTTGAGAGCAATCTCTCCAATCTCAATTATCTTGGTCTTCTGCATTGTGACATGAAGTCCCACTTTGGTAGCTTGTGCTTTTAGGCTCATAAATAATCGTTTCCTTCCATCCAAGTTGGTATCCAGTATGACTATATCATCTGCAAAATCTAGTTCTCACACTTTATCTCTTGCCCAGACAATACCAGTGTCCTTGGCAGCAGCTGTCACTCTTCTCATTACAAAGTCTGTGATAATGTAGGAGAAGTGGGGATAGCACACAACTTTGTCTTTCACCAGTAAGGATCTGAAACTATTCCGTGTCTCCACTCTGTGTCCTGACACAGCACATGAACTTGTCATAAAAGTTTTTATTAAATTAACAATCTTTGCTGGAATTCCATAGTGTCTCAGGGTCAACCAGAGGGCTTCTCTGTGGACACTATCAAAAGCTGTCATAAAATCATTGCAGTTAAAAATGATCTGGTACTGATCTTTCTCAGTAAGTCTCCTCAAGGTGAAATTCTGAACTGAAAGTGACTTAATGGATCAAAATCCAGCCTGTCCTTCCCTAAGTACTTAGTTGACCGCAGTTTTCATCCTATTCAAAATAATAATGCAAAAAACTCTTTTCCGGGTAGAGATAGGACTGTCACCCCTCTTCAGTTTTCATTAATAAGGATCTTGTAGGTAACACAATCTTCTCCAATCTTTTTCTCAAGCCATTCTATGTAGCCTGCACATGTAATTCACCATCACTTCCTCTTCAACTTTTAACATTTCAGCATCTATCTTGTCATAGCCTGGTACTTTACCACTTTTCAGTTGTTTTATGGCCCTAGTTACTTCCTCAAAGGCAATTACTTCTAATGATATAAGTAAAGCCACTAATTCTTCACATCTCTTAATGTGTGTTACTAGTTCTGGCTGGTTGAGCACAGCCTGGAAATATTCCATCCGACAGGCTCTCTGTCCTTTCTTTGTGGTTAAAATTGTACCATCTTGAGCCTTCACCATGCCACAATGGTTTGAGAATTGTAATGTCAGTGGTTTGGATACTAGAAGAAACTTTTTAGGATCCCCTCTTGTACGCATCCTCAGTTTCTCTTACTTTATTTTCCATCCATTTTCTCTTCTTTTCTGGCTGATCTCTTAAATTTCTTGTCTTTGTCCACATATTCTTGTTGAAGAATAGTTCTTTTAATGCTGTCTCATTCTTATTGAATTGTTTCTTTAGTTCTTCCCTCTATTCAACAAACCTCTGTGCATTTGGTTCGAGCCATTCTTGTTTCTTAGATCTTCTCACCTCAGGGAGACTGGCTGCATCAATGCTTGCTTCTTTGAAAATCTGCCATTGTTCTTTTATGTCATCTGTCAGTGTCTTTAACTCTTTAAAACTATTCAGTTGCAACATGAAATGTGCCTTCATTGCTGGATCTACTAACTTACTAGTATCATACATACCCTCTGCCTTACATGGTGTTGCCTTCCTTAGTTTTATTTTGACTGTCCCAATAAGAAGATGGTGGTCGCTTCTGACGTAAGCACATTTATACACCCCGGTGTCAAACAGTGATTTTCTCTGGCACCTACTAATAGCAACCTGGTCAAGCTGTTTCTGAATGAAACCATCACTTGATCTCTATCAGTTCATGCCTTTCCTTGTGTAGAAATAGTGTTCCCGCAATTCAAAGAGTGTATAGGCCACAGAGTCCAAAAAAATGTTCTTCACTCTCATCCTGTTCTCAGATGCCATGTCGGCAAATAATGTGTTCATATCCAGTGTTATCACCAGCCTGTGCATTTAGCTCTCCCATGGGTTGTTTTTTCTCTGGGTTGTTTCTATAACACAAAGCATTTTTACATGGACAGGTTGTTAACCTACCTTACAACCCCCTACCAGGAGGACAGGTGGGCTGCCTTTAGTCTGGCTTCTATCCTTTGAACTGTCTAGCTTTGGTGGCCCTACAAGGAGTTATACTCCTGCCAGCATAGCTCTCAAGGTCACTGGAACATGCAAGCATTCCACCACATCAAGGCATAGTCCCTGGGGAAAGTTCCCTAACTTTGCCTTCCTTTAATCACTACCATAAGGAGTCTTTCAGGCAATCACAGCACACATCCCTCCCTCACACATGATGGGGGAAGATATGGCAGGATGAAGAAAAGCCCTGTTGGGGAAATTTTAAGGAACTTTTCCACAGATTCATACAAAGGGACAGTGTGATCATCTCCTCCTGCATAACACAGCCTAGAAAGCTTTAAGCTCCCTTAGCTGCAGTTGAAAACCTCCTGAGAGAGCACTGAAAGCTTTGGCCACCTGTTGCAACTAATCCCAGGATCAATACAGTTATACGTAACACAGGGTATGTCTACACCTACACTATGGAATAAGGTCGAATTTATAGAAGTCGTTTTTTTAGAAATCGGTTTTATATATTCGAGTGTGTGTGTCCCCACAGAAAATGCTCTAAGTGCATTAAGAGCATTAACTCGGCAGAGTGCTTCCACAGTACCGAGGCTAGCGTCGAATCATAGAATCATAGAATCATAGAATATAAGGGTTGGAAGGGACCCCAGAAGGTCATCTAGTCCAACCCCCTGCTCGAAGCAGGACCAATTCCCAGTTAAATCATCCCAGCCAGGGCTTTGTCAAGCCTGACCTTAAAAACCTCTAAGGAAGGAGATTCTACCACCTCCCTAGGTAACGCATTCCAGTGTTTCACCACCCTCTTAGTGAAAAAGTTTTTCCTAATATCCAATCTAAACCTCCCCCACTGCAGCTTGAGACCATTACTCCTCGTTCTGTCATCTGATACCATTGAGAACAGTCTAGAGCCATCCTCTTTGGAACCCCCTTTCAGGTAGTTGAAAGCAGCTATCAAATCCCCCCTCATTCTTCTCTTCTGCAGGCTAAACAATCCCAGCTCCCTCAGCCTCTCCTCATAACTCATGTGTTCCAGACCCCTAATCATTTTTGTTGCCCTTCGCTGGACTCTCTCCAATTTATCCACATCCTTCTTGAAGTGTGGGGCCCAAAACTGGACACTGTACTCCAGATGAGGCCTCACCAATGTCGAATAGAGGGGAACGATCACGTCCCTCGATCTGCTCGCTATGCCCCTACTTATACATCCCAAAATGCCATTGGCCTTCTTGGCAACAAGGGCACACTGCTGACTCATATCCAGCTTCTCGTCCACTGTCACCCCTAGGTCCTTTTCCGCAGAACTGCTGCCTAGCCATTCGGTCCCTAGTCTGTAGCTGTGCATTGGGTTCTTCCGTCCTAAGTGCAGGACCCTGCACTTATCCTTATTGAACCTCATCAGATTTCTTTTGGCCCAATCCTCCAATTTGTCTAGGTCCTTCTGTATCCTATCCCTCCCCTCCAGCGTATCTACCACTCCTCCCAGTTTAGTATCATCCACAAATTTGCTGAGAGTGCAATCCACACCATCCTCCAGATCATTTATGAAGATATTGAACAAAACCGGCCCCAGGACCGACCCTTGGGGCACTCCACTTGATACCAGCTGCCAACTAGACATGGAGCCATTGATAACTACCCGTTGAGCCCGACAATCTAGCCAGCTTTCTACCCACCTTGTAGTGCATTCATCCAGCCCATACTTCCTTAACTTGCTGACAAGAATACTGTGGGAGACCGTGTCAAAAGCTTTGCTAAAGTCAAGAAACAATACATCCACTGCTTTCCCTTCATCCACAGAACCAGTAATCTCATCATAGAAGTCGACTTCCGGAGTGTTGCACTGTGGGTGGCTATCCCACAGTTCCCGCAGTCTCCGCTGCCCATTGGAATTCTGGGTTGAGATCCCAATGCCTGATGGGGCTAAAACATTGTCGCGGGTGGTTCTGGGTACATATCGTCAGGCCCCCCTTCCCTCCCTCCCTCTCTCCGTGAAAGGAAGGGCAGGCAATCATTTTGCGCCTTTTTTCCTGAATTACCTGTGCAGACGCCATACCACGGCAAGCATGGAGCCTGCTCAGGTAACCGTCACCGTATGTCTCCTGGGTGCTGGCAGACGCGGTACGGCATTGCCACACAGTAGCAGCAACCCATTGCCTTCTGGCAGCAGACGGTGCAATACGACTGGTAGCCGTCCTCCTCGTGTCCGAGGTGCTCCTGGCCACGTTGGCTGGGAGCGCCTGGGCAGACATGGGCGCAGGGACTAAATTTGGAGTGACTTGACCAGGTCATTCTCTTTAGTCCTGCAGTCAGTCCTATTGAACCGTCTTATGGTGAGCAGGCAGGCGATACGGATTGCTAGCAGTCGTACTGTACCATCTTCTGCCGGGCAGGCAAGAGATGAGGATGGCTAGCAGTCGTACTGTACCATCTTCTGCCGAGCAGCCATGAGATGTGGATGGCATGCAGTCCTTCTGCACCGTCTGCTGCCAGCCAAAGATGTAAAAGATAGATGGAGTGGATCAAAACAAGAAATAGACCAGACTTGTTTTGTACTCATTTGCTTCCCCCCCTCCCCTGTCTAGGGGACTCATTCCTCTAGGTCACACTGCAGTCACTCACAGAGAAGGTGCAGCGAGGTAAATCTAGCCATGTATCAATCAGAGGCCAGGCTAACCTCCTTGTTCCAATAACAACGATAACTTAGGTGCACCATTTCTTACTGGAACCCTCCGTGAAGTCCTGCCTGAAATACTCCTTGATGTAAAGCCCCCCCCTTTGTTGATTTTAGCTCCCTGAAGCCAACCCTGTAAGCCGTGTCCTCAGTCGCCCCTCCCTGCATCAGAGCAACGGCAAACAATCGTGCATCTGAGTTGAGAGTGCTGTCCAGAGCAGTCACAATGGAGCACTCTGGGATATCTCCTGGAGGCCAATACCGTCGAATTGTGTCCACAGTACCCCAAATCCGAGCCAGCAAGGCCGATTTAAGCGCTAATCCACTTGTCAGGGGTGGAGTAAGGAAATCAATTTTAAGAGCCCTTTAAGTCGAAATAAAGGGCTTCATCGTGTGGACGGGTGCAGGTTTACATTGATTTAATGCTGCTAAATTCGACCTAAAGTCCTAGTGTAGACCAGGGCACAGTAAGTGTCAGTGAGAATGTATGAATAGGATTAATTATCTGGAACTGTACTGGGCACACAGAAAATGTTATGTTTCCAGTACCTCTCACCATCTCCAGAGCCGCAAAGTTGTGCAGGAAGTATTAACTGAAGACTGTTTCCTGGGCTCCAGTGGTTTAAATGTAGGCACTGTCCGCATCTGGGAAGGGAACAAGGGAGTGATAGGCAACCTTAACTATTCATTAACAAAGATTTGTTGCAGTGAACTATAACAGAAGTGCAGTCTGGGTAATTGTTATCTGGTACATGCATTATTACTATAATATTTTGTTTCTATCTCACTGTGTTAAAATAAAAAAAAAGTTATAAAAATACTTTAAGAGTTAGACCTGCCCCTAGATCTGTTCGGTTGGGGATGATGTGAAGAGAAATAAGGGCTTACGGTGTCTGCAAACAGCAGGGCAGTATCTTTCCATGGTGGTCAAGAAAACAATAACAGTCATCTCTGTCTATCACACTGACCCACATAGTGCAGCTCCATGCCAAGCCAGCTAACATGTATTCTGGAGTCATAGCATGTGCTAGTCAGTAGCAGTGCTGCTCCTCTTCACAACAGCAATTAATCATGTCATTGTGAATTCCCCAGGGGCCACTTGGAGGGATTCTACCCTGGCTAGGAATATTCATGAAGCGAGGAATGCATCTATTATCATCGTTGCTTTCCCTTGCCAGCTTAGGATTTGTCCCTAACCCCTTACTTGCCCGAGTAACCATATTATTTTTCACAAAGCTAACAACCCTTCACTAACTAGCTGTGAGAACAAAGGAAACATAACCTTTCAATGATTCATTTTCCCTCTAAATTGTTGTATCTGATGCGATCATCCTCAAAGTTTTTCCTTCTTGCGTTCAAGTGAAAACTCCAAAGATGAAAAATTCTAAAGCACTGCATGTCAGTGGAAACTGTTTAACTGAGAATGTGGTATTAAAATTAAAATATATTCAGAACAAGTTTAAAAATTGTGAGTTCCATGGGGAACAAGGTTTAGAATTCTATGTTTTCTACAGTGAGGAAAATACTTAGTAACAATGTTCTGTGTTCATGAGTAATAAGGAGTGATGATGAAAACACAAAGGCAGATAGCAAGAGAAGGCAAATAATTAACAGTACTAGAGAGCTACAAAATGTGTACTTCTGTTTTATGGTTAAAATAAGCAAAACACAACATATTTTGCATTTTACATAAAAATCTCAATAAAAAGGAAGTTAACAAAACATTATCTCTGTTTCAAAATATCTTTGGTTTTGCAGATGTTACCTTTCCATTTACTGCCTTTCAGCCATGTGGGAATAGAGTAAATGAGAAAGTAAATGAAAATGCAGTATAATCAAAACCTAAATTCTATAACACATTACTGTAATTCACATATTTTACAATACGTCGTACTCTGCAAACTCATAAGATTTTTAATGAGAAAAGAAAATGACATTTAATATATTCAGATGGCGAAGGTTGTTATAAGAAACAAAAACTGCATAATATTGACACATTCAGTGCACAAATTAGAAACAGCAAAGATACAGTACGTTCTAGGTGTGATTTAGTCACCTCACTGCCACTGTTACAGTATTCAATAATCTAGTTCATTTTTAGAGCAGCTTATAACTTTCTACTGTAACTGGTGCTAAGCCTGGATGTTCCATTCCTGGTGGTGATATACTATTGAGAATAGAACATTATTAATTTAGACATGCACAATGTGAACCAGTCATGCCACATTATAATTGCTCAGCAAGTAAAATATAAAGTCTCAGAAAATCTTATTCAAACCATTTCTAGGCCTCAACTCAGGGGAAAAAAAGATCAGATTGTATGAGTCTCACTGTCTATTTAGGGTTGCCAATAAACTTGGATTTTGCCAAAGTCTTTTAAAATGTTCTGACTCCAGTGAGTTTGATCCTGAAACTGTTGGCTCAAATACCAATAATGACTGGTAAAACTAAAATCTGCTGCACTAAAGATAAGACTGGATCACAATAACCATAAGCTTCCAACGTGAAGGAAGAAAACAAATGCTTTTTTAAAACAATAACTATCTGAATGTTCACAATAATGTAGTATTGCTATTGAGAGAAGCAGGGAATGTTTTTCCACAGACTATAATATGGAAAGTAGTATTAAAATGGTTTCTGTGGTAAACCCATAAATGGTATATCTTTAGCTAGTTTATTTGCCTCAAAGATATGGAACATAATATTGTTTTCATTCTTAAAGGCACAATACATTTCTCAAGCAGGGTTTTCCTACATCCACCCTGTCGTGTAAGGTATATATCTTAGAACAGAAACACTCCAATTTAATAAAGAGAAAAATAGTATATAATTATTTATATATACAGCAAGAGAAAAGTTATGCATAACTAAAAATACTTCTAAAGTGTTTTCAAACTTATTCAATTCAAATACATCTATTGATCTGAGTTTGTGTGCATCATTATGAAAGTGTGAGTCTGGTGCTTGGAACATAGACTGAGATTTGATAATAGTGGGTTTTATTCCCCACTTTATCACTGATTTGCTGTGTGACTCTGAGCAAATCATTTTACAACTTGGCACTTCAGATTCCTCACCTGTAAAATGATTTATTACATGATTCACAGAGGTGTTGTAAGACTTAATTAATTACATGTTTGTAAAGTTCTTTCAGATCAACAGATTAAAAGGTGCTAAATAAAATGGTTAGGTATTATGATTAGGACACATTAGCATGTCCATCCATTAAAAAACATGTACCTTAAAAGCTAGGCCAAGTTTTGGTTGTCACATGCACCTTTTAAGCATGTCAAGAAATCCACCAGTGAAATTGGTGGCATGACTATTTTCCCAGACTAAGTTTGGGTCTCCCCAAAGTAGCTCAGAAGTCTTCCTGCAGTCCTGAAGAGAGGAGTTTCCAAGACACAATCTGGAATGAGTTTAAGGCAAGACCTCATAGTCTGTGTGTTTGTCCACTATGCCCCTGCCTCAGCAATGGCAATTATAGATGCAGTTGTGCAGAGTATTAATGCTCTGAGCAGAACTATTCCTTGCAGTGGGGGCTGTGGGAGGGAGTACTATCAGTCAGAGAACAGATTGTATGGTATTCTGCTTTTGTATTTTTAATGCATATTGGTTTGGGGTTATTTTCCCCAACAGACTGAAATTTGGCCATAAAGTAAATTACTTTTGACCGCTTTCCTTACCATATTTGCTACAAAAACAGGGATATAAATTCCATGCAGTTGGAAACTGGGATGCCTTGCAGGAACTGCACCTTGTATCTTCTCTCGCCTGGCTTGCAAGAGAAGGGAAAGTCCTACAAGTAGTACAGAAGATGGCAAACCCTCATCCTAAGTCACTACTGCAAAAGTCCCACTGTTTCAAGAAAGCACAGAAAGAAACCAGGCAGTTCATTTGTGGCTATTTGTTGACCAATCCCCCTCACTCCAGCCCACCACACCCTAGCTCCCTTGCAGTAGCTGTGAAAAGGGTTCTAACTCAGGGATGAAGAGTGGGTGGTTTGTGCAGGGATACTCACTTTGAGTGAGTGAGTAAGTTGTTTAAGAGAAGGATCTACTTCATTTTTGTTTAAAGAAAAGGAGGACTTGTGGTACCTTAGAGACTAACAAATTTATTTGAGCATAAGCTTTCGTGAGCTACAGCTCACTTCATCGGATGCATTCAGTGGAAAATACAGTGGGGAGATTTATATACATAGAGAACATGAAACAATGGGTGTTACCATACACGTCTGTCTGTATCTGTACGAGTTTTTTCATGAAGTTGATAGATTTCCACTCCATATGGCTAAATTCAGTGCCTTCCTTTCAAAATATCACCATGGTCATGTATGTGAAAACAAAACAACCCCCCCCACCCCCTGCCACCTGAACCTGAACAATTATAAAAAAAAAATCAGCTCCAAAAATCCTTCTTTTAAAGGCAGTCCTACTTAACTGTGCCAAAAGTTTTGGAAATTGCAAGATTTTGTCTCATTTGAGTTGTAACAAAGTATATTTTGCTCAGGAAGTCATCTCAAATAGAAGAATACTTTTGACCCAAGAGATTATTTAATTTAAAAATATTGATGTACTTCGCTTTAAGAAAACACCCTTTTCTAGGAAAGAATATTAAGAGCCTTATTCGTCAATATTTGACATAACTGCCTGTATTTCTACTTCTGTGCAAGTTTGCTACATGGATGAATAGGTGTGTTAGCTGTAATACAAAAGGATACCTGGAATATTGGTCAATTTACTGAAATCTGTAATGGGAGTGGGTGGGAGACTTGATGACCAGCTCCTTTATTGACAATTTTAAATAAGATAGATAAAAAGAGACATTTCTTATCTTTGGACTGGATGAGAAAAGTGAGCAAATCTCTTTAACACCATGTAATCTTTAGAAAAGTGGCATTTCCTCTACTGCAAAATGCATAGGCTGGTTTCATAACAGAATGTGGAAGAACTGCCAGACAATATACAGTTCTTACAGCTACTGTGACATGACCATTTAAGATTCCCCAAACTTTGCTGCCTCTATATCCATTCATGTAACGGAAAATATTGTATATTTATCATTATATAATTAAATGAATGTGGAATGAAGTGGGGTAGGCTGAATTTACACATTGTGCTGAAGAATCTAGTATTAGTCAAAATCAGAGACAGAATTCTATGTCAGATGGACCATTGGTTTCAGAGTATGGTCTTTCACACATTCTTAAGAAAACAAATTAGTTGGAGCTTATAGAAAGTCTCAGAATTTAATAGGGATCAGATAAATAGGATGGTATGGAAATTGCTCTAAAATCTATGGAAAGACAAAGACTTTCTATGGACTGTAAGACTTGATACACAGTAATAATGATACAGCACAAGAAAATGGAGCATAGGACAAAAGCAGAACATCAAAATATGGAATGAAGTATGTTTGGGATCACAGACATTACAAAAGGGAAGAAAGTAATCCAAGATGAAGTCATTTTGATGACTGAAGAAAATGATATTGCAAAAGTCTCTTTTATAAGCTAGAAAATGGACTGTAACTCTAATGCAATGGATGTAGAAAGCAGCCTCCAGTTTTGGATGTGTAAAGAAAAATGAACAGAGTTTGAAGAAACATGTGGCAGTAGCAAAGATGGTTGGTGCAAAAAAGGTGTGGACTTTGTCATAGATGAAGTATCAATGTGTTTATTGTAATTTAATACTGGTTTGAACAGAGCTTTTGCTTTGAGACAGTTAACTCTATCTTTATTTCTTAAGTCATTTTGCTCAATGCTGCCTTTCCCCCACCATTCTTGAGTATGACTTTGGGCTGCACTTTTGTGACTCAGTTCAATGCACTATTACATGCTGAGGAATCTGTGCTGGTGAATACTGATTTTAAGTTAAATGTGAAATGCATGTGATGTGATGTTTTTCATGTAAATCACAGGCTTAATAATCTCAGATAGAGTGTAAGATTTTTAAGGTGAAAGTCCCAAAATAGCAAAAGAATTGATTAGGGATTTTCATTCTGCACAGTGAAGTTCTTTGAAATTATGTTTAAAGTATCATCAACTTTTTCTTATATTACAAACAAAAAATCTACAATAAAATAAAATTAAGGTTGCAAAGTCAAGCACTCAGAAGTTTGGAAATGCTAGAATTAAGGTTGTCTGTGCAACCTTAATTTGCCACTCCTTGCACCCTTGTGCATATGCATTTTGATCATTTTAAAATATGTGATCATATACTGTTTTTTTCCACAGGGCCTCATTGAATGCAAAGAATGGATGATACCCTTAATAAGTATCAAGTCAATATTTTGGTTTTTTTTCGTTCTTTAATGTATGTTCCTTGGCCACATTTACTGCACAATATTCAAACCTTACTCTGAGGACAGAATTATTAATTTCCTCATAAATATTTTTTTTAAATGCTCATCATGGTAGCATCTGAGTGCTTCACAAACATTAATTTATTTTTCCTAGTGCCCTGTGAGATGAGAGAGTATTATTATCAACATTTTACAGATGGGGAACAGAGGTACAGAGAGTTTAAGTTCAAAAGATTCCACTAATTTTGGGTGCCCAATTTGAGATACCTTGGACCTGATTTTTCAGAGTACTTAGCATTTTATAGAACTTTATAGTACAAAGCAAAGCTTCCATTGGCTTTAATTGCAGTTGTGCAGATCACCACTTCTGCAAATAAAACTTCAGAGTCTCCAGTCAGAAAATGAGGAGCACACGATTAGTGACCACTTGTGGAAAGAATTTGGCTTAATTGACTTACCTACCCACATATGTGGCAGTCAACTGCCTTAACCACAAGACCATCCTTTCTCTTCCTACAGTCCCCTGCTTCATTTGCTACACACCTTTCAACTTCTGCAACAAAAGAAGCAGAGCTCCTACAGACAGTTTCCTTCACTACACAGCCCTGATTCATCCCCAGAGCAGGGCCATGGTATGGACTGATTAGGGCAGGGATCCTGGGGGCGTGGGAGGAGGGGGGGAAGTGTGATCATATAATAAAAGACTGTGTCATAATATACGCACCAAGGCTGGAGCATGTCCAGTGTGGATAGAATCTTTGGAGATTTTAGCTGTTAAACTCTAAGAATGTCTCTACTGAATGGGTGAAGAAGCTACTTGCCTTTCAGTAGTTTGAGTTCTTCAAGAGTTTTTTTTGTCCCTATGGGTGCTCTACTGTGGGTATGTGTACACCCTCAACTGAAAAACGCAATGCAGACTCTGCAGGCCCAAGCCTGCAAAGAGCAGTGCCTCATGTTCCTAACAAGAGCACATAAGGAGGTGTGGACCCACCGCCACTCAGTTCCTTCTTGACTGTGAAGCAGAGCCACCGGATCTGAGGAGAAGGAGGGCAGGAAGTGGAGCACTCATAGGGACAAAACATCTCAATGAACTCAAATTACAGTAAGGTAAGTACCCTCTCCTTCTATATGTCCCTGTGGGTCCTCCACCATAGGAAATACCCCAAGGAGGAGGTGGGTGCTAAGGATGCAAGCCCAGGACAGTCCAGAGAACTGTATCACCAAAGGTAGTGTCATCCCTGGAAGCAGGTAAGATGGCATAATATTTGGCAAAGGCATGAATGGAAGTCCAAATTACAGTCCTACAAATGTTGATTATGGGAATATAGAGCTATAGATGTGGACTGAATGTGCTGTCATTCTGTAACAGGGCTTGTCACAGGATAGCTGGTCCCTGTGGACAGAGTAGGCCCATCTCCCCTGCATCAGAGCATGTGAGTCCAATCCAGACAGTTAAAGGGACCTGGGGGGAGGGATAGCTCAGTGGTTTGAGCATTGGCCTACTAAACCCAGGGTTAGGAGTTCAATCCTTGAGGGGGCCATTTAGGGATCTGGGGCAAAAATTGGGGATTGGTCCTGCTTTGAGTAGGGGGTTAGACTAGATGACTTACTGAGGTCCCTTCCAACCCGGATATTTTTCTTAAAAAGGGCTGCTAGTGAGCAGGAAGAAGGATGATTGATTGGGACAAGCTGTGCCTGGGGAGTGAAAGCCACAGGGAAATGGAATAAACGCCCATGGTAGGTCTCTTGAAGCAAAGGGTCAGGTGCTCAGGGGATAGCCCTGAGGCTGCTGTCCCAGAGAGGAGACAGAGCTAGTTAGATCTAGGAAGTTGCCAGAAGTCCTGAGGGGGAGGGAGCTGAAAGTGAGGATTGAGTTAAAAGACTGTTTTTCTGTTTGCTTACTTTGCTTTTGTCAAGAAAATAAATCACCTTGGTGTGACAGTGTATATTTGAGATCTGGGAAGAAGGCCTGCTCAGTGACAGAACTGCATCCCAGTGGATTCACAGCAGGTTAAAACGCAACCCAAAACCCACTTTGACAGTTTTTGAGTGGAAATAAGTTGACCCTTCCTTCACTCTGCAAGTGATACAAATAGCCTTGGAGAAGCCTGAAGTTCTTAGTCCTGTCAATGTAGAAGGCAAGAGCCCTTATGACATCTAGTGTACATAGGCTGGTCTCCTCTCTGGAGGCATGAGGTTTTGGTAGAATACTGACTGGCAAATCTCTTGGTTAATGTGGTATTGCATAGACACCTTCAGGAGGAAACGAGGATGAGGCACAGTGTAACCTTCTTATTACAGAAGGTTGTATATGGTGGATCAGCCATAAGAGCACTGAGCTCTCACATTTGCTTAGTTGAAGGGATGGCTGTGAGGAATGAAGGCATGAGGGAGAGGTGGAGGAGAGAGCAGGTAGCCATTGATTCAAAGTCGGGTTTTCTCAGGGCACTGAGAACAAAATTGAGGTCCACTTGTGGCTCAGTTCTGTACAGGGGAGGGAAACAAGTTGAATAAGCCCTTGAGGAATCTGGCTATAGTAGGCTAGAAAAAATGAGATGCCTTCAACGGTTGCGTTGAAGGCTGTGATAGCAGCTGAATGTACTCTGACTGAGCTCATTGATAGACCTTTCATCTTTAAATGCAACAGGTGTTCCAGGGTTTTGGAAAGTAGAACCTTGGGAGGAGTGAAGGCTTGGGAATGAGGCTTGGGAGGAGTGAAGAAAACACCAGGAAAGAGAGTGTTTCCTCTTTTGAAGGTAAGTTTTCTGAATTCTAGGTTTTTTGCTTGATAGCAGAACGGAGTGGTTCTTATCTGAACAGGTTAGCACCATATTCGAGAATTGTCTAGGAACCATGTGCTCAGGTTCAAGGAGAAGATGTTGGGTGGATCAAGGTCCCTATGTTCTGTGACAGAAGATCCTTCCTTCAAGGAAGTCAAAGAGGTATTTGTGACAGGTTCCCACCTGGGTGCCACTTGGAACTGGAGCATCACTGAGCCCACTTGACCCACCAGCTTGGGGTCCCTTTACACTGTCCTGCTGTGACAGGTCCTCAAGTCCCCTCCAGCACACATACAGGTAGGGATACACCTGTCTGTGTACCTATCTGTGCAGCTGTAACTACACACAGATGCTGAGATCAGCTCTGCATGGGAAGGCTCAGCTAAGGCACCTCCCAGTTCCTAAGGCATGCACCCCCCTCTGGAGCGTAAACTCAGAATTATACTGTCTTGAGCTGCACAGAGAAGTGTACAGTGTTAGCTCATGAAATTCGCCCCCTCCCTCAATGTGGAGAGGAATATACACACCTTTCTGCCTCCATTTATAAATTCCACACACTGCTTTTAGACAAAACAAAGCAAAACAAGTTTATTAATTACAAAAGATAGATTTAAAGTGATAAGGGATAGCAAACAGATCAACGCAGATTACCCAGCAAATAAAGAAAAACGAAATGTAAGCTTAATATACTAAAGAGATTGGATATGAGTAGCAAATTCTCACCCTAATTGTTTATTTAGGAGGTTTTCAGAGATTCTTGAAGGCAAGCTGCACTTGCTTGAAGCTTAAAACCCCAGGTATTTCTTTCACAGGCTAGAAATCCCTCTAGCCTGGGTTCAGCCCTTCTCACCTAGTCCAGTCTTTGTTCCTCAGGTGTTTCCAGCAATCTTCTTGGGTAGGGAGTCAGTGAAGAACCACGTCCCGGCCTTAAATAGCTTTTGCATATGGCAGGAACCCTTTGTCTCCAACTTTAGTTCTCACACCTTTCAGTGGAAAAACACTTGTATTCTATGATGGCATCCAGTAGCAGATGTCTTGGTCAGCCATGTCTGGAGTCTGTGTGTAGGGGTTCTCAGGAAGACTCCCCAGTGGGAGATTAGCGTCTTCTAAGACCTATTGTTCTCCCTAATGGCCCTTCCCAGCCAGCCATCTAGACTATTTGCATTCTGCCTAGTGGGCATTCCCCAGTGTAAACACATTTGCAATAGATGCATAGACAATATTCCTAACTTTAGATACCAAAATGATACATGCATACAAATAGGATAATCATATTCAGTAAATCATAATCTTTTCAATGATATCTTACATGACCTAACTTACATAAAATACATCATAGTTATGCCGTAATCATATCATAATAATATTACTATGAAGAATATGGGCCACAGTATTGCTACAGAGATGTGAAGAAGATTTGAGTACCACACTTGTCTTGCTGAGGAATGCACTATGAGAATAACATTACTGTTTCCTGGCATAGTTTGAGTAAAGTCTTTAGGATTAGAGGTAGAGGCAGGAAAGCATATAGTCAAGTATGGGGCCACGGTATTATCAGGTTTGGTGAAAGAATCTTTGCAAAGTTTCTTAGGACTGCAGAGATCCCAAAGGGAAGGACTCTGTACTAGTAGGGTTGTAAGCCTCATTTGAAGCCTTGGAAACATTTTTGGGATGGATAGCTAAATGAAAGTAGGTTTCTTGGTGGTCAAGGGCGACAAACCATTCTCTAGGATCTAGGGATGGGATTATAGTGGCTAGTGTCACCGTCCCGAAGTGCTGGGAAAGGATATTGGTGTTCAGATTTCCCCTCTTGGGAACTAGGATATTGTTGGAATAGCACCCTCTTCTGCTGAACTCTGAGGGAACTGGCTTAATTGCCCCCAAGTGTTTGAAGGCTTCATGCTGACAAAAGAGGCAGGGAGCTGGGAAGCAGCATGGACATACAGCCTGACTGTTAAGGGTGCCAGTCCATTTGCTTCTTTCAAAAGAGAATTGGAGAAAACTTCACAAAAAATCCTCATATTTCTCATCCTGCTGCAGAAAGACCCCTGGGAGATGACCTGGGGTGAGGTGAGAGAAAGGACAATTGGATCTGTGTTTTCTCAGCTAATAATGTTTGAAGCAAAGTACGAGCTCCAGTACAAAACCAAAAGGTAAAAACATCTATCTTATACTTGGAATACAAAACTCAAAGATGATATTTCAATGATATATCTGTTTTGGTTGCCTTGAAAGTTTAGCCAATTTTATAACAAAAATGCTTAATAAAATCCACCTTATTTCTCAGAGTAGCTGTATGTTATTTTACTCCTAAATAATCATGGGCATTCCCTCACCAAAAGTTGACAAGTAAATCCAATAAAGATCCTATCCAATAAAGATTGCATGTTATTTATGATAAATTAATTAATAATAACCAATAATAAATTATACCAGCACTGATTTTATTATGAAGGAGAATAAAATATTTTTTGTTTACAGCATTAAAATGAAACTATGGAAACCTTCTTGACTGCCAACTGCTATCAAGAATTAATGATTTACAAAAACCAAGAAACACTTTTTCTGACCTCATTACAATAACAAAGCTATCTAATTCTTCTACAGTCTGTGTGGCAGAACATAATGTGGCTGTCTTTAATCTTCCAAGATAAAAAGGTTTAATATCTTAGTAAACAGTTTATAAATGATATCAAAGAATCTGCTAGGAGTTTTACAATATGCTTTGTTAATTTATCTTCTACTCTTTCCTCACAGAATAGATTGCACACATTCCTTAACACAATGTTTTACTATTTTAGAAAATAATGGATACATGCATTTTGTTCTGCTTATTTTGTTTAAGAAAAGTATTGGTAGAAAGTGTTTGTTGCAAAATTATATACAGTACTACTGGCTACTAACATTGTTTTTCTCCCCCTGAAATCCAGAATGTTATTCCTTTCAACTCATATTAATCCCACCTGCCTTTTCTAGTACCTCCAGTTCCTCCTTCACCACTTTCTAGGTTAGCCAAGAAATGAAGGACTGGATCATGCTATTTGCACATAGCCTTTAAGAAGTGGTAGATAGGCATGCTGAGTCAAATGAAGCACTGGGAGAAGTGTTTCTCAGAAACATCCCTCATAGTCACGATGCCTCCCAGCATTTCTCAACTTCGTTGTTTTGGAGTAAATTGTGAGGTCTTTTTATACGGTGCACAGGCATACTCCGTTAAATGCGTATATTAGAAATGAACTCACAACATACTATTTAAGAGCCACATCCTGCAACAGGACCCAACAGCTATGTGGGCCACAGCGTCCACTTGAATCAAGTTGCAGGAACTGGTTCTTTGAAATGGTAGTTTATTTTGTTATTGTTTATCTGTATTGAGCTTCAGTTCACACCTGGACCAGGAGCCTATTCTGTTTGAGAGTGTACATAGACAGAACAAAGATGTTCGCTGCCCCAAAGAGTTTATAATCTAAGTATAACACAAGAGACAACAGATGGAGACAGACAGACAGGAGGTGGAGTACAATAAAACAATGAGACAATATTGATCAGCCTGATAAGCAGGGGTCTCAACACCCCAGCTGCCCCTAATCATTGTCAAGATTTTTTTAAGCATCACGACTAATGTTTAAGTTAGTCATATGCAAAAGATTTCAGTTGACAGTAGAACCCCTCTAGTTATCTGCGTGCTCCAAAGCACCCACACAAGAAAATTTGAAAAAAAAATGCAATTATGTTTCAAACTGTGGATCAGCACAACACTGAAAATGGGTATTTTTTCTTTGACTCAGCCATGGGGTAGCAAATGAGTAAGTAAGGAGGGATAATAACCTCACTCTGGTGTCAAAATGTGCTTATTTATAGCAAATACTGTTTTACTCGCAGCCTTTTTTGGCATTAAGCTTTTTAGAAATTGATTTATAAACAAAATGAAAGCACTATCATCCTTATTTCTCTTATGTGTTTGTGTACACAAATACAGGCATCAGACCCAATTCAACACCCGTCAAAAGCAATGGGAATCCTTCCATTGATTTCAGTGGGAGTCATTCCATCAATTTCATTAGACATTGTACTGGGCCCATGGAACATAAACTACATACAAAAAATATCAGGGTAGGAAAAGGCAATGGAAGAGCTTATTCAGAATAAATAAGAAGGGGAATAGATACAATGGGAGTTCTATACGAATAAAGGTTTCAAGATTGGGCCCAAAAAGCTATTTTTAAAATACATAAAATAAGTTCAGTTCTGATATATTATTTTTATGACTCTCTGAAGTGAACTAACAGGTAGAATCACTTACGTTACTGCATTACATAAGCCTTTTACAAGTGAAAGCGTGTACAACAACATAAAACAACCACATTTTATTGCACATGCCAAGCAGCTGTACAAATGTGCAGTGCAATCAGTCAGTACCTGAAATCATGAGAAATAAATATTTAAAGTAATTCCACAGTAAATCTCAATGATTATAGGAATTTGGGATATACCAAAGCTAACTGCAAGTGCAGTAGTATCTGACCAACACTTATTCTTCTCAACAGGGAAATCATGATCCTCAGTGCAACTAGATTCATTAATTCAGTTTTATTTCCCTAATTCTACCATTTCCCCATTAGAAATAAAGAGGATGCATTTATTATAATCTGGTTTAGTTTAGTTTTGATCAAAGCTGTTTTTTTGCTGGAGTGCCTCAGAGGTAAGGAAGAAAGTAGCTTAGTAAACTTCATCTTGTCATTTCTCATGTGGGAATACAGATGCCATCTTCTCAGATCATTTTTCAGATTCTTCTCTAAAAACAAACTAGACAAGAGGGAATGCAGAGCAATTTTCTGTAACATCAAGTGGAATGTGACAGGCTCTAGGTCACTTTGATAGCTTTTTACATAAGATTAAATGAATGGGTTATGGGAAAGACAATGTCAACAACTGATAAGTGGATGGTCAGACATAATGGTCGAAGCAGTGGTGGTCAGGCCTAATAGTTGCACAAGGGAGAGGCGCCCAGGGTCAGAGCAGGAATCAAGAATGGGATTGGAACAAGGCTGGAGCAGGAGCAGTCTGTCAAAACCACCAAGCAGGAGGAGATTATCCCAATGAGGTAGCAATACTGAGCAGACTGGAGCAGCTGCTCTCACTGGGAGACTAGCCTGACCTGGCGTGGCTGGTTAGACCTTCTGGTTAGACCTTCACCTCTGGATTGGCTCATTCCTGGTTGATTGATGTGGAACCCTCAGGTAATCAGACTCAGAGATGACTCATTACAGACAGACATAATCCATCTTCTAATTTGTTGGCAGCCCAGGCTAAGCCAGCAAAGAGACTGGAATAGTGACTGCTACTCTTTGTGTCCCCTTATAATTAAGTAAAGATCCAGTAGCCCTTCTCTGTGATGGCCCCAAAGGCATCCTCCTCACTGGCCTATTTAGTGCCAATATTGAGCTCTGCTGCACAGGGTGCTGGGTGTATGCAACTATGCTGCTTCCTCTCTCACACCTGTCCCATTGGAGGGGTACTGGAGAAAGTTACAGGGAAGGCCTTGTGTGTGCCCAACACACTGGGGTGACTCACCCTATGTATTTTTAGGGTTGCCAATTTTGGTTGGCCGTATTTCTGGAGATTTCATCACATGACATAATCTTTAATTAATTCCTGGAGACTCTGGGCCACTCCTGGAAGGTTGACAAACCTATGTATTTTGCTTGTTCACCTAAAATGTGCAGACTATTTTTTCCCTACAAGTAGAAGATATATTTCTCCATAAATGTGGCCTTCATTAAAATGTATTTGGAGTATGAGTAGTATTGTTTCTGTTATGGTGGCATATAGAGACTTGGATCTGGGCACCATTACAAGAGGCACTGTATGTACATATAATAAAGGAGTCAGACACTATCCCAGATTTCTTACAATCTATGCCAGGGTGGGCAAACTTTTTAGCCTGAGGGCCAAATCGGGTTTCCGAAATTGTATGGAGGGATGGTTAGGGGAGACTGTGCCTCCCCAAACATCCAGGCATGGCCCGGCCTCCACCCCCTATCCTACCACCTCTACTTCTTGCCCCCTGATGACCCCCCCCATGACTCCTGCTCCATCCAACCCCCCCTGTTCCCTGTCCCCTGACCACCCCTGGTCCCCCCACTCCTGACCACCCCCCGCCAGCCCATCCAACCCTCCCCCTCCTTCCTGACTGCCCCTCCCAGGACCCCCGCCCCATCCAACCACCCCTTCTCCCTGACCTCCCCTGGAACCCCTGCTCCTGACTGCCCCCCGCTGCCCCATCCAACCCCCCCCTCTCCTTCCTGACTGCCCCTCCGGGACCCCTGCCCCCATTCAACCCCCCCGTTCCCTGCTCTCTGACCGCCCCGACCCCTATTCTCACCCCCACCCACTGATCACCACCCCAAAATCCCCTGCCCTCTATCCAACCTCCCCGCTCCCTGCCCCCTGACCGCGCTGCCCGGAGCACCAGTGGCTGGCGCTACAGTCACTCCGCCCAGAGCACCAGGACAGGCAGCCGCGCTGCCCGGCTGGAGCCAGCCACAGCACCGAGCAACACAGAGCACCGGGTTAGGCCGCGGCTCTGCAGCTGCGCTGCCCGACAAGACCTTGCTGCCCCGCCACCCAGAGCATTGTGCCGGTGGCGCAGTGAGCTGAGGCTGCGGGGTGAGGGGAACAGCAGGGGAGGGGCCAGCCTCCCGGGCCAGGAGCTCAGGGGCTGGGCAGGAGGGTCCTGTGGGCCGGATGTGACCCGCGGGCCATAGGTTGCCCACCTCTCATCTATGCATATGACAAGACAACAACAGATGGATACAACATAAATGGGGAAGGAGGGAAAAGTAAAAGGAAACTAATCCTAATTTTCTTAATAAGAAGCATCAGCAACATCTCAATCACCTATGATTAAGGCCATATGATTATGAGTCTGTCTCGGAGGTTATGGAAGTCATGGATTTCGTGACGTTCTGTGACCCCCGCTCTCCAGCCAGAGCATCCCCAGTTCTTTGACCCAAGTTTTATTTAGGGATGGATAGTACAAGTCATGGACAGGTCACAGGCCATGAATTATTGTTTACTGCCCATGAGCTGTCCATGACTTTTATTAAAAATACCCATGACTAAAATGTAACCTTACCTATGATGTACTTACTGTGTCAGTGCAAGGATGCAAAAATAATAAAATTAACATAATTGATGTTGGGGTAATAATAATAAGTCCCTCCAAATCCCCCATGTGTTTAGTCCAGTAGAGATAGGAATGGTAGCACTTTTCTCTAATTCAACCTGAGTCACTTCCATCACTCTCAATAACATAGTTCTTTACACATTCAAGTGTTCAATTACAACTTATTTTGCTGGATGATTAAAATGTGGAGTATTAAACTGGCATCAGTTCAACTATCACAGATCATTAAATTGCTCAGGAGATCATGGACTGCAGTTGGGAAGGCCCATGCGGTAAAATAAAATGTTCTATTCATCAAATTGTACCCTGCTGTGATTCATTTGATAATAAAAACTTTATTTTCTCCACTTGTATCCTCTGTTATTAATGAGATGAAAAATATAGACAGGGTACTGATTTGTATCAGTACATGAACAATCAATCAATGACCAGCAAAATATAGGTAAGGCATGCGTGGACGAAAAAATATGGAGACTGGCATTTATTAATAAAGAGCTGAATATTATATATGTGCATTTCAATTGTTTCCTAGGCTTACTGCACATTCATTTTTTGCTTACGTTGAATAAAGTGCTAAAAATGTGTTGTTTGGGAAAAATATGTCTTAATAGTATGCAGACAGGAGTTTCAATGAAGCAGCTTTGATACGTTTTGTTCAGTCTTCTCTCACAGGATTTTGCCCTGTTAAAAATGGTGTGGTAAACATATCTTTTACCTTGTGCACTGAATGGGGGCAGGGTCCTGAAGGAAAAAAAACCAAACACTATTTGCCACAAGCCCTGAGTAAGTGTCAGCACACGGAAGCAGGCCAGGAATCACTGTGGCTTTGAAAGCGCACTCTGGATCCAAGTCTCCCCATGCTCCAGCAGGTGGTAATCTGCGCAGGCCTATACCTGGTACAAATTGGTTCTCTGGTCTGCCAGCTCAGCTCAGCTAGATGGCACACTGAAAGGTGGAGCCAGGCTTTGTCCACTCCTTGCCCTTACATGTAGAAGTAGCAGCAGCACTGTTGGGACTGCTCTTCTCCTTATGATGTGGAGACCCTGTCAAGGGGAATTTAAGGTGCCTTATACTTATGCTCAGGTACATAACAGGACTTACAATTAAGGCCCCAATTAATAGCTTATTTGTATATTATTTGATTAATCTCGTAATCAAAGTTTTGTAGTGATATTTTCTGCTGTAAAATGCCTGCCCCCCTAAGAACTGAGATAGAATGTAAATAGAGGTACTATCCTGATCTTGCGTCAGGATTACCTATTGCTCATAAATGTTTGACTGGCATAGAACATATTTTAACCAAGGAACAAATAGAAAGCTACTCGCTGCATACTCTGTCTACTTTGGAAAGTCAGAGTAAGGAATGAAGTATGACAAACATACAAGCTACAGCTTTGGAGGAGAATATTACTATGGAGATCAGGAAGCAAGAACTCAGACAATGTTAGACAAATAAAGCTCTCCGTGTATTCCATTAGCAAGCAGAGGACCCTGGAGAGCTCGAAAAACATGAATGTCATTTTAGAAAAAGAGAGACATCAGAAAGTAAAAACACTTTTATAATGGTTGTATCAAATCTGTATTATTGTCAGCAATGGACTGATTGATCATCTCCCTGTCACAATGAATTTGAATCAAAAGAACTGTAAAGCCCTGAGTTAGTATTCTGTGGTAATAGGCACATCTTCATCCAATAAATGAACTAGAACTATTAGCAAGGTCAAATTAATAAAACCATCTTTGCTGGCACATATTCAGTGCCTTTTTATGGTTTTGTAAATAAATAACCATAATGAGCCATACTGATCTAAGTCACAGAAAAAGTTTACATTAAGCTTCTAAGAAATACACATTAAAATGGCCCTGTACACCCTATTTTCTGTATAATGTTGACAAAGGAAAGATTAAAATGAATATATGAATGCAATAAAGGAGAGAACAGCAAATGATATAAAAACTCAATGAAACACACAAGACAGAGATGAAAAATGAGCCTGCATATACCTTGATCACAAATATAAACTCTGTTTACAGATATGCAGAGGGCTGACTCTTAAAATGGAAGCATACCATACATTAATTACATTTATATTACAATCGTGCTTACAGGCTCCAATCTAAATCAAAGCCCCACTGGTTTATAATGCCGTACATAATCATAATAAAAGACAGACTCTGCCTCCCCATCCCAAAGTTTATATTCTAAACAAACAAGACAGACAAAGAGTGTGAGAAAGGAAATATTATCCCTGTTTTACAGGGTACGGAACTGGGGCATAAACAGGTTAATGAATGATTCACCAAAGATTATATAGAAAACCTTTGGCAGAGGCAGGAATTAAATCCAGATCTCCTGATTCCCAGTCCAGTGCCTTGCTATAAAATTGCATATACTTCCTTTCTCTCTGTCCCTGCATACTGAGCTGCTCTCAGATCAGACAGAACCTTGAGTGAATTAGAGAAGCTGAAGAAGAGACTTTTACTCATCTTCACTCTCCAAACAATACCGCTTTTTGTAACACTGACTTTAATAATACTCTATATTTTAGCTGTAAAAAGACTGCAATGCCAGTAAATCATACTGTCTGGTATTGGTAAGATAAGTGGTAAACCAAAACTTCCATTTCTTTGCTCAGCTCTGTTCATTCTGTTAATTCATCTCCTTCCCTTCTCTATATCATTTGTTTTGCCTAGCTCTCATGTCCTGTCGGACACCTAAATTGTAGAATTTTAGGGGTTACATCCTCTAAATTGCAATTACTAGAATGTAATCTGATTATAGAGAACCATATTCAGTTACACCAGGGTAAATGCAGAGTAACTCTGACTTCAGGGTAAATCTGAATTAACTCAAATGAAGTCAACACAGTTACTTCAGATTTACGCTTATGTAACAAAATATTAGCCATGTCAGTACTGTAACTCATATGCTGGTATTTAGCCACCAAGGCCTGTGTTGTGATAACTGGGCCTAGAAATTCACCCTAACTATGAGCTCAACTGTAAAAAGTAAGTGAATGTTCATAAGATGTCACAACAACAAATGCTGATGGGAAAAGGTATGAATTAGTCCAAACAAAAGTGCCTATTGATATAACTCAAGGACTGTGTTAAGATAGTGCTTGGTAAATAAGAAAAGTGTGGAACCAGAAATCAATGAACTAAATTGGTGTGCTGGAAACTAGGCCTCAGTGGTAGATAAAATAATTCCACCCATTACTTCCTTTTGGAGTCC
Source organism: Caretta caretta (assembly GCF_965140235.1). NCBI lineage: Eukaryota > Metazoa > Chordata > Testudines > Cheloniidae > Caretta > Caretta caretta. The sequence goes on along the minus strand of NC_134208.1, from coordinate 54,864,874 downwards.
TTAAAACAGAGACTTTGGGAGAAAATGTGGCTACTGAACCATCATGACTGCCATCCTCACTGTGGCCTGGGACCCTGGCCATCCTGATCCTGAGAGAAGTCCTGATCAGACCAGGCCAGAGAAAGGGATCCAGATAACATTGCCACTTCAACTGACTCCAGTTGAATACCAAACACCACCTGGGATGAATCAAGAGTGGACTTTAACAGCAGCGATAACAAAAGTTCCAACCCATCTCAACTTACTTCTTCTCTTTTCCCTGAAAGGACAGGTATGACCATCTTTGACATCTTCTAAGAGACTATCAAACAAGGGAAGTTTCTTTCTAAAAACTCTCTCCATCTAGCGAGAAAGGTATCACAAGATATTTTAAAAATGAACGCCTTATTTAATATGTTACCTAAATTATTAGAACAGCTGCCATGGGACCAAATCCAGCTTACTTTGAAATCAATGGGAGGTAGGTGCCTAGGAGCCTTTGAAAGTCCCATTAGACCTCAATCTGCATCTGTTAATGGTGCCATATTAACTATGACCAGGAATTCACTGCAAAATTTTGGGCGTTTTGTTTCTTTTCACAGTTCAGATCCTCTCTTTATCACATATACGAGGCCTATCTATGATCCACTGTTTCCAGACAAATTCTTCTGCAGTTTAATGTCTCATCCGGACTACTGCCCATCTAAAACAACATCAGCCCTTCCCTTAGTATTCCATTACCAGTGAGTTTAAATCCAGGTGCCAATACAATATTAGGACCTGCAAATGTCTAATGCAGCAGTGAGATTTGGATCAGATGAATCACACTGATACATCTATGCTTTACATAAACTGCAGCTTTAAGGTAAGTTTCCTTACTTTTGATACTAGAAATGACTGCTTTTAGTTTGCTTAAAGTATTCCATTCCATTCAGACAGAACAGTTGTGTGCCCTGCTAGCATGTCTAAAGAAATATCAGTGAGAAATTGGTGAGGAAACTTATCACCAACCAAAGCTCCATAAATAGGGAAATAATGTACATTGAGATCGAACTCCAATGTCAAATCAATAAAATAACTGCCATCATGGGGAAAACCAAGAATAAATAAGCATAAATAACAAGGCTGAGAATGACCTCTTAGTCAAGTATGATAATATCCTAACAGTACCATCTTGCCTGTTGTCAAACAACTCTAGTGCTACTGGTTCAGTGAACTCTCGGGGAAGTTATTCCATTGCCTAATTGACTTCTTTGTTAGAAAAGGAAGTTTTCCAAATGACTAGCTTGGAATTTTCCTTTTTGAGATTCAAGCCATTACTTTGTTATATCACTCTTAATAACCTTAAATAATGTTTCCCCAATGCCAGAAGAACAGAGAACAGGTGGTCATAGATAGTCTTAGGTTGAATGCCAAAGCCTAGAAAGTTCAATAGAGATGCTAAGTGGAAAATTAAATGCATGGGATTCTGCAGTGATGTGAACAATCCTCTACAGAAGAGCAATTGACCAGCAATGGACTGAAAGAAGCTGAAAATGGTGATGGCATTTGCACATAAATGTTCAATAATATGACATAGGAATAGGGGTAACAATTTTAAGCAGAATTAACTCCTTGGATTCCATTCCCCACTTGTTACATATCATACTACACTTTTTAAGATAGGTTCTTTGTAATTAGTAGTGCCAATATACGGGATTATTTTTAAAAAATAGACTAGGACTGCTTTTCAGCTCACTGAACAGGGAATTAGCTGCAAAATTCCTGTTAACAGCAACACTAGTTATTTAACTGATTTGCTACACACAGCAAAACAAATTTACCCATCCTCTACATTTTCAAATCTACATACAGGGATTTAGTTAAATGGTTCTTCTGAGCCCACTCATCCATTTGCTACCACATGCAGTGTGCACCTCAGAGTTAATGTAAATGGAAGCAATGAGGCTAAATCCCCGAATGTGCTTTGTAAATGTACCATATCAGTACTGGCAATTCATGTCATTAATATGTACTTCTTCCAATGAAAGTTGGAAGACTTTTCTAATAAAAAATCTTGTTTTATAACCACCAAGTCATATTCATATTGTTATATTACACTTTCAAACAATTAGTACTATACAGAAGTATAGAGCAGGGATTTCCTTTTTTGTAGGTTGTCTGTGTAATACAAGGGCGCCCTAATCTTACTAGTACTACTCCTAAAACCAGAAATATTTAGGATATTTTAAATCAGACCTAGTAGTTAGAGCAGGGGCTTCAGAGTCCAGAAAGATTTCAGAGTTTTCCTAACTCTACAATTGACTCTTTTCTGATCTTGGGCCTCAGTTTACCTACCTGTAATATGAAGTTAATAATATTTACCACATCTGATGTAAGGCTAAATTAATTAATGCTTATGAAGTGCTTTGAGAGCCTCATATGAACAGTTTTGATTCAGTAAATATTTCATTTAAGAGAGACCAAATAAATTTTATTGTATTGGAAATGGCACAGCTTTCTTAAAAGGAAATAATTCATATAATCAAACAACACATAAATTAACCATACTACTCTTCATAACAGAGGTCACCATAGTACTGGCCTCTCACAAGGCAATATAAACAGCCTTCATTGCCCAATAACTTTGAAGTCTGATTTTCCAGTGTCACGGGATGCACCAATCATCGCTTGTCTGGTCCCTCCTCCTGGCTGATCTGGGAATTGCTCATCAGGTTGATGCCTATTCCTGCAGCTGCATGCTGTCACTCTGTCTCTTTCTGGTCTGCAGCCCCTCTCTCACTCCAGGAACCACAGCATCCTCTTCATGACTCAATTCTCTGGCCAAGTCACTCAGCATTCCCCCATTCCGGGGTAAGTCAAAGTCTTTCCTTCAGCATCCCTATGCAGTTTTCCCATTTGTTGCCTCAGGTGCCACTCCTTCAGTGGCTGGTAGGGGAATCTGGGCCCACCCTCTACTCTGGGTTCCAGTCCAGGGACCCTCAACCCAGGAATTCTAGGCTCTACTCTCCCAGCCACCACTGGTCCTTCCTGGACTGCTTTCTTCCACTCCTGGTTCCCCCCTTGCCCTGGGATTACCAGCTCCAAACCCTACTCCCTCTTCTCAGGGAGTGACTGCAGCCTTCACATCCCTGCAGCCTCCAAATACTCCTCCCTCTTCCCAGGGAGTGATTGTCATTTCCAGCAGCAACCCCTGTCTGTTTCCAGCTTCCTGGCTTTATAGGCCTCACCTATCCCAGCACAGTTGAGCCTGCTTGCAATCAATTCTCTGCTCCCCAGGTGCTGCCTGTGCAGTTAATAGACCTACATACCCGTCCGCCTTCACCCCCTTCCAGTCCTGTGTGGGTTGGACAGCCATCATACCAGGAAATGACCATTTAACACTTAATTTTCTTTAATCACACCTGCCTGACACTTCCTGGTGATGAAATACCTACTGACAAACCCAGTTTGTTGTTTCATTAACTTTGAAGTTACTGGTACTAATCAACAGTAGCAAATCTTAAGCACACACAAAGTACTGAACAAACCGATCACATTCCTGTATTGTATCCTCTTCCCACAGGAAAATCACCTTTCAGTACTTATCACCTCATGGAAGGTTAGACAGGGTCATCCACAAGCAGAATCCAGAAAGTTCAGCAAGGAAGTGTAGACCTTCCCCATTCAATATGCAAAATCTTGCTCCTCACATATCGGAATACAGGGCAAGGTGCCTCTTTTTAAGATAGGCATCCAGAAGGATCATTAACTTAAGAAAATGTTTCAACAATTGATCCTTATTGTACTAACAGCCATATCCTGTCCTCTTCACCTTCATGAAGAGGATAGGATATGGTCTTTAATACAATAAGGTCTATAATCTTGGTTGCTTTATGGCATCACACATGCTATAATATGCTTAATTAATTGAACAGTTGTGAAAAAAAATAGAGTGTGGATTGGTTTTTAATAAGAAACTTAAAATATAAAATTGTTAAAGGAGGGGGGAAAGACATTCTCTTTAACTAGCTTTTAGCCAATAAGTTAATGGTAATATTACCTATTATTAACAAAAAACTGTTGAAGAGTAAAAGTAATCTCTGACAACAGGGAAAGGACATTTACATAAATCAGCACTAATTAGTTGCTTATGTGAATTATGCATCTTGTTAAAGAAGTTCACAGGACATGAGAGATTTAATATAAGATGTGTAGAACAAATGATCTGTCACTTTTTGCAGCAACCTAATAAGTTGAGTAATTACAAAATATAACTGAAAAAATGGGTTTTGCATTCATTTTTTTAAAAATCATTCTACAACTTAACACTGGGGCAAGCAAGACAGTTATAAGCCCAATTTCTAGATTTCTGTGACTCTGTGGAAGTGCAGAGGTCCACTTATATAGAACAGCGAGCATGATCTATGCACTTACACAGCTTTTTCATCTATAGATCTCAACATACTTTAAAAAGATCACTAAACTTTATCCCAATTTCTCAGACTGGGTAGTTGAGTCACAGGAAGGTTAATTGAGTTCTCTCAGGCCACAGAGTAAGTTAATGTCAGAGTCAGAACTAGAACCAATTTCCCCTGATTCCCAGTCCTATGCACAGTTCACAGCTGACATACAAACCTACCTACTGTAATATTTTTAGCTTAAATTTATTACAGCAAGTCAGGGGTGTACACAATGAAAATTGAGTGCAACTTCCGTCCTTACATTCTTTTTCAGTGGCTCATAATTTCCCTGAACAAATTTCAATATTTGTTCTCAGATCACAGGTGATTCTTGACCCCTCTGGAAAAGTTCAGGAATATTGGCTTGTCAAATTTTAATTTATGTCAAGATGAAAACTACTCTCTTTCTTCATATATTCTGATTAGGAATTTTGCACTCTGATAGTTCAAAGAGATTAAACTAGAAACCTCAAACTCTCTTGGTGATTTAATGTTCATGTCAAATGTGAGGAAAATTAGTTTACAGTTTTAAAATTTCAAGTGTTTAAAGATGCCATGTTTTTGCATGTTCATTTGTATATTACTAGCTGCTCTTTTTGTAGCTGTGTGGAATTTGGAACAATTCCAGTTTGTCATTTTTAAAGGTTCATAATTTTCAAATGGCCTAATTTTCCTCTAGCCTTGTTTGCTTTCAAATCTCAATTACATTGATAACACAAGCCAAGTTTTGTAGAGAACATATTAAATCAGCAAATTAGTCTCCAACTTATAAAACCTTAACAAATGCATCCAGAAAATTTCAGGTTGGTTCAAGGCTTGTGACAGTCAAAGAATTAATGGGAAGTCAGTGGGATTCCAGATGGGAGCTGGGGTCAGTCCATGCAGTTTAGGAAAAGGACCTATATCTGAAACACTGGATTTTTAATATGTAGCTAGAGAAATCTGTTTGTCCACCATTTCAGTACAGCCACTTCTAAGGTGAATACATTAATTTTTATGCATTTTCTCCACAACTCTTTGGGACAGCAAGTAATGAAAAATGCTATATTTAATGACTTTCAGGTTAGGAAAATATAATTACCCACATTGGCAATCAGCTGGGACACCAGTACTAACACCTTCACTGTAGTGAGATTGGAACTTTGTCAATGATCAGGAGCTGTCAAGGTTCCTTCCCCACTCTGAACTCTAGAGTACAGATGTAGGGACCTGCATGAAAGACCCCCAAGCATATTCTTACCAGCTTAGGTTAAAAACTTCCTCAAGGTACAAACTTTGCCTTGGCCTTGAATCCTATGCTGCCACCACCAAGCGTGTTAAACAAAGAACAGGGAAAGAGCCCACCTGGAAATATCTTCCCCCCAAAATCCCCCCAAGCCCTACACTCCCTTTCCTGGGGAAGGCTTGATAATAATCCTCACCACTTTGTACAGGTGAATACAGACCCAAACCCTTGGATCTTAAGAACAATGAAAAAGCAATCAGGTTCTTAAAAGAAAAAAATTAATTAAAGAAAAGGTAAAAGAACCACCTCTGTAAAATCAGGATGGTAAATACCTTACAGGGTAATCAGATTCAAATCCCTCTAGGCAAAACCTTAAATTACAAAAAGACACAAAAACAGGAATATATATTCCCTCCAGCACAGCTTATTTTACCAGCCATTAAACAAAAGGAAATCTAATACATTGTCTATCTAGATTACTTAGTAACTTAACAGGAGTTGGAAGGATGCATTCCTGATCTGTTCCCGGCAAAAGCAACACACAGACAGAACCCTTTGTTCTCCCCCGCTCCAGATTTGAAAGTATCTTGCCCCTAATTGGTCATTTTGAGTCAGGTGCCAGTGAGGTTACCTTAGCTTCTTAACCATTTACACGTGAAAGGGTTTTGCCTGTGGCCAGGCGGGATTTTATAGCACTGTATACAGAAAGATGGTTATCCTTCCCGTTATATTTATGACATGAGCCTTAAGTGTTACTGTACATATCATTCTATACACAGCATCTTACCCTGCAACACTATTCAGGGATGTTGATTCAAGACAGACACAGGGAGAAGACAATGTGGGTGAGGGAATGTCTTTTATTGGAGTATTGTTGGTGAGAAAGACAAGCTTCCATTTTGTATGCTTGATTCTGTCTCCAGCAGAAGTTGGTCTAATAAAAGGTATTACCTCACCCACCTTGTCTCTCTAATATCCTGGGACCAACAAAGCTAAATCAACACCACATACAGAGAGAAGGGTAACACCTATTGAAACCACTACAACACTTATTATAGTACCTTGGGGCTGATTTTTTTTTCCAGAGCATTCTTCTCTTAATATTGACCTGGACCAGTGACTTGAACCGACATCTCCAACCTCACAGGACACAATCCTAAGCATTGGTTACAGGGTATTCGGGGGTGACACTATCTCAGTCTCTCCTGTTAAAACTTGTTCCACTTTGCATGGCCTACTTAAATATTCAGTGAAGCAGAAACTTGACCCTTGGTGTCCCAATGTAAGTGTCCTAGCCACTGGGCTATAGATTCATTCTTACTCTTGCTCTGGCCTAGTGAATACTTAAGTATTTATACAAAATAGAACAGCACTACCTCCTTTACTGGCTGTATTTTGTGCAGGGCCCAACCTGATGAGCATGCTTTTAGGTGGCCTCTGAGTACACCTACCAGATTGGGGCCTGCAGTCAAGATAAGGGGGAATGCCTACCTTGAGGATCCTGCTGGAGCAGCTCAGTGGCATCAGAATTTAGACACTGGCAGAAATATAGGCACATAGGGACTTTAGACCCTTACAGGATTAGGCAGCTACTGAGAAAGGGTTTTAATGATCTAAATTTTGAATATACATGCCTAAAATAGTGCCTAAATCCCTTTGTGGATCTAGCCCATTAAGTTTTGGTTCACATGGAACAGCTTGCCTGGCTTGTGTGTCAGTCATATAAGACAAATCTTTTTGTTTATTTAATATACATTATTTATATCAGAGTACTGTTAACGTCTTTACACTGAGAACAGAATAATAGATAATTGAATGACGACACTCCAAGTGAAGTCATAATTTCTGCAGTACAGTAGGTGTATCTGACCTTGCTTGGTTTCCAGAAACCTTTTATCTGCCGGCTGATCAATAAAAGCTCCAGTTAGGAGTAGAAAAGGACAAATATGACCACTTTCCTGTTGGAATGCTTTGAGATGGAAGTAGTTTGCTAATTAGACAAAAACAAGTTGACAAAATTTTACACTTGAGTAACTGAAAATAGGCCTGTTGCGTGTCACAGGGCTTTTTACAAGTTCTTGAAACTGATAAATGCTGACAGATTGATGACATATAAATTAGTGTTATAAAGACAAAGAAGCAATAAAATCAAGCTGACTTGATGTTATCTAAATGAAGGTTATTTTGATACCCTATCATTATGTATTGACTTTACCATCAGTGGTGTCACTATAAGCAGTCTGATTCCACCCCAGTCTCCACGGAAAGTGAATTTACATAATTGTTACATTTAAGGAGCTATTCTCAATCATTGTACACACATGCAGAATCCACAAGATATATGTCTACCTAAATCAGCGGATTAGTGGTTGCACTAATGATTGCTGTAAGGTATACTCTATTTGCTTATGTGAGATAAGGTCGTCTTTTTTTCAGAAATTATCATATTTGTTGCTTTATCCACTACTTTTTAAAAGGTGTCGTCACTGACAGATTACTAAAGGGCAACCATGATGGCACAGTTGTGGTTCAGAGGCACTCTCATTGTAGGCTATTATCTTCAGGTACTTATAACGTTCTGGGGAAAAGCTATTCCCTGAAATAAGCAGAAATTTCTCATGCTTATGCTCATCCTAGCGATTATTTGATTTGCTAATATATTGTTTGGTCCATTCTGAGTTATTTAAGTGTTTCAGAGAAAAGGTTGGGTTTGACACTTGAATCAAATTTTTCAGAATTTTTCTTGGGCCAATTTACACCCCATTGCTATGCGTATCAGGATGGAGACTGACAGGAGGTAAATTCTCTGATATTCCCGAAAGGAGTTTCAATCAGATTTTTCTTTGGGGAGATAAGGGACAGGATGTCACCCATGTGCATCCCCCAAACTCTGTAAATCTCTGGAAACTTTCTGAAGACAAACAACCATGAACGTGGGACATTTGCACATCTGCACCAACTGCCTCCCTTCACTTTCTATCTCTTTGGCAGGACGGCCCACATTGTAAGGAAATCTTTCATAAGCAGCTATCTCAGCATGTAGGTAGGTCCGTTCAAAAAGCGAGAGACTTCCATTGCATTTCCTTTTGCACAACTTACTTCTGAAATCTGGAGAGGATGATGCATTCCCCTCACCTTCCGACACTATGCATACATAGTGAAGTATAGAACTCTTGATTATGTATATGTAAGGGGACTGTGGCCCCTTACTAACATTCAGTGGGGGTGTTTTGGTTGGCTAGCTCCCAGTACTAAAAAGGGGGAAGGGTCGATGTGGAATCAGGACCCTGAGACTGACAGGAACAATGGGGAGAGGCCAATGCTCCAGATCAACCTGAATGACAGGGTGGGCAGGCTAATCAGAGGGTCAGGAGGCCAGGGAGGTCCCGTCCCTCGTGTGAGCTGGATTTGCCTGGGTCAGACAGAGTGGGGCCGAGCTAAGGAGAAAGCAGGGCCCAAGTTGAGCTGGGTAGCAGAGCTGTGCCAGATCCAGAGGGATCAGAAAAGCAGCCCAGAGAGAGCAGACCCTCTCCTGGGAGCAGAGCTGCAGCCCCAAAGCCAGAGGCACAGCCCAGAGAGAGCAGACTTGCCCTGGGAGGAGAGCTGCATCAACCAGAGCCAGAGGGGCCAGAAAAGCAGCCCACGAAGCAGATCAGTGCTGGGAGCAGAGTCACAGAAGCAGTCTGCAGAGCAGACCCGTCCTGGGAGCAGAGCTGCAGCAACCAGAGCCAGAGGGGCCAAAGAAGCAGCCCAGGGAGCTGGAGGCAGAGCAGCAGCAGCAGCAGTGCTGAGACAGAGTGGTGGAGCTGGTGCTGGAGCAGTCTGGAGCTGGGTGTGGTGAGCATCTGGGGAGACCGAGGGGGACCCTGGGCAGCAGGCCCAGCACAGGGAGATGCCTCAGCCAAGAGGCTTGGCAGGCCAGGCTTGGATCGTAACCCCGACAGGGTCGGGGTAACACTGGGAAGAAGGGTCCTACCACTTAGAGCCTGAGAGCATGTGGCCACCACCAGAGCAAGTGTCCAACCCACAGCATCCCTGCAGCACAGCCAGGGCCTGAGAAGAAGGCCTGGGACTTACAAGGAACAGACTATGAACTGCCCTGACATTCCAGAGACACTGTTTGTGATGTTCCGTGCCAGAGCGGGTTGATGTGTTTCCTTTAACCTTTCCCATTTTTCCTTATTCTTCTAAGAATTAAATGTTGATTAAATAACTTGCATATGCTTTAACTTGTATGTAATGGTCAGTGGGTCAGAGGAGTGCCCAGTGCAGAGAGAGTACCCGGAGTGGGGACACCCTATTCCCTGTCCTAGGTGACCACAGCAGGGTTGAGGGTTGAGCCCCCCAGGAATCCTGGGCCCAGCCTTGTTGGGGTTACGAGGACTGCCATACAGGAAAGTGGAAGGAGAGCCCTCAAGGGCAGGGAGGCCACTGAGTAAAGGAAGTGGGTGCAAGGACTGAGATCCTTTCGCTAGCCCACTTCACTGGGGTAGTACAGAAGCCAGGAAAGTTCTGCACAATAGCGGGACTATTACCCTGCTTACATATATGTAAGCAGAGTCTGAATGAGCTCTCCCCTCACATCTAGTGGTGAACTGTGGAAAAAGACTTCAGAGGCTGATCTCATTTGCATTGACACACCCATCCTGCCTAGGACCTCAGCATGATGGGATTGCTTGCCAAAATAATGACTTGTGGCTGATGTTGGATCCTGTCTCCTTACTGGGACAAGAGTAATAAAGAGTTGTTATCCTTGTTGCGTGAACCGAGGGCAGCAGACCTGTACCTGGCAGACCTCGATGGAGGGACTCACCCTCAACTGAATGGTACTCGCTAGGCAGGGGACTTGGGTTCCAAAGCCCAATGAGTTGAGAGAGGGTGGGGACTTGGTGGTGTGGGTCTTCTTTAATGGTCCCAGACACCGTTTGATTCCTCCTCTCTCCATGATATAATAAAAGAGCTAATTTAGATTGAATTGAGAGTCTTGTTACATGCTGCAGAGCTGAAATCACTGATACCTAAGTATTACACCTTACACACTCCCCCTCCACACAGGGTGGGAGGTGAACTCTGTGGATGAACCTTGAACCCTGGGGCTGCACTGGCCAAGGACACCAACTGTGAGTGGGTTACAGAGAAGGGATGGGCATGTTAAAGGGACTTTTGGGTTGCTGGACTTAAGAACCTGAGGGGAAAAGGACACTGCGCAACATACTTGGGGGGTGGGTCTTTTTGTTCATAGTTTGTGTTTATGAACCCTAGTTGCAATGTTTTCCCAAATTAAATGCTGAGTTACTTCTCTCCTTTTAATAAAAGTTTTTGCCACACTCAGACTCCACGCTTGTGAAAAGGTAAATATTGCTCTTAGAGGCACCTAGGGGGTGGTGTGTAATTGTCCCAGGTTAGTGGGTGGGGGCTCGAGGTGGTTTTGTGTTGTGTTGTTGAAAAGGAACCCCTAGACATTGAACCCAGACCTTGTGGCTGCTGGTTCCACCTGGCAGAAGGGTTACATATATATGCCACCATGTATACAGTTGAACCTCTACAGAATGCATTTATAGAAACTATGCAACTCCCAGTGACTTCTGTTGGAGCTGGATAAGGCCCTATATGAATATACTTTAAATATGTACATGAAAATACATTATATTTAATACATTCCATGAAAATATATGTATGACATTGGCCTACTTCAGTAGGACAATTTCAAAAATATTTAGCATTTTTAGATTGACCAATATGACCAAACTAATCTACAGACATGCACCAACAAATTAGCAGCTGTCTGAGCTAGTAGGATGAACATTATTATTCCCATTTTACAGAGAAAGAAAGATGAAGTGATTTGTCCAAGGCCATATAGTGAGTCCATGGCAGAGTCAGGATTGCCTGACTCGCAAACCCATGCTCATTCAGCCATAATGCCTTTCATAAACACAGACTCAGAATTCCAGATGGAGCATGCACATATGAATCTCAAATCTCACACTGAAACTTTTATTTCAATAAACAGTTTTGTTTTTATTTCTGTTTCTTCCATTTATATTTATATCTGAACTATACACCTCTAATAATTTATTTCAATGAGCAATCATGCAAATTTTTTTCACTTTAAAAAAATCAGAAATAAAGACAGAACAGTTAAAAATGTTAATGAAACATTATGATTGAGAATTTAAATGCACAAAAAGTAAGAAATTCAGAGTTATTTCTTCAACAAGCATAATTTGTTGTACATCTACATTAAGGGATACATTTGTGATAACATTGTATTTTCTATTATGTACATTTGCTATGTGGGTGATTGGCAAAAAGTAGTCTCCTTTCCTAAAACAACCTCACTTGGTACACCTTGAAATTGGCTCATTTTCTGTATTATTCTTTGTTTAACAGGACAAAAGATACTGTTAAAGTAACCTAGAGTTTACTCTTTTTTTTGCATAACTATCTGTAGCCAGCAGGAAAGGAGAAAGACACTGTGAGATAAAAAGCAGTTATAGGCATACAAATTCTATGCAAATATTAATTATTTTTATGAGCTGATATGCTTTAAAGTAACTTTTCTCTATCAAGATGAAAACTTTCCAAGATAAGCTATATGATTTATAGCCTAGTTCCTAAATATAAAGATTATTTTAAATTGTCTTGTATGTAAAAAGAATGGTAACAGCCGGTTATAAGATGTTCAGAATTATTTCAAATCTTTCTGATGGATGAATGTTGATTGACTGTTGATAGGCCTTTTCAATTTACAGGTTTTTGGGTGTACTTTCTATAAAGTGTCAATATAATGCCATCATAAGACTTTCACCTAGATAAGGACATTTCATCTTCCTCAAAAGTGGTCTTGATTTTTGTGAAGCGGTGAAGATGGGGAGTGGGGATCGCAGCCTTTGCAATCTCTGATATGTAAACACTGAATATTTTTAAAGTTGCTAATTTAAGCAGGACTTTTCCAAGTTAACACTAGGTAAGGTGACCTAATTCAAATCTGATTGGGCTCCAAGGTAAGTCTTCATCTGATTTATCCAAAGGCATTGGATGGAGGTGCTGCAATACAATGTGAGCAAAGCTCACAAACCATAAGAATCAAGGGTAAAGCTGAGAAGTCTTCCACAGGGGAGGAGGATCCTAGATCCTGGATTGCAGACCAAGCCTGAATATCTACACTGCAATTACACAGCCCCTCAGGGGTGCTGGAACAATTTATATTGTGCGGGTGCTTAGAGCCACTGAATCAAACTCTAAACCCTGTATATGATGGAAACCACTTCAAGCCAGGGGGTGCAGCAGCAGCATCCCCAGCACTCCTAGTTCCAACCCCTATGCATCCCCTTTACCCAAGCTCCTCTAGTCCAAGTCAGCTGACAAAGGGCCAGCTGTGGATGTTTAATTGCAGTGTAGACATACCCTAAGGCCATGTCTACACTACCCGCCGGATCGGCGGGTGGGGATCAATTTATCGCATCTAGTGTAGACGCGATAAATCGATCCCCGATCGCTCTGCCCTCGACTCCGGAACTCCACCATGGTGAGAGGTGGAAGCGGAGTCAACGGGGGAGCGGCTGCCGTTGATCCCGCGCCGCGAGGACGCGAAGTAAGTGATTCTAAGTTGATCTAAGATACGTTGACTTCAGCTACGCTATTCTCGTAGCTGAAGTTGCATATCTTAGATTGATAACCCCCCCAGTGTAGACCAGGCCTAAGAATCCTAAGCAACTTGAAGCTGCCCGCTATAAAACTTAAGCAAGAGCTGTCAAACTTCCATTTAGAATTTCCTGTTAAGGCCTGTATTATAATCTCTGTTGGGAGTGGGTGGAAAAAAAGAGTTAGCTATCACTCAAGAACTGATAGCTAAGGAGGAAGTTTTTATTGACTTTGAGGATGTTGTTTGTACATTAACCAAATAATTTGGTTTCAGGATCGAAATATTTTGAATGACTTTGCTAAAATTCTTTAGTTGGGGGTTCATAAACAAACAGACAGCCACCTCCTGAGATCCCATAGAATTTACAAGGATTGATTTGTGTTGTATTAATCTGATGATTTAAGTAAACTGATGTAATTAAATCCAATATTAAAGATCACTTGTTGAGTTTATCTTGATTTGATAGTTGTACTGCTTTGTTCTCAGTTGAGTAGTTTTAATAGTATCTTAGCTTTAGTGATATGTTTTCTTGATTTTATTTTGTTTTTTTACTAGCTTTAATCAAATTTATAAACTCATACTGAGTTATATCTCTTTTAGTAAGCAAAGTGGTCCAGAACCTTGGGGACCTAGGTGGATATAAACCAGTTAACCTAAAAATTAGGGCTGCCAAGCAATTAAAAAAATTATTTGTTATTAATTGCACTGTGAAATAATAGAATACCTTTTATTTAAATATTTTTTGATGTTTTCTACGTTTTCAAATATATTGATTCAATTACAACACAGAATACAAAGTGTACAGTGCTCACTTTATATTTATTTTTGATTACTAGTATTTGCACTGTAAAAACTGAAAGAAATAATATTTTTCAATTCACCTAATATGAGTACTGTAGTGCAATCTGTTTATTGTGAAAGTTGAACTTACAAATGTAGAATTACGTACAAAAAAACTGCATTCAAAAATAAAATATCCTTTTATTCTTCAACCACAATTTCGGGGACTTGCATCCATGCTGATGATGGGTTCTGCTCAATAACAATCCAAAGCAGCTTTTTTGGTGGTTTGGGTTCTGTAGTATCCACATCAGAGTGTTGCTCTTTTAAGACTTCTGAGAGCATGCTCTACACCTCATTCCTCTCAGGTTTTGGAAGGCACTTCAGATTCTTAAATCTTGGGTCAAGTGCTATAGCTATCTTTAGAAATCTCACATTGGTACCATCTTTGTGTGTTGTGAAATCTGCAGTGAAAGTGTTCTTAAAATGAACAATGTGTGCTGAGTCATCATCTGAGACTGTTATTGTAACGCTGACGGATCCCGGTCATCAGCGGGTGGGGTCGAATCTGGGACCTCTGGAGCTTAGTGCATTAGCCTCTACCGCATGACCTAAAACCCAACTGGCTGTTAAAATGAGTCTGCTCTACAGCCTTAGCTACGTCTCTCTCTAAGTGGTCTTGGTGCCACTAGATGGTATAGAACACAACACCCAGGAGGTGTGTGGGTTACATACTTCCCCTAGCTGAGGAAGCATGCCCCGAGCTTCAGAGTCTTCCCAGTTGAAATCCTGGACGAGCCCCCACTTGTAACGCCGACCAACTCCGGTCATCTGTGATTGGATTGAACTGGGGACCTCTGGAGCTTAGTGCATGATCCTCTACTGAATGAGCTAAAAGCCAACTGCTTTTAGCTAGGGCTGTAGAGCAAACTCATTAATCTCTCTAAGTGGTCTCAGTGCCACTAGATGGGACAGAGCACTACACCCAGGAGGTGTGTGGGTTACACTATAACATAAAATATAGAGTAGAATGCGAGTAAAACAGAGCAAGGACATACAATTCTCCCCCAAGGAGTTCAATCACAAATTTAATTAATGCATTTATTTTAACAAACATCGGCATGGAAGCTGTCCTTTGGAACGGTGGCCAAAGCATGAAGGGGCATATGAATGTTTAGCATATCTGGCACATAAATCCCTTGCAAAGCCAGCTACAAAAGTGCCATGCAAATGCCTGTTTTCACTTTCTGGTGACATTGTAAATAAGAAGAGGACAGCATTATCTCCTGTAAATGTGAACAAACTTGTTTGTCTTAGCAATTGGCTGAAGAAGTAGGACTGAGTGGACTTGTAGGCTCTGAAGTTTCATTGTTTTATTTTTGAGTGCAGTTATGTACCAAAAAAATTCTACATTTGTAAACTACACTTTCATGACAAAGATAGCCCTAGAGTACTTGTATGAGGTGAATTGAAAAATACTATTTCTTTTTTTTAATATTTTATTTTATTTAGAATAAAAAATATACACTTTGATTTCAATTACAAGATAGAATATACATGAAAAGGTAGAAAAACATCCAAAATATTTAATAAATTTCAATTGGTATTCTATTTTGTAACAGTGCAATTAAAACTGAGATTAATCATGATTAATTTTTTTATCACAATTCCTTTTTTTGAGTTAATCACATGAGTTAACTGAGATTAATCAATAGCCCTACTAAAACTCTGACCATCTCCTGCTAGTTAACATATATTTTGTGAGGACCAAAGGCTATGTTTTTACTTTGACAAGAGTGCTTAGCTGATACTTAATGCAGCAAATACAGTGGGTTACAAAACATGAACAACTTCAAGCTGTCCAGAATGCAGAACCAATAGGAAAAATTTAATCAGAGGGGACAAAAAAAACATAGAGGAGGCAAGGGACAGGACTCCGTAGGGGTGCCACGTGACAATGTGTTCATCTTCCTACTCTTAGTCCACATTTTCAGACACAAGAAAGAGGAGCCTGGTGACTATTATATTGGGACAAGTGGCAGGACAAATGATAAGAGGGGAAAGTCATCAATTTTAGTTTGGGTTGAGAGTAAAAAGATTCCATGGTCTTACAACACACATATAATGTAAACAAGCTTTCAAAACCAAAAGCAAAATTTAACAGCAAATATTCACATGGGGTTAAACCTGTTAACAAAACCTGACTTTGGCAGTTGCTATACACATATCACCTATTAGGTCCACTCAAAATGAAAGGCGTTTGCTTTTTTTGTATATATTTGTGTTATACTAAAGTATCTATTATGGAAATAAAAGTTTTTGAACTAAGAACGTTAGCAGTAGCCAGTATGTTTTTGTTTAAAGGCCTAACAATGCCTAATAGCAGGCAAAATAATTTGCAGTTTGTACTTATAGCAACATGTTCGAAAACAAGTTGTGCTTTTCTTTTTCTCTGATGGTCTGGGTGTTTCTGGCAGTCATTGTCACTGCAAACTAATATTTGCAATGCCAGACTCTGTCTGACATATTCTGCCATTCATCACTGTGACTCACTGCTGCTACAATTTTTTTCTTTGCTGCATCATCACTAACCGTGCTAAAAGTTACCACTGGGCTCTGCCTCAGCAAACACAGCTGCTCAGATTACTAAATAGTTAACCATTATGGTTTCAGTGAACATCTCTTAGTTCAGATGTTTATCTGAACCTGGTAATCAAATGATATCTTTTCCCATTCCTCTGCTTTCCTTCGGAGCATCTCCCTCCACCCGCCCCTTTCTATTTTCCTACTATTTTCCACAGATCTTGGTTTCATCTTTGATTTCAAACACTAGTCACCACCTGCTGTAAGCACTGCAGCCTTGTGTTTTATGGTCTCCATAAATCCCTATTTTTTAAAACTTTAGTAAATCCAGATTGCCATGACCAGACAATTTGCTCACATCAGAGAAATGAAACTACATTTCCTGTCAACTTTGTTGGCTTCCTATTCTTCCTAACCATCTCAAAATCTAATTCATGATTACTTCCTGATTTTCAATAGCTTTCATGGAGTTGCTACTCTTTTTTTAAAATCATAGATAATATACCTATTTCCCTACCTATATACCTAATCTGTTTTTGCAGTTTTAGCTTCCTTTCTCATCCCTTCTTTTGTAAAATCTCAGTTGGGTATCACTATTTCACAACTGCTGCCCTTTCTCTTTGCAATATTTCCCTTTCCAACATCTGAGCCATTGAATCATTCCCCTCTCTTTAAATCTCACCTTAAAACCTTTTTCTGCTAAACTTTTGTTTGGCTCTGTGTGTTTTGTGCTAATATCTACAAATGATGTTATATAAAAATTGTGGTGCACTGTATTTATTACTTAGAAAGTATGGGTCTAACACACTGGCTGGCCACACATACTCTACCAGTAGGTGTTTTGCAACTTCTGCCCACAACTCGATCTGCATGTATCATGAGCAGAAACTAGTCATGTTGCCAATTTGTTCAAAATTGTGATAGATTTTAACAATGTCATAACAAATTTGTGCATTCCTTAAAGGGTTATTTTCAAGATACTACAGACCTCTCTCTTTACTTTCCAAGCTGTCCGATTGTCAGTGTCTGTATTTCTCATCATGAATGTAAGTTGCATTTTGAGAAAACATGTCATAGTTTGTGGAATTTATGTTTGGATCATGAGCTTTCCCTTTTGCTATGACAGCAGCTTGTCAAACAATCCAAATAATAAAATAAAATAATAATAATAAAGTCACTTCAATACCAATAATAATTGACTCTGGCCACATTGACATCTCTTTTGAGTTTGGTTTCTGTGACCAATCAGAACTAAGAAACTATTCAAATTTCAAAAATTCGATATTGAACCGCAAGATAGAACAAAATAGATGCACAAGTAATTTAATCAAATTTTAAATGATGAATAAATATGAGAAAACTGCAGGACCCTGAATCTTTATTTGCTGTTAGCGCTAAAGGACATACACCACATCAGAATAGCAAGAATAGCAGTATTGATATAATGTAAGTCTGGAATTTCCAAAGCATATTGGGATCCTATTAGATAAATGACACAATAGCTTCACACAAACATTATCGTTATTGAAGATTATATATATTTACATCCTTCCCAAGATCATGTACTTCATATCCAAGACAAATAAAGTGTCCTTATTATTAGCATTTATACCAACTCACTTACCATCTCACTACTTTAATTTTTAATACTGTAAGCCTGGCTTGACATGAGTAATTGGACATTGGTGAGGCCTCATTTCTTGGGAGACAGGATTAGGGAGGTAAATGGAGGAGCACCATCCTTGTACTTCCTCATGCTCTGAAATTACTCTAACCAAAGTCTAAACCAACAGTTTCTCATAAATCTCCTCTCAGAATCTTCATAAATAAGGATATTTCTCCTCCTCTACATTCATCAGCCCTAATCTAAATGATCTGTCATCTTCCAGGCAGGTTTCAGGTATTTCTCTAATATACTTCTCTCTATAGGCATATGGCTGTAATTCCAATTTTCTTTGAAAACTTCTTCTATGGTTTGTATAGGCAATTTACTATCCCTCTTGTTTTTAAGCATATTTTCTTCATATATCAGTGTCTATAAATCCCATTTTAATATAATTTCCACATGTTCTTTTACCTCTGTCATCCAACCCTTTATACATATTTCATTCTCCTTTTCCTTCCGTGTGTATTATTAGTAATACTTAGAATTCACATAGCTCTTTTCATTGATGTCAAAGTGCTTTGCAAAGGATGTTAAGAATAATTATTCCTATTGTACACATAAGGGAGACAGTCAAAGAGATGAAATAATTTCTCCAAGGTTACACAGTGAATCAGTGTCAGAGCTGGAAGCTGAAATCAGATTTCATGACTATCTAGTACCCAATCATGTAGCTTTTCACATCTGATTCTCCTTGCTGCAAACCCTAACAGAAACTGCTCCTCCATTAGCAAATGATGTCTTATTTTTCCTGCTAGAATAGCATCATCTCCTTTGTTAAGCTTTAACCAGTCTCGTCAGTTAAGGAACTCTAATTATATCTAACACCCCACACAAGTGTACTTCAACCTGTCATACTGTCACTCAAATGACTCATCCAGCTTTCTAATAAGTGTTTGCCTGTCTGGTTCCTCAGCAAGTCACATTATAGCTTGAGAGAGGAAATACATCCTAGAATTTGTGTTACTAAGGTGGCTTATTCTGTAAATTTGTTTTGCTGGACATCCAGGCTATTTCTTTCAAGACAAATAATTACAATAATGCAGAATGGACCTTCCCAGCCCCCGTTAAGAGTTTGCTCATCTAAATGTTTTTATTATAGACAATTATAAAGATGTACATTAACCAGCAGACCACCCACTGGTGTCAGAATGTGATGTTATAGTAATCTTCACTTCTAACACTTTCTGGTGGCCTCTTCTTTGGCCCAGTGATGGCCTATCTCTGTCTTGATCTTTTGTGGCCTGGTCCTCCAGCCAGGACACTTAAAAGTTCTATCCCCTTCTGCATTAACAAAGGTCCAACTATCATAGAATATCAGGGTTGGAAGGGACCTCAGGAGATCTAGTCCAACCCCCTGCTCAACGCAGGACCGGTCCCCAACTAAATCACCCCAGCCAGGGCTTTGTCAAGCCTGACCTTAAAAACCTCTAAGGAAGGAGATTCCACCACTTCCCTAGGTAACCCATTCCAGTGATTCACCACCCTCCTAGTGAAAAAGTTTTTCCTAATATCCATCCTAAACCTCCCGCACTTCAACTTGAGACCACCACTCCTTGTTCTGTCATCTTCTACCAGTGAGAACAGTCTAGATCCATTCTCTTTGGAACCCCATTTCAGGTAGTTGAAAGCAGCTATCAAATCCCCCCTCATTCTTCTCTTCTGCAGACTAAATAATCCCAGTTCCCTCAGCCTCCCCTCATAAGTCATGTGCTCCAACCCCCTAATAATTTTTGTTGCCCTCTGCAGGACTCTTTCCAATTTTTCCACATCCTTGTAGTGTGGGGCCCAAACCTGGACACAGTACTCCAGATGAGGCCTCACCAGTGTTGAATAGAGGGGAACGATCACGTCCCTCGATCTGCTGGCAATGCCCCTACTTATACATCCCAAAATGCCATTGGCCTTATTGGCAACAAGGGCACCCTGTTGACTCATATCCAGCTTCTCATCCACTGTAACCGCTAGGTCCTTTTCTGAAGAACTGCAGCCTAGCCACTCGGTCCCTAATCTGTAGCAGTGCATGGGATTCTTCCATCCTAAGTGCAGGATTCTGCACTTGTCCTTGTTGAACCTCATCAGATTTCTTTTGGCCCAATCCACTAATTTGTCTAGGTCCCTCTGTATCCTATCCCTACCCTCCAGTGTATCTATCACTCCTCCCAGTTTAGTGTAATCTGCAAATTTGCAGAGGGTGCAATCCACGCCATCCTCCAGATCATTAATGAAGATCTTGAACAAAACCGGCCCCAAGACAGATTTTTGGGGCACTCCGCTTGATACCGGCTGCCAACTAGACATGGTGCCATTGATCACTACCCATTGAGCCCGACAATCTAGCCAGCTTTCTATCAACCTTATAGTCCATACATCCAGCCCATACTTCTTTAACTTGCTGGCAAGAATACTGTGGGAGACCGTGTCAAAAGCTTTGCTAAAGTCAAGGAACAACACGTCCACTGCTTTCCCCTCATCCACAGAGCCAGTCAACTCATCAGAGAAGGCAATTAGATTAGTCAGGCATGACTTGCCCTTGGTGAATCCATGCCGACTGTTCCTGATCACTTTCCTCTCCTCTAAGTGCTTCAGAATTGATTCCTTGAGGACTTGCTCCATGATTTTTCCAGGGACTGAGGTGAGGCTGACTGGCCTGTAGTTCCCAGGATTCTCCCTTCTTCCCTTTTTTAAAGATGGGCACTGCATTAGCCTTTTTTCAGTCATCCAGGACCTCCCCCAATCACCATGAGTTTTCAAAGATAATGGCCAATGGCTCTGCAATCACATCTGCCAACTCCTTTAGAGGATGCAGCGCATCTGGCCCCATGGACCTGTGCTCGTCCAGCTTTTTTAAATAGTCCTGAACCACTTCTTTCTCCACAGAGGGCTGGTCACCTCCTCCCCATATTGTGCTGCCCAGTGTAGTCTGGGAGCTGACCTTGTTTGTGAAGACAGAGGCAAAAAGATATTGAGTACATTAGGTTGCCTCCCTCATTCAGTAAGGGGACCACACTTTCCTTGACCTTCTTGTTGCTAACACACCTGAAAAAACCCTTCTTGTTACTCTTAACATCTCTTGCTAGCTGCAACTCCAAGTGTGATTTGGCCTTCCTGATTTCACTCCTGCATGCCTGAGCAATATTTTTATACTCCTCCCTGGTCATTTGTCCAATCTTGCACTTCTTGTATGCTTCTTTTTTTGTGTTTAAGATCAGCAAGGATTTCACTGTTAAGCCAAGCTGGTCGGCTGCCATATTTACTATTCTTTCTACAAATCGGGATGGTTTGTTCCTGCAACCTCAATAAGGATTCTTTAAAATACAGCCAGCTCTCCTGGACTGCTTTCCCCTTCATGTTATTCTCCCAGGGGATCCTGCCCATCAGTTCCCTGAAGGAGTCAACATCTGCTTTTCTGAAGTCCAGGGTCCATATTCTGCTGCTCTCCTTTCTTCCTTGTGTCAGGATCCTGAACTCGGCCATCTCATGCCTCCCAGGTCACTCGATCATCACTGCCTCTCAGGTTCCCATCCACTTTTGCTTCCGCTATTAATTCTTACCTGTTTGAGAGCAACAGGTGAAGAAGAACTCTGCCCCTAGTTGGTTCCTCCATACTTGCACCAGGAGATTGTCCCCTATACTTTCCAAAAACTTCCTGGATTGCCTGTGCACTGCTGTATTACTCTCCCAGCAACTATCAAGGTGATTGAAGTCCCCCATGAGAACCAGGGCCTGTGATCTAGTAATTTCTGTTAGTTGCTGGAATAAAGCCTCGTCTACCTCATCCCCGTGGTCTGGTGGTCTATAATGGACTCCCATTACGACATCACCCTTGTTCCTCACACTTCTAAACTTAATCCAGAGACTCTCAGGTTTTTCTGCCGTTTCATACCGGAGCTCTGAGCAGTCATACTGCTCTCTTATGTATAATGCAACTCCCCTACCTTTTCTGCCCTGCCTATAAATCCAAATAAATTCAAACTAAGAATTCTTCTGCCCCTCTTGGGCTATTTTGAAGTCTTCTTCTTTTGCTGCCACACCTGGGCATCATCGAGTTCTTCCTACACAACTTCTTCCCCGGCAGGATTCCCTGGGGCCTTTCTTTCCCAGGGATTCCCAAGGAGCTTCCTGCGCCTTACAGGCCCTATTTCAGGGCTGCCCCAAAAGAAGTTCCCTCTGGGTCTCTTCCATATTGACTTCTTCAGGCCCTTACCAGAGAAGGAACTCCCTTTAATCTTCTCTACTAGTCTCCTTTCTTACAACTGAGTTCACAGCTCTGTTTAAGTAGTCCTCTCTTTCATCCCCTGCAGCTGGGGAAAGTTATTGTAATTAGGACACCATTATATTCAGCTGGGGGATAGCTGGCTGGTCATAGGCAAGGATGAGTCTGGCTTCTTGTAAAGGGCCAGTCAGCCTGTGATAACACCTGGAAGGCCAAGAACTGGCTGAGACACAATTGCATAAAGTACTGGCTCTATACCTTATTCAGGCATTTGCCACTACCATTAGCTGACTTCTTCCATTTCTCATGACTCCCCTTGATCACCTTTATTGATTGGTCCTTAAGCTCTCATATTTATTGTGCTGATCACAACAGGTCTCCCATTCTTCTCTTATCCTCATGACTCCCCACATTTTCTAAAAGAATACTCTCAATTTTTCAGTCCATCACTTTTACTGAAACCTCTCAATTCAGCATTTAGATATTTTCCCTGTTTTCTGCAGTATGATGAAAACTCCCTTACAGCTTCTATTCCTCCATCACAAGGGCTATATATATATATTTTCTATTTCTAATAGTGTGGACCACATAGTGATAGGGAGATTATCTCATAGACCACCTCCCCTCCCATTTCTGGTCATGGACTACCTCCCCTTACAATTGCTAATGAGAAAGAGTAATAGGAAAGTATCATACTGTTAGTGATTTTTAATGTAGATGTAAACAAGGAGAAAGAACTGGCACCATGTGATCAGCCAGTTTTCTGATCACTGCCCTCCATGGCCCAGTGGTGGTACATAGACAACAATTTGAGTAACACTGCTCTGTTTCATCAGCACCTTTCTTCTTGCCAAGCACTTAATTGGTTTGGCAGGCACTGAATTTAGAGCTTGAGATGCTGAGACATTTGTACATCAGTGCATATTACAGTCTTCAGTTGGATTGGTACTTTCTAGATAATATTGTGTCATCTTCCAGTGTTGCTCACTTCATCTCCTGGTTAGTGTTGTTTTAAAAAAATGTAACACACGTTTTACATAGAAGCACTAATCCTTTTAAACAGACACTGCAAACCCTTATTGAATATGCAATATCTTACTTCACTTCACCACAAACTAAAAAACAGTTTTACTTGAAATAACTCTTATTTTTGTTTCCTTTTCCAAAAGGCAGCAGCAAACAACAAAAGAAGAAAGTAATTTTACTCATAGCAAATATGAACCAAGTTAGAATGAATATTAACACATCCAATGTTACAGAAGGAACAAATCACCAATACACAACAGATCGTAATCTTCAAAATCAGTCATGCAAAGACTGAATTAAGGAACAGACATCCAAAGAAGAAAATCTCTTATATGGCATGTCACATCTCTTATTAAAATAAATACAAAAACAAACTTTACCTTTCAGACAGGATACGTCCTACAAATCTATAACGTTGTTCGTAGGAACACCAGAATTGTCATATCATAGCAGACTGGTGGACCGTTCGGTCTGGAAGATTCTTCAGAGAAACCTTACAATATAGTTATGAATGTTTTTTACTGTTCGACATGTTTGTGCTCAGTCTAAATTCCTTTTGCATCTAAAACTCCCACTGCAGCCAAAAGAGCTAAAGGGTTCTGTTTCCTTCCACCTTGAGTGTTGGGGGATGGGCAACAGGGAAGGGAGAAGGTTGTGCTAGGGTTAAGTTGAAGTAGCTTGAAGCTGCCTCCCGACTTGGCAGGGAGGACATCTCCCTGTTCTCCTTTATGTGTCTCATTGGTGTCCAGGAATTCAATATTTGAAAGTAAAGGCCAGTTCTTCAGCCCACTTGCTTGGATTTGGCACTGCATTGAGTATTTGGCTGTTAGTTTCAAATGTGTCATATTTTCAGCACTGAGTTATCTTATCTTCTATAAATAGACTTCACCCAATTAAAATATTTAAACAACACTTCAGTGAAATAGAAAACATTCAGATTTAAGTCCAATATTCAGGAAAGCTTGCAAGCACATAGGTCTTTATGTGAACTACTTAAAGCACTTGGTTTGAATTTCACGATCCTTAAATTAAATGTTGCAAGTCAGTTTTAGTCACAGATTCTGATAGTCTTGCTTGTATGGAACAACTTACTTCCCAAATAGTCCCACTGAAGTGAATGGAACTACTTGTGGAATAGGATGCTACCCAACCTGCATAAGGTATCAGAATCTGGCTCTCAATATATTTTCAATAAACAAGTGAAAATGTGGGAGCTATTATGTGGAGAACAATACCTCAAAGTTAACAGGAAATTTTGCTGAAAACCATGTAACTTAGTACATAGTGGATCAAGTTTGTCCCTAATTTCTCTCTGCTTAGTCCACTACAGGTTTTCAGTGCATAAGGAAGGAGAGATTACTCACCTTGTGCAGTAACTGGAATTCTTCAAGATGTCTGTCCCTAAAGGTGCGCCACTTCAGGAGTGCATGTGCCCATGCACACTTGATCAGAGATTTTCAGTAACACTGCCCGTTCAGCATGCACATGTGCTTTACACAGCCTCATACTACCTACTGAGGATACATAGGGCTGCTCAGGCAAACCACCCTCAGTTCTTCCTCTACTGCAAAGTCCCACAAAGGAAATTCCGAAGTAGAGAGGAAGGAAGGCGGATAGTGAAGCACCCATATTGGGACACATCTGGAACTCCACTTACTATACTCTTCTTCTTCAAGTAATGTCCCTATGGGTGCTCCACTTCAGGTGACTCCCAAGCAGTATCGCTATAGGGAGAAGGGAGCATTGGAGAGACTCTAATCCTGATGATAGAACTGCCTTACCAACTGTAGCATCTGATCTAGAGGCATGAACCAAAGCATAGTGCTTAGAGAAATTATGTACTGAGGTACAGATTGCAGTTCTGCAAATTCCAGTGAGTGGAACATTCTTGAGTAATGCCACAGACTTAGGCAGAGACCTTGTAGAATGGGCTGACACTAGAAGGAGTTTGAATGTTAGTGGACACATAGTACACGGTAATTCATCCAGAGAGTCACTTTGAAAGTCATTGGGTGGAGACTGAATCCTTTGGATCTGCCTGCAATTGAAACAAACAGTTTAGAAGACTGTCTGAATGGTTTGGTTCTGTCCAGATGGAAGGCAAATACCCTTCTGACATCCAAGGTATGGAAGACAGCTTCTGCTAGTCTGATGTGGTTTTGGGAAAAAGACAGGAATGTGGATGGTCTGGTTAATAGGAAATTCCAAAGACATCTTAGGTAGAAACTTAGGATATGGTCACAATAAGACAATGCCACCAAAAAAATCTCCAATCAAAGGCACAGGGTCACATGTGCACCTAAATTGGAGCACTCATATTTGAGGAAGAATAAGGCCTAAAAGGCTAGCTCTGTTTTTAAAGATATCACATCTTTATAAAACTCACCGTCGACTGCTTTTATGTTTCCCCTCCTAACTTTTCTTAAACTCATCCCATGCTTTGGAGCAGAGATTTCCTTTTAAAAAGTGGTAATTGATCTATCATATTTTGGAAGAAAATTAAGTGATATTTTAATAAAAATACAAACTCAGCTGAACTCACTGGACCAAATTCAAATCTATGGATTTGGCCTTTGAATATACAGGATAAACAATAAATAATTTGCTCCATCCACCTTACCCAAGCCATAGCTCTAATGTGTGGGTTAATGAAATAGCTGTTTAAAAAGCCCAGGTGTTAAGGTAGCCTTAATTGTGGGGTTTTTTTTTTTTGTTTGTTTTTTTTAAACTTGGCATGTTATTATATTAGGCACAAATTGTTAAAAGTGACTTCTAAAAGTGGGTGGTTAAATTTTTGTTTGCAAATCTTGAGACATCTTTGGCCTGAGTTCCAGAGGCACTGAATATCCCTTGCTCTCACTGAAGTCAAATGGAGTTAATCAGCACCTCTGAAAAAATGAGGCATTCAAAATTAATAAATCATACTCCCACAGAATCCATTTTAGGTACTTATATGGCCCCCATTTCCAGACTATCTGAGCACCCCTCACAATCTTTAACACAGTATCGTATGCCTCTTAATACCCTGTGAAGTAGGAAAACGCTACTTCCACTCAGCCATATCTATATGGTTGTGAATGTATATATAACAGATGGGGAACCAAGGCACAGGGTGGCTAATTAAACATTAAACAGGTCTATGGTGAAATAGGGACTTAAGTGGAGAGCTCCTAAGTATTAACTTAGTGCCTTACCCACTGGACCATCCTTCTACTCAAAGAGTTATAGAAAAGGCAATGGGCCAGATTTACTGAGACTTCACAGGGCACAGAAGCAGGGGGATGAATCGATAGGCAGTGAAGTAGCTGAATTTTACAAGTTAACTGAGACACTAAGTGTAGCTCTTAAATCCAACATAGGAACTAAAGCTGCACTTCACATGACATTGCTAGTGAATCAAGTATTGTAAAAACCAGGAATTGATTTTTCTGGACAACGAAAGCCAAAAAGTTCTGAAAAATTATATTAAGAGATAATCAGTAGTAGTTTAAATTAGGAAAACATCACATTAGTTGGTCTAATGAGCCTTAGCAATGTATGTTTGAATTTAATTATAGAAAGAAATGTGTGAATTCAGTCTTTAGCGAATAAACTACCTCTGATCATAAAACAACCTTCTCCCTTCTACAGTGCTCATGAACTTGGCTGGCTTTGCTTTTCTCAGAACATAGTTAGAGGCCATAAAAAAAAAAACTAATGTGAGTTTTTCATTTCTAGAATTCTCTCTGTGTGTATCTATATTATATGGATCTATATTTAAGTCTAAAAATGAAAAAAAGTGACTTCTGTCACTATGTAGATATATATACACTGTCATTGAGGTGCAAATATATTTTATTTTTAAGGAGAAATATGTGGGTAGGTGTGACAGGTTTCAGTTGGTCCTCCGAGCACCTAGGGGGCGATGGAGAGCTATGGTCCCACTGGCAGGCTTTAGTCACACCTTTTGGGCGCTGGGGGGGGGGGGCACGCCAGCATGAGTCTGCAGCGCGCCCCCTCGGGCTGGGGGGGGGACGCACGCGCCGGCACGAGTCTGCAGCGCGCCCCCTTGGGCTGGGGGGGGGGGGGGCACGGGCTGGCACGAGTCTGCAGCGCGCCCCCTCGGGCTGGGGGAGGGTGTGCGCCGGCACAAGTCTGCAGTGCACAGTTCTGCTACCCAAGGCAGGTTGGCCGGGGTAGGAGAACACAGTCCCACCCAACTCCACTGTGTTCCAGCCCAGGGCCCTGACAGTGGCAGGAGGCGAAGGTCCCACCGCTGGGTCAGCGGGGGGCCATCCGTGCCCGCTGACCAAACACACCCACCCCACGGTGCAGTTCTGCCCCTGGGCTACTTCTTACCCGGTCACTCAAGCGGGTATCTCTGGTCCCTCCAGCTCATCCGGGTATTCCACTGCTGGCAGCTCCAGCTCCCGCTCTGTGTCGGACTCACGTTGGCCCGGGCTACAGCTGGGCCCCTCTAGGTCCTCCGGGTACTCAGCGGCTGGCAGTCCTGGTCACCACAGGCCTTCCTCCCGGTCAGGTTCCTCCTGGCCCAGTCCTCTCCTGGGTCGACAGCAGGATCGCGAGGGAGCAGCCAGCAGCCTGTGCTCTCTTCACTGGATTAAGGGCCCCGCCCTTTGTACTTCCTGTCCCACCCCTCCCCTTCGGGGATTGGCGGAAGCTTGGTCTGGCCCCGCCCACTCAGGCTGAGAGGGTGGCTCTTTACCCTCTGGTTCGGAGGGAAGCCACCCTGGCTCCCTACATAACCCACTCCTCAAATCCAGCTCCCGATCCTCGGAGCTGGCATCCTCACCCTCTCCGAGGCAGGATAGGAAATCCGCATTGGCGTTGTCCCATCCCGCCCAATGGTGAATCATGAAGGCATAGGACTGCAGAGCTAGATACCACCGCATCAGCCTGGCATTATTGTCCTTCATCTTATTAAGCCACTTCAGGGGTGCGTGGTCCGTAACCAGTATAAAGGGGGCCCCCCCGAGGATGTAGTAGCGGAGAGCGTTGACCGCCCATTTAACTGCTAGGGCCTCTTTCTCCACAACAGAGTAGTTCCGTTCTCTGGGGAACAGCTTCTGACTGAGGTAAACAATAGGGTGTTCCTCCCCATCCACCTCCTGTGAGAGGACCGCCCCAAGCCCTACACCTGAGGCATCAGTCTGAATGATAAAGTCACGATGAAAGTGAGGGCTGAAGAGTACTGGATCGCTACACAGCTGTTCTTTGATAGTTCGAAAGGCCATCTTGCACTCGTTGGACCAATGCACCCGGCGGGGACTGTCCTTGGTCAGGAGCTCCGTTAGCGGGGCCGTAATGCCTGCGAAGTGGGGTACAAACCGCTGGTAATAACGAGCTAAGCCCAAGAATTGACGCACCTGCCTCTTCGTGGTCGGCGCCGGACATTCCTGGAGTGCTTGGACTTTCCCGATGAGGGGGTGGACCTGTCCCCGGCCCAAGGTGTACCCCAGGTAAGTGGTTTCCTCCCACGATTCGGCATTTTTTTGGATTGGCCGTAAGCCCAGCTGTGCGGAGGTCCCGGAGGACCACCGCTACTTGGTTAAGATGCTCCTCCCAGTTATTGCCATAGATGACCACATCGTCCAGGTAGGCCGCAGCGTACTTTGTGTGTGGTTGCAATACCCGGTCCATCAAACGTTGGAAGGTTGCCGGGGCCCCATGTAGGCCGAAAGGCATCCGGGTGAAATGGTATAACCCTGAAGGGGTGGCAAACGCAGTCTTCTCCTTGGACCTGGGATCCAAGGGGATCTGCCAGTATCCCTTGGTGAGATCTAAAGTGGTGATATAACAGGCCTCCCCGAGCCGGTCGAGGAGCATATTGACGCGGGGCATCGGATAGGCGTCCAATTTTGTAATGGCGTTTACCCTCCGGAAGTCAATGCAAAACCGCCGGCTCCCATCTGGCTTTGGTACGAGGATGATGGGGCTCCGCCACTCACTCTGGGAGCGCTCAATAACACCCAGATCCAACGTCGCCTGGACTTCCTCCTCTACGGCCTCCCGCATTCACCTAGGCAATGGCCAGGTTGTCTCTCGGACCACCACCCCGGTTCCATCTGGATCACATGGTAGGCGAGCGTAGTCCGCCCGGGTTTCGTGGTGAACGTCTTGGGGAATGCCCTTATTAAGTAGAGTGCCTGTTCTTGCTGCTCAACTGTGAGTGTCTCTTCTAGCTGGGGCTCACCATTATCTGACTCCTCGGGCGGTTGGGGCCCCAGGTCCGGTTCAGGGGGATATGGGGCAACTAGGAGCCCTTCCCGGTCCTGCCAGGGTTTTAAGAGATTTACATGATAAATCTGCTTTTCCTTACGGCGACTAGGTTGCCGAATTTCGTAGGTGACAGGCCCTACCTGGCGGAGGACCTCATACGAACCCTGCCAGCGGGCAAAAAGCTTTGATTCCTCTGAGGGGAGCAGGAGGAGTACTTGATCCCCTGGCCCAAATGATCGAGCCTGGGCGCCCCGATTGTAGTGCTGCTCCTAGGCTCTTTGGGCTGTGTTTAAGTTCTCCCTCGCGAGCTCGCCCGCCCGCACCAGCCGCCCCTGCAGTTGTAAGACGTGTTGCAAGAGACCCTGTGTTGTGGACGGGTTGTGTTCCCAAGTCTCCCTCAAGAGGTCCAACACCCCGCGGGGTCGCCGCCCATAGAGGAGCTCAAACGGGGAGAACTTCGTGGATGCCTGGGGGACTTCTTGAATTGCCAGTAGTAAAGGAGGGAGCAGCTGGTCCCACTGGCAGAGGTCCTGGATGTGGAAACGCCACAACATTCCGTTCAGGGTCCGGTTAAACCGTTCAACCAATCCGTCAGTCTGGGGATGGTAGACCGAGGTCTGCAATTTCTTAATCCCCAATAGGGCACATACCTGATGGAACAGCTTAGATGTGAAATTGGTCCCTTGATCAGTGAATATCTCCCGTGGGAGGCCCACCCTTGAGAAGATCTTCACGAGCTCCACAGCGATAGCGCGGGCGGTGATAGTTCTTAAGGGGACGGCCTCGAGGAAGCGGGTGGCATAGTCCATCAGGATGAGGATGTATTGATGGCCCGCCTTACTTTTTGGAAAAGGCCCAACCAGGTCCATTGCTACCCGCTCAAATGGTACACCTACGACTGGTAAAGGGACCAGGGGGGCCTTCCGTACCCCTGCTGGGGCTGCATGTTGGCAGTCTGGGCACGACACACAATAATCCTTCACCTCATGGTGGACGCCGGGCCAGAAGAACCTGTCCAGGACCCTGGCCACAGTTTTTTCCTGCCCTAAATGGCCAGCAGCCGGGATGTCATGTGCAAGCTTCAGGACAGCCCGACGATGAATGCGGGGGACCACGAGTTGGGTCCAGACCTCTTGGGTCTGGGGGTCTCGGTCAAGGCGGTAGAGCCGCTCGTGGTTGAGTTTGAACCTGGGCCATTGGGTGGTGCGCCGCGCCTCCACGACCTCACCATCCACCCGGGCCAGCTGTCCATAGGCAAACCAGAGCGTAGGGTCCTCGCTTTGATCCCGGCTAAAGTCCACCAGGTCAGGAGGGGAACCAGCCATTTCCAGGCCATCCTGCCCGGGGGTGGGTCCTGAGTCAGCTCCAGGGTCGGAGCTCGAGTCAGGTCCTGTCTTCTTCTCAGGCGGGGCTCCCTCGAATGCCTCTTTGGTGGGTAGGGATTGGAGCACCTCGATGAAGTCTGGCCAGTCACGGCCCAGGATCACTGGATAGGCGAGGGATGACGCCACCGCCACATTCATTAACTGAGTTGCTCCGTTCACCATGATGGGGACCCGAACTGTGGGGTATGATTTTACATCTCCATGGATGCACTGAATCCGTACTTCCCCAATGGTCCGCTTGGTGTCCGAGAGGAGCGCCTGGCGGACAAGGGTCTGCCCACAGCCCAAATCAACTAGACCCACCACGGGGACCCTGGCAACTTCCATGGGAGCTGTCAGTTTGGCCACAGAGGGCGGATGGGCCCGTCGCTCCCCGGCACACACCAGGCCAAAGTTGCAGTCCATTGCAGGACAGCCCCGTTGCAGATGACCATACTTGCCACATCGGAAACAAGGTCCTACCTCTGGGCACGCCGGTCATGTGGGGGCACCAGTGGGGCTGCAGAGTGGGCTGGGGCCCGGTGTTTGGGTTGAGCGTCCAGGGTCAGAGAGTGGTGTGGACTTGGGGCGTCGGGAAAACTCAGTCCTGCCGCCATCTGGTCGTCAGGTACGGTGGGGTGCGTTGGTTTGGGAGGTGGGCCCCCTCCGTTCAAGTTTCTGTGCATTGGGTCCAGGGTTTGGGGGGCGGGCGGCCAGTCCTATCGGGGCCTCTGCCTTGAGAAAGTCCTCCATAAGCGCGACGGCCGTGCTCAGACTTTGCGGCCGGTGCGGCAACACCCAAGCCCTCCCCTGGGGTGGGAGGATGTGCACGAATTGTTCGAGGATGACCTGTTCAGTCACCTCAGCTGCGGTTCGACACTCGGGTTGGAGCCATCGGGTACCTGCGTCCTTCAGTTCCTGGGCCACGACCCGGGGTCTGGCGCCTGGTGGGTAGACCTTTTCCCGAAACCATTGCCGAAAAGTCTCTGGGGTAATGTCAAAGGCATCCAAGATAGCTGTTTTCACTCGAGCATAAATGCGGGCCTCATCATCTGGGAGCCCACGGTAAGCCTTCTGGGCCAGCCCTTTCAGATATGGGGTGAGGAGGGTTGCCCATTGGTCAGGTGCCCAACCAGCCACTGAGGCAACCCGCTCGAAGGTCACCAGATAGGCCTCCGGGTCATCCTCAGGCCCCATCTTGGCCAGACGGATAGGTGGGGCGGGAGGGGGCGGGGTGGCTGCCCTCTCCGGTTGAGCACCACCATGGCCAGGCCACAGGGTTGCAAGCTGCTGGAAGCATTGGGTTTGTTGTTCATGGTGCTGGGCCCCCAGGGTTTGAAGCAATTGCTGCTGGTGGGCGCCCAGCTGCTGTACGAGTTGGTGCTGCTGCTGTTGCTGGCTCTCAGCCAGGAACTTGATAAGCCTTTCCATCTCCATCTTTCCAGTAGGGGAGCTTCAGAGGTAGGGCTTTCTGCAGGGATAGGGATTGCCTGCCCACATTCTCCACCACTTGTGACAGGTTTCAGTCAGTCCTCTGAGCCCCTAGGGGTCGATGGAGAGCTATGGTCTCACTGGCAGGCCTTAGTCACACCTTTTGGGTACTGGGGAATTAGTGGGGAAGGTGTGCTGGCCGGAGTCCGCAGCGCGCCCCTCGGGCGGGGGGGGGCTGCCGGCACGAGTCCGCAGCGTGCCCCTCGGGCGGGGGGGGGGGGGGCTGCCGGCACAAGTCCGCAGCGCGCCCCTCGGGCGGGGGAGCGCTGGTATGGGTTTGTTGCGCACAATTCTGCTACCCAAGGCAGGTTGGCCGGGGTAGGGGAACGCAGGCCCACCCAACTCCACTGCGTTCCAGCCCAGGGCCCTGACAGTGGTGGGAGGCGAAGGTCCCACCGCTGGGTCAGCAGGGGGCCATCCGCTCCCGCTGACCAAACACACCCACCCCATAGTGCAGTTCTGCCCCTGGGCTACTTCCTACCCAGTCTCTCAAGCGGGTCTCTCCGGTCCCTCCAGCTCGTCCGGGTATTCCGCTGCTGGCAGCTCCAGCTCCCCCCCTGTGTCAGACGCACGCTGGCCCAGGTTACAGCTGGGCCCCTCCAGGTCCTCCGGGTACTCAGCGGCTGGCAGTCCTGGTCGCGAAAGGCCTTCCTCCCGGTCAGGTTCCTCCTGGCCCAGGTCCTCCCCTGGGTCGGCAGCAGGATCGCGAGGGAGCAGCCAGAAACCTGTCTCCCTCCCTCCCTGGTGCTCTCTTCACTGGACAAAGGGCCCTGCCCTTTGTACTTCCTGTCCCACCCCTCCCCTGCCGAGGATTGGCAGAAGCTTGGTCTGGCCCCGCCCACTCAGGCTGAGAGGGTGGCTCTTTACCCTCTGGTTCGGAGGGGTGGCTACAGTAGATATTAAACTAGGCTGATTAATTTAATCATTTGAAGCAGCATATTCACCAATTATTTAATATCTTGTATGTGCTAAGGTAAGGATTGCTTATAATGGTGTCCATTAAAAAAGACTATGGGCCAGATCCTGCACCTTGTTACACCCTGCCATACCCAAGTGCCTGGCAAAATGGCTCCATGACTGCTCTAACTTCTGCTGAAGATCAGTTTGGTTTCCCGTCTGGCTCAAGACTAGGAAAAGCATAACAATGGGTTACAGTCACGTATGTCTCCCCTTGTGTACTGCTGCACTGAGTGTGCAGTAATTCAAATAATACAACACAGTGGTATATGTGATACTCCAGTTATTTCCCATTAAAAACACAGAACATGGAAATGGTGTGTTATCTCAAGTAACTGCTGATGGTGGTTGACTTTTTCCATTGATGACCATTTTATTTGTGAATTTCTAATACTCTATTATAATTAAAACAAAGTTTACATAATCTGAAGTAATCATGTAAACTTTTACCATGATTTCATAACTGTGGTTTATAAAGGGAAAGGGAAGCTAGGTAGAAATAGATTTTATGAGAGCAAACAGCATGTTCCTGACTGAACCAGGTCTCACTGAAATACCACACATTTATTTAAACCCAACATATGATCATTAAAAAAAAATAAAGCTTCTTGGCTTAGGAACAGGTGTTCAGAAAAATAAGAAATTAATGCATCTCCACTGGTTCTTTTATGATACAGAAAATATAAACACTGATGGTTGATCTAATGTTCATAGACCAGGGTGAAAGGAAAATGGCACTCTTGGTAAAGAAACCTCAGCTCTCAAAGACCTCAGATATTAAAAGTCGCTTGAATGCAGACTGTTTAATCACAAGACCTTATGGCATCATGCAAAATACTGAAACGGAGCGATTCAACAGACAGACTGAACATTTAAATGCAAGGTACAAAGCCTGTAGTCTATTTAAAGTCAAAGATGAGTACTAATTCTAAAAGCTAATGAAATCAGAAGTTAATTTTTGGAAGAAATAGATACAATTTTAGGTATGCCCGCTATCCTGATTACCTCAATAAGTTCTATCACATGTATTTACTTCCAAAAAGTAGCGAATAATCTATATTTTTATGTGCCTGTAGACTATTTGTGTGTAAGAAAAAAGGACCCCAGTTTCTTCACTGCTAAAGATTGGTCAGTTTGGTTAACTAGCAGCTTTTGAGCATATTGGGGTTAAAGCCACACCAATGTTACACCAGTGAAAACTGATTTATATGAATGGAGCTGTCAAGGTTCCTTCCCCACTCTGAACTCTAGGGTACAGATGTGGGGACCTGCATGAAAACCTCCTAAGCTTACTTTTACCAGCTTAGGTTAAAACTTCCCCAAGGTACAAACTATTTTACCTTTTGCCCTTGGACTTTATTGCTGCCACCACCAAGCGTCTAACAAATACATAACAGGGAAAGAGCCCGCTTAGAAACATCTTTCCGCCCAAAATTCCCCCAAACCCTACACCACCTTTCCTGGGGAAGGCTTCATAAAAATCCTCACCAATTTGCATAGGTGAACACAGACCCAAACCCTTGGATCCCAAGAACAATGAAAAAAGCAATCAGGTTCTTAAAAGAAGAATTTTAATAGAAGAAAAAGTAAAAAGAATCACCTCTGTAAAATCAGGATGGTAAATACCTTACAGGGTAATCAGATTCAAAACATAGAGAATCCCTCTAGGCAAAGCCTTAAGTTACAAAAAGACTCAAAAACAGGAATATACATTCCATTCAGCACAGCTTATTTTCTCAGGCCTTTACCTAGATATGCATTAGATTCTGTTTGTTTAGACTACTTACAAAGTTCTAAGACTCCATTCCTGTTCTGTTCCCGGCAAAAGCATCACACAGACAGACCCATGCCCTTTGTTTCTGCCCCCCTCCAGCTTTGAGAGTATCTTGTCTCCTCATTGGTCATTGTGGTCAGGTGCCAGTGAGGTTATCCTAGCTTCTTAACCTTTACAGGTGAAAGGGTTTTTCCTCTGGCCAGGAGGGATTTTAAAGGTGTTTACCCTTCCCTTTATATTTATGACAGGAGCTACTCCAGATTCTAGGTGAAGATATGAATCTACTAGGTACCTCATCACTAATATCTGAGTGTCTGTATAATCTCTAAACTTAATGACTATAGGCTCATATTTGTACGTTTTCTGGAAAAGACAATGGGCAATTCTCAAAAAAAGTGTGCCTAACAAAAACCTCTCCAGTACCTATGGGAATGAAACGAGGTGTATTGGCCTGGACCTTATCATGCTCTTAACTTTGTCATTCTTCCAGTCTTTTGCTCTCTCTCTTTTTTTTCCTGTGAAAGTATATATAGCCACGAACAACACTATTTTGGAAGCCAACACTGAAAAGTTACAGGTAAAATACATTGACTCATTAACAGTGAGGTAAGTAATATAATCAGACTCATGGATCACATTCTAGCTCCCTTGAAGTCAATGGAAGTTTTTCCATTGATCTCAGTACATCAAGCTGTCCTGCAGTAGCAACCTCAGGACAGACAGTTAGGGAACAGGACACAAACCACATAGATTTGACCAATAAACTGTCAAGTGTAAACTCCTCACACATTATAAAAACCTTAATGGAATCACAGGCTGTCCCTTTGGGTACTCCAATCTATCTTGACACCCAGGTAAGCTTACTTTTGTGATAGATGGTCCCTCACACCAAAGATCGCAGCAATATTCAGGTTGGTCCCAAAGGTCCAGTCACTTACCCCAGGTCAGTTGCACCTTACATCTCAAACCAAACTACTACACTTGAAGTCAATCCTATAATAATCTAAAGACTTATTATATAGGAAAAGGAAATAGAGTTATTTACAAGGTTAGAGCAGGTAAACATATGTACACATAAATTAATTCCAATCTTAAATTTAAAAAAATAATAGAAGATTCTATGATAAGCAACCTCTGTCTGTTCTTTAGGACTAACCTAGGCTAAGAAGCTGAAGATCTCTTGCTTATGCCTCGAAATCTTGCCCTCCAGAGTCCTCCAGAAGTTAAGGCTTTTTATTCATTCCTCACTTCTGCTTGGAGTTCCAAACTTAGGTGATGGGAGGAATTCATGATGGGCAGAACAATCAAAGTTTTTTTGTCTTCTGATGTTCCCCAATAGCTTGTCTGGTGTTGATGGGCCTTCTTTGTGGGGCAGGAGATACCACCTTCTGCTGGAGACTAGTATTTCACACTAGTTAATGCTTCTCTTATGTCTGGGTGATTTACACAATTACAGAGGCTTCCAATTCGAACATTCAAGTATTACCTTATAACATGGGATACAGATGTTATAAATGAGATTAATGAGCACCTTACAAGCATTCAGTAACATCTAAAGACATTTTTATAATTCTAATACCTATTTTAACAATTCTCATACGCAGGGAAGCCAGACTAATTCCAACCACATATTTCTTAGTATCCAAGTGAGGAACGGGGACCTTGACAGAAGCTGGTGCCTGGTTTGCCAGCCTCATACAGTAGACCAAGATTTAACCCCTAGACTTTTATTTGGTTTCATATGTTAATGTAAGAATTTCTGCAGGCTGTTCCAGTACAAAGATAAGCTGCAATTTATATAATTTAGAACCATTTACAGATGCAAAAACATAGACAAAGGCTGTTTTCCTTGCAGTGGCTGTTTGTATTGTGTTTTGTGACATATGGTCCCATATTATTAGTAGACTTGCCTTATGCTTTAATTTCTAAGATTTTCTATTCATAATTATATTTGATTTGTTATTGTTGGATACAGTTTGTTTACTATAATATTTTGTATGCAAATATAAATGTAACTGCACAATTCCCAAAAATTTCCAACTAGTGAGATATCTAGAAGCCTCTCAAGAAGCTAAGTGATTTTGGTAAATTAAACCAGTTTTAAGATCTGGATTTGCAGCCAGCCTTTATCCATTACTTCATAATCACTTCCCAGCAGTAACTGTGGTTTGTATGGGCTTCCACTGATATATTTTCCCAAGTGTCTCTAAAGTTATTCTAGCCTCTCCTTAACTGTGCTTTTCAGCCTTCACAAAAGCTGGAATTCACTCCAGGTTCTCAAGTAAAAGAAACACACACACACAGAGTATTAAATGACATGTGCACACTTCCCACCAATGTCTTTATTTTATTTTTTTTTCAGTCAGCCTCTCTCAACATACCTTATTGTTATTCTCAGTCATTACACATTTTCAGCTTAGGTCAGAATGTACCAATTAAAAAGGTCCCTACAGTAATTTTATTTATGAAAACATCTGTCAATAATATATAGCTTTCATGGAAACCTTTAGAAAAATCTAAAAATATGTTTATAAGGTTAACCTTAAACGTCCTTTTAAAAAGCAAGTGGAACTTGTGTGGGTGTGCTTAAATGTAGTGAGAGTGACCTCGGGGATAAATATTCATTTATCTTTGCAATTCAATTTAATATAAACCATAAAGGAGAGAAATCGAAATTATTTTTAGGATAATTACTCCATGCCCCTGTCAGTGCAGAATTGTGCCCTTTAGAATGTTCTTTTTCCAGAGATTTGTCCAACATTGTTTTACATGTCTCAGTAGTTGGGGATAGTTTACATGTCTCTTCAAAAACTATTCCACATTCTAATAGATTTTAGTCTCAAGCAGTTTTTAATGATATTCATCCTAAATTTTCTTCTTCCTAATTTCATCTAATTTCTTTTAGTTACACTCCATTATACCGAGGGGTAGGTAAAATGAGAACAGTGTACCAATTACAATTGTACATAGGCATAGGCCTAATAGACATCACACTTGAAGAGGTGCTGCACTCCCACCAGCTGAGAAAGTGTTTTTAAACTCAGTGCTTTCCAGCTGGGCTGATAACAGGGAATGGAGGAAGGGGCTGCCAGCTCACTTAATAATACTGACCTATTTTCCTTCTCCTGCCATTGCTCCTTTTGTCCTCTAGTTTTGTGGATTGGGTTGGAGGCAGAAGGTCAGTGCCATATGCTGCTTAGGCAGCTATGAACTGACCACCCATGCTGCTGCCCAGCTTCTGTCCTCTGTTTCCTTGGCCATACAATTGTATATTAATAAATCTTTCCACTAAACATATGGATCAGCTTGAAGCCATCTATCTCAGAAGGGAAGAAGAGCAGACTCTGGGGTATCAGGGCACCAGGAGCTACATTTGGAGATTGCAAGAATTCAGGCCACCCAAAGTTATATGAAGTTTGGAGGAAGGGATTCTAGATATCAAGGATTGTTAAGAGTGGAAATGAAGCCACCAGGGACCATGGAGATAAAGGGAATCTAGGCACGCAGGTATTCAGATGACCAAGAGCAAGAGATTTGGTCCATGATAGTAGATATTTTATAAGAAATCTAATCTCATGAGATTTCCACCTTTCAGAACAATGTGAGATCACAAGATCAACTGATGTAATCACTTTCTGCTATTCGGGGGTGGGGAGGGGAATCTTGTAAGAAAAACTGAAAAGATTTCAAAACTGTTGCCTCTGAACCTTAACCCTAAACATGAACACTAGTCCTTATTCAGCTTCAAACTGGGACTCCAAATCAATGCATAACCAGTCTTGATCTAGACTCAGAAACTATCTTCTTCATCCATCTGTAATTCATATTCTACACAAAAAGAAAAAATCTGCTTTGAAAGGTTTGTACAATAGTTACATTCATAGCACTTTCACTGACATCATTTAGCACTGACAACACTAAAATCACAATATGGTAAATTCACATTGTTAATAAGTCTAAATCCATTTGCCATTTGTTTTAGGAGTAATAAACACCTTCCCTTAGCTGTCGGCAACTAAATCATTACATAATACCTGAATGACAACAGAGAAATGAATATTCTCTGGTCAAAATATATGATGCAATCATCTAAGTACCTAAGTGGAAATTTTGTATGGAATTGTCACATCAGATTATTTATATCACACTGTAAATTAAATTGCATCATTTAACTCTTTGCATGAATACATCATCAATGTGAAAAAATCACATTTTTGCATGGAAAATGTACACCTATTTTGGGGTCCAAATCAATGTCCAAAGAAGTGAGTGAAAAAAATTCCATCAAGATCAATGGAGATTGAATTACAAACAATCCCTAGGATTACTAGAACTGAAAAGTTAAGAAAATATATTTTCTTTATTTTTTTTCAGTTCATTTGTGTAGTTGATAGTACTTGGTGTATAGATTGTTTCACTGTGTAATTAATCAGTAAATTCCTCCCTTGCAAAAAATACCTTTATGAACATCAACAGGGGGTTAGAACAAAAACTAATATTATTAAAGTAATATATTTAAACAATCAGAACATGCTATTTAAACAGCGTGCAATCAGAAACTCAAAGTTTTTAAAATTAAACCAGCTAGGAAAATTCAAATTGAAAGTATCCCTTTAAAGGTAGGCTAAGCAAACCAAGAGAGACAAAACTCTAGGGAATAATTGTGCACTGGTATTGGAATTGGTATTGGTATGGGGTGGATAGCTGCAGTCTGTACACTCCCTGGAGTTCAAGGACTGTCTCTTTGCTGTGGCCTGGTGTGCAAGACTCCCCAAAGCGAGGAAGAAAGGTGGAGAAGAGAAACATCCACATCCCTATGCACCATGCAGAAGAGCTGATTGGAAATGTGAGATGGAATACCTTGCACCCTCACGGGGGCTTAGCAACCATAGAATCTTCCATATGACACAGAGCTCTGAAAGGAATTCTGCTTCCGTGAGAATTCCTCCCAAGCTTCAGCAGAGGAAGTGAGACTAAAGCAGGACTATGCCTTAAAGGCACAATTCAACCTCCAAATTGTATGAATTGGGATTAGCATCTGAGATGCCCTACTAGAAACATACATGCAAAACCCTTGGTGGATACATGTTGCCAGGATCCAAAATAGGCTAATCCCCATTTTTTGAAAAGTTACATTTTCTGACCATTGACATTTTTAAAATATTTTTCTACCATTTCAACTGTGCCTTGCAATTCTGTAACCTTGTGAATTTCACTTGGTAAGAAAGATGATGATAGTTGTTTCTGATGGGCCTCCAGCTGTGAAGCACCCCATGTTGTGTGCTGGTTGCCCCTGAAAACAACTCTACAACCTACACCTTATAGAGGTATCATCTCTTTCTGAGATTCAATAAGGAAATGCCATTAGCAATGTTTTAACCCACTAGGCTAATTAAACTGCTCCAAATTACACAGCAGTAGTTCAGATAGTTGAAAAACAGGTAGAAAGCACTAATTACCCATCCATGGCATATTTCTGATTCTAGTGGGAAAAGTATGGTTGTTGAACTTGTATTGCTTCACCTTAAAGCTCGTCCCTTTCCAGGGGGTTACATTGATCTCATCTCCTGTATATGAAGAGATGCTGCAAATTGCAATTATTTTTTAAAAAAATCTTTTTTGATGGGTAGAAGTAGATTGAAAAATCCTTATAACGTGGATACGGATATTTTGATGCACTCTCAAACCTAAAGCTTATGCTCAAATAAATTGGTTAGTCTCTAAGGTGCCAGAAGTACTCCTTTTCTTTTTGTGAATACAGAAAAACACGGCTGCTGCTCTGATACCTCTCAAACCTAAAAAGAGCAGCCTTATGAATACATTGAGAGTTATCAAAGAGAAAAAGCAGTGTTTACCATGATGCACTTTTTTACTTTTTTTGTGGGTGTCACTTCTTGAATATCTAGAAAAAAGCACCTGGGCACATTGTGGGCACTAACACAAACAAAAACAATAATTCTGTGTATATTATATAGCACAAATACCAGGGTAGCATCAAATTCCATAACATAATAAGGCCCTGATCTAATCCCCACTATGAGTTCAGTGAACTTTGGATCAGATCCTAAATAGTTTTTTTTTTTAGTCGCACCTATTGTCACCAAATTGCACAGATACATTTCAGTGTACAGTTGTATCAACTCTAGCAAGGTAACACATAATAAAGTGGAAGAGCTATAAATGCCTGCTCATGTATTTGTACCTGAGCCTTTTCTAGTTGTGTGTGTGTACAGACTCCATAGTGTGAGTTAGTTTCCCTCTATATCTTTATGCTCAAACCTGAAGCTCTGCCCGAAAGTTTGTTTCAAAGTGTGGCAGACAGAATGCAACGGATGAGTTGAATAGAACCGTACTTAGGGACGATTTTTTCAAGCATTGAGACACACATGAATGTTCTCAAAATTTCTTCTCTTTCTTCACATGTTTCAGCAGTTCATGTAATGCAATAGGTAACCAATAGGTAAAAAGAGCCTAAGAAAAAGGGTTGCAATTCACTACAAAAAAAGTGATAGAGAAAGCAAGAAAAAGTGAGACAAGAAAACAGGAGGAATAAAGAGAAGAAAAGGAAAAAGAAGAGCCCACTCAGAGTAAAGATGCTGAATAAAAATTGTAATAAAAGGGTCTGGAGTCACAAAGGGTATGTCTACATAGCAATGCAACCCCAGGCTTGAGCCTGGCCTCGAGCCTAACCCCCCTTGCATCCATGTGACCCAGTGACTAAATATTTTACACATGGTGGACCAGCTTCAAAAGGAGAGGGGTCCACCTCAGAATATCCTACAACCCTGTAGTTAGTGGACATACGCAGAGTAGGAGACCTGAGTTAAAGTCCATGCTCAAAATCAGAACAAGTGCTCTAATCACTGGATTTATATATAAGGGGGGCAACTTCTCACCTTTTTATAAGAGAAGGCTAACCTGATTTAGATGCCCAAGTCCAGGATATGGTACTGTGAATCCTGTGCGGAGGGAGGCGCCTGTAGCATCTTACTGATGAACAAAGCAGCTTCAAGATAAAGACTTTATTAAGAATGGTAACTGTGTACAGAAATATGGTATTAAAACTGTCACACTGGAGGAGTTCAGAGCCATGAGTGTCAACTTGACCCTGGGGATCTCTGCTTCTGTTTGTAGCTCCTGCTCTGTGGAAATTAAAGGGCAAAAGAGATGAAAATTTTTCTCAATAGCTATTTTTATTTTCTTCTTCCAGAATTCAAGCTGATGGGATGAGTCCTTTTACATGTAGCCCCTTCATGAGTGTGCAGAGGCAACTAGCAAAGTCTTTGTATTGTGATGTCCCTCAATGGCACATTTAATTTTGATAGACCTTCTGAATAGGAAAAAGGTAATACCATTCATAGGGATTTAGCATTTTGTACTATGTAAAAAAAATTTCTTATTTATTGAGGTATACAGTTACGTAGTTCAGAAGAGGAAAAAAACATTTTACAGCTATACAGCAAACAATTAAATCTTACCTTTGTGATACAGCATGGCCAACAAGCAGTAGGAGAGTGTTAGAAAGGAGCCTTATTCCGCATAGAGGGAAGAAAGTTTGCTATAAATTAATTAAAGCACCTGAAGCCAGTCACATGATAAAACCCCCCTGCTTCAATCAGACAAGAGAAGGAGTTGGAGCAGAGTGGATTGGTGTTGGAGCAGAGAGTAGTTTGGAGGGAAGTAGAGGAGGGTTTGGAGAAGTGCCGTGGTGGGCTAAGAAGACCAAAACCCTAGGTAAAGGGACACCTGGTTTGTTCAGAGGGAGGGCAGGAGAGGGAAGTAGCCCAGGGGAAGGAACCACTAGTTCTAGTGGTTTACTGCTATCCTTAGGGCCCCTTGGCTGGGACTCGGAGCAGAGGGTGGGCCTGGGTCCCTCACTCTCCTTCTCTAGCACACTAGTTCAGTGGAAAGAAATGGTGCCCTGAACCTGCACTCAAGAAGAGAGTGTGAGACCCATCATAGTAGTGCTGGCAATTTGCCATACCTTAAAACATGGGATACAAACATTATATGCAGGATTAATACATATAAAAATTTACAAGTATTTCATAAAGTCTAAGCACATTGTTATAAGTCCAATACCCATCTTAACCATATTAGCACACAGGTGAGCTGGACTGGTTTCCAGCAATGAATTTGTCAGTGCTCAGCTGAGGCCTAAAGTCTTGACAAGAGCTGGAATTTGGTCTGCTAGCATCACAAACTTCCAGCTACTCTCATTGTTTAAAATTGACATTTGGCCTTGTTCAGTATAAGGTTAATAAGTCTTACAATTTCCATTACTCTCCTCAGTTGTTCCTGATGTTTCATAGTGGCACTGTGCCAAATTATGTCATCAATGAGCACTTTTGCTTCTGCTAGACTTTCTAGCATCTGTCTCACTGTATGGTGAAATACTTCTGGAGCTGAACATATGCCAAGAAGCAGTCTTAGGAAGCAGTATCTGCCAAATGGTGTGTTGAAAGTGCAGTTCTTAGAGCTCTCTGTGTCCAAGGACTTCTGCCAAAATCCCACCAATGCATTTAATTTGCTGGAAAATTTGGCTCCTGTCATCTCAGACAATATTTCATTTATTGTACGCAAATGGAAATGGTCTCTATGTTTTTGTTAGGCTCCTTAGGGTCCACACACAACTATAATCCCCTTGCTTTTTTCTCTCTGATTAGCAAGAAGTGAATCTAAATCTGTTGGTTCTCCTGTTCTCCAAATGATATCCTCTGCTGTCACTTTTCACAGCCCTTCTTCTAGTATCTTTCTTAAAATGTGTGGCGCTATCCATGCATATACTAATGGTTCTGTATCTTGTATATTACTGGAAGACGCCCATTTTATGTGAAAGCATCTTCATCTGATGGTATAAATACTTTCATATCTGATTCTTTTGTCCTTCTAACGCTCTGTGGTAAATATCCTCTTGATAAGACCAAGTACCTCATGTGTGTTGGCCCAGGACTAATTGCTTACCTCTGTGAACCACCACAAAATCTTGATTTTATCATTTTTCCTTTGTATTTAAGTGTCAGTGTGGTGTCCCAACACTGGAATTGTTCTTCCACTACAATCTTTCAGGCTATTTTGGCTCTTCCATTTTTATGTGCTCTGATTACA
This sequence comes from Caretta caretta, assembly GCF_965140235.1. Lineage (NCBI taxonomy): Eukaryota > Metazoa > Chordata > Testudines > Cheloniidae > Caretta > Caretta caretta. The sequence goes on along the minus strand of NC_134208.1, from coordinate 54,820,399 downwards.
ATTTCTGATTTTACATTTACTGGTGTCCCAGTGCCTATTTTGTATGTCACATAAGTGCCATTTGTGCAATTTTTTTAATTAGCCAATCTTTTGAGTTTTCAGGCTCTGCCATTATTGCACTTAAGAATTTCTGCATTTAATACATACACTTTCCTGCTTTCTCTACACATTTTAGCTTAATAGTTTGGTTTATTACCATTTCTACATATTTGTCTGAATGCTGGGCACTTCTCTCTCATGCTGTTTACAACATCACAGATATTGTTCGCTGCTTTCCATGTTTCTGTCCATATCCTTACCAATTTCATTGCTGCAATTTTTTTCCTTTCTGGTTTAGATATGGCACTCAGTCATATGCTCAACCTTCCTGTAGGATTCTTATTTGTTTGTTCATTCTTCCGCTTTGCAAATATATGTTGCCCTTTCCAGTGTCAGATCCATTTCCCTTAGTAACTGTTTATGGACTTTTTTATTGTTACACCCCAGGACAAGCTGGTATTTAATGAGACTGTTTTAATATTGCCTATCTGCAGGGTTGACTACTTTTAAATGTGACAAACTGCTGTTTCCCCTTCATTTTGTATTCTCAATTTGAGCATATATTTTTCTAGGAGTACAATGATCCTCAAACATTTGAATTATTTCTGCAAACTTTCCTCTCTGTCCCTGTCAAGGTTCCTTCCCCACTCTGAACTCTAGGGTACAAAAGTGGGGACCTGCATGAAAACCTCCTAAGCTTACTTTTACCAGCTTAGGTTAAAACTTCCCCAAGGTACAAACTATTTTACCTTTTGCCCTTGGACTTTATTGCTGCCACCACCAAGCGTCTAACAAATACATAACAGGGAAAGAGCCCGCTTAGAAACATCTTTCCGCCCAAAATTCCCCCAAACCCTACACCCCCTTTCCTGGGGAAGGCTTCATAAAAATCCTCACCAATTTGCATAGGTGAACACAGACCCAAACCCTTGGATCTCAAGAACAATGAAAAAAGCAATCAGGTTCTTAAAAGAAGAATTTTAATAGAAGAAAAAGTAAAAAGAATCACCTCTGTAAAATCAGGATGGTAAATACCTTACAGGGTAATCAGATTCAAAACATAGAGAATCCCTCTAGGCAAAGCCTTAAGTTACAAAAAGACTCAAAAACAGGAATATACATTCCATTCAGCACAGCTTATTTTCTCAGGCCTTTACCTAGATATGCGTTAGATTCTGTTTGTTTAGACTACTTACAAAGTTCTAAGACTCCATTCCTGTTCTGTTCCTGGCAAAAGCATCACACAGACAGACCCATGCCCTTTGTTTCTGCCCCCCTCCAGCTTTGAGAGTATCTTGTCTCCTCATTGGTCATTGTGGTCAGGTGCCAGCGAGGTTATCCTAGCTTCTTAACCTTTACAGGTGAAAGAGTTTTTTCCTCTGGCCAGGAGGGATTTTAAAGGTTTTTACCCTTCCCTTTATATTTATGACAGTCTCCACAACTATCTATATGGAATGCATTGTGCATATTTAGGGCTTCTTAGCCTGCCACTGTTATGAGCAAAAATATTTTGTTCAGCCTCCAGTGTTTTTACCCCTGCCTTGGCTTTCATATATAGTCCATGTTGTGTCTTCCAGGAATAGTTAGCACTTTTCCTTATTCTCAGAGCCAGGTGCCCAGGCTCTATAGCCTACATCTCAATGTTACCTCTCTCACTGGGTCTTCCACCATGCCCTGCCTTCCACTTCTGGCACCTTGTAGTATCTTACTGAAGAGCAGACTGGTCCCAAGGTAGATACATTAATCATGGAAATAATGTACATAAATGAAGTGTACATCTCCCACCTTCCTGGAGGACTTACTCTATAGCACAGTGACTCTCTCTGGCTCAGAGTTAGATACTCCTCTCCTCAATAGTTTAGGCAACTCCCTGCTCAGTGTACTGGCTTTTGTGAATCCCATTCATAGGCACCTATCTCTCCCCATGCATATATGGGGAATCTGGGTGCCTAACTCAGGGCTGCACATTCTGACTGGTGGCAGGACACCTAACATCAGGTATTGCAATGCTAAATGTAGGTCTCCTGTGTGGGCCAACTCTAAATGTTCATATATGATGGCTATTTCCAAAGTATGGGAAGATTTATCAGATTATTTCATTACTATTGTAACAGTTCAAAAATAAAAACAAGGGGCCTGATTCTGATTTCACTTCCCCCAGTGAAGACAGGAAGTAATTTCATTTAATAAAACTGATCTAAATGAGATCAGAATCAAGTTTTTCAAAATGTTGAACAAACTCCATCTAGCATTTTATACACTGTTCCTAGGACACCCAAATATCACAGTGCAGGGCATACATTCTTCTATGGATTTATATGATTATTTACTGATGTAGTGATAGGATTGTGCTGGGTGCTTTACTGATAAATATAGAAAGATCTCTCATCTGAAGAGCTTCTCTGTAAGAGCTTCTCTGCATTGGCTCAGTATATTGACACATAATAATGGTGCAATTTACCAGAGTTTCTGAGGGCTCAGGGAGGCCACAGCTGCAAGACCAACTTTTTATGTATTGATTTTTGGATGGCTGGTAATTAATGGTTTTAGGGTTGTTATGAATCTCAGACCGCATATATTCGAAAGTGGGAACCAAATGGTGAGAGTCTTGACTATGTCAAATCATTAGTACATTGATGCCAAAATATGTATCCATTTTTGCCAATTTATCAACTAGCAGTTGTGTATGGGCTCAGTCCTAAAAATACTGGGTCAGAACCTCAGCCAGTGTAAGTCAGCATAGCTCTGTTGAAGTCAATGAAGTGACACTGATTTACACTAAGTAAAGATTTGACTCATTATCCTTCTGATTCTGCTCATGATGGACACAGTTCACATGGATAACACTATTATGATAAGCTTCTTGCTTCTCAAAGAAAACCCCGGTAGAAATATATTTTAAATTACAGAAGAGGTACTGTGCTGCTATGTGGAAGACGCACAACTGATTTTAGATCTGATCCAAATTCTATTGAAGCCAATGATTTGATTTCAGTGGGAGTTTAACTGGGCTCTCATGATGAGGAGTAATTCACATACATGAAATAAGACTTCTCCTATGCTGTCTTTTTCTATCCACAAAAGAATCAGAGAGTGAACACACTTAAGAGAACTTTTGTTTTTTTTTTTTAATTTTTTTCTCTATTCACAAAAGAGATATAGCATGGACTGCCTTTTCCATGCTTCCTTGCCAATGCATCTTTCTTTTTCACCTCTGAGGTAAGCTAACACATTCTCCATGTTTCTTCTATCTTTGTCTTGTCTGTGAGATGGCCAATGAAGCTGCTAATTAGAGCCTATTGTGATGTTGGCTTTAAAAAATCATGGAGTTTGAATGCATTTTATGACACAAATTATTTCTGGATAGTTCTTATACTGTAACTTAACATCTTCGTGTAAAGATTTGGTTATTTGCAATTTAGCAGTAGAAGCTCCCTGGTGTAATCAGGGTAGATATTGTCTATCCAGTTTTGAGTCAAATACAGTACAATCATTTCCCAAAGCTGTAAATTGACTCTGAATGTATCTTTAGATGACAGATTTGCTTACCCGTTGTCACCAGCCTACGCTGCATTTTATGAATACTGCTCTTTGGCATACATGCCAATCTGAATGAATAGCTTCTTTGATTAATAGAGATCATATTCTAAACAAATAGAAATGTTGTAAGTCTAGTTTTTGGATAAATAAAAACAATTAAGTGACTGGACTCTATTCTCCCTGCCCCCTAAGATTAACTTAAATCTTCATGTTTTTATCTACCTTAATGTCAAATCCCTGCTTCTAGTAATGTACTTATTTCACTGAACCTGGATAGATTTCAGATTCTTCACTTAGTGCTGATTTAGCCACACATATATTTAATTGTGGCTAAAGGTTGTGAGGTCCCAGTTATTTTAAACCTCTCACTGAAGTGTGACTAATATTCTAGAGAAATGTCTATTTTTCATTAGTTAATACATTTTATGGTTGAATAACAGATTGTCATTCAAATTGATTGTTTCACTTAGAATACTAAACTCTGAAGTGAATTGCTTTTGTTCACTGTTATATAAAGCACAGGATATACATTTCAGAAAGACTCTTAAATGAAAAAAAAATAGTCAAATGTTACAAAGGTATAATTGCTGCTTTATATAAAAAAGTTCCATGCCTGGAAACAGTGTTCAAAAGTTACTGTACTTTTGTTTATGGCTATGCATAAAACTCATGGTAATATGATTTTTTTCCTTTCCATGTAGCAGATGCATTGGAGGAAAGTCAATTTGTGTATGGGTAATGACTGCAGCTTTATTATAGGTACCTCAGAACTATAGTACTGGGTGAACTAAACCTGTATTTAGATTTGTAAGAAAAAAAGTGCCTTTCCAAAAGTTCTGGGCATATATACAGTTTGAGCTTTCAAAAACGCATGCTAAAAACATCAGGTTGATCCCATAGCAATATAAATACACCCTAACATTAAAAAAAAAAAAATCACATTCTCCTCAACCCACCTATTCAATAAAGGCCTGGAGGAATAGGTTTTGTATGCATCTATCAGACCAAGCTTCAGACTCGGGTTTTCCAAGGAAAATGTCCTGTTCCTGCCATCTTCCAAAGTAATACAGCTAGGAACTGAGGTAAAACAGAAAGCAAGAGTATGGGGGGGGGGGGATTTTCAAAAGTGTCTGGGAGATTTAGAAGCATAAGTTCCAGTGACTATAATGAGACCTGCACTCTGAAGTAATTTAAACACTTTTGAATAGCCCACATCCTCTAAGATATAGAGGACTCAAGTGACAAAGGGATGTCATGCAGCTCTAATGAAAAATTGGTTGGTGGGGAGCTGAGTAGGGTTGCAGAATTTCTAATTGCACAAAACTGACCATCCATGTCCTGCCCCTTCTCCGAGGCCCTGTCCCCTGCCCATTCCATCCCCACTCCCTCCATTGCTCACTCTCCTGCACCATCACACTATTTCACTGGGCTGGGGTTGGGGTACAGGAGGCGGTGAGGGCTCTGGCTGGGGGTGCTAGCTCCAAGTTGGGGGCCAGAAATGAGGGGTTCAGGGTGCAGCAGGGGGATCCAGGTTGGGACATGGGGTTGGGGTGTGGGAGGGGTTGAGGGCTCTGTCTGGGGGTGTGGACTGGGGTGGGGCCAGGGATGAGGTGTTTGGGTTTAGGAGGTGGCTCTGGCTGGGGCTCAAGGGTTCGGAGTGTGGGAGGAGGCTCAGGGCTGGGACAGGGTGTTAAGGTGCAGGAGGGGGTGTGGGCTCCAGCTGGAGGTGTAGGATCTGGGGTGGGGCTGGGGATGAGGGTTTGGGGTGTGGGACGGGGCTCAGGTTGCAGGCTCCAGCTGGGCACTGCTTACCTCAGGCAGCTCCCAGAAGGGACCAGCATGTCTGGCTCCTAGGCGGAGGGACCAGGGGGCTCTGTGCGCTGCCTATGCCCACAAGCACTGCCCCTGCAGCTTGGGATGGGGGCAGCATGTGGCTGCCCCTGCACCTAGGAGCTGGACATGCCGACCACTACTAGGAGCCACACAGAGCTTAGCCGCACTGTGCTGCCAACTGGACTTTTAGTCACCAGGTCAGCTGTGCTGACTGGAGCTGCCATGGTCCCTTTTTAATCAGGTGTTCTGGTCATAAACCAGATGCCTAGCAACCCTAGAGCTGAGACAATGGCAAATTTTTTTATTTTTCTGTTATCTCATCCTTTCTAATTTCTTTAATCCTTTAAGTAGGTAAGTCCCAGCCTGTGTGTCCAAGGTCCCAGATCAACTACCTTCTTCGCAGGTGATGCTTTTCTTCATTCTGCCAGCACGCTTCAACCTAGTATGATTACCCACAACTGGTACTGTTTTTACCCTTCTGCCAGGTGTTGTCAGCAGCAAAAAAGGCTGCGTTCAATTTTCAAGGATTTCTTCTTGAAATCTTAAACAGCAGCAATTAATCCATTAGCAATATCTATTGGGTTAGACTCCCCACACCATGTTGTCTAAACAATAGTCCCAACCTCCAGCAGCTGTGAGTGGCTAACACATTCTTGACACTTCCCTCCTCTCCAGCTCTTCCCTCCCTGTTAGCAGCCCTGGATTGGTGGAGTCCAAGGATTCTAGCAGGTCAGTGCTGCTAAGGCTGCTCTGAGGGCTTTACCACGTGGCCCACCTGAAGTGTTTTAAGCTTTGATTGCTAGACAGGGAAACCTGCACCAAAGTCCCTTTAGATCAGCACTTCTCAAACTTTAGCAACTCAAGGAACCCCATTTTGATTTAAAAATTTTCAGACCCCCAAGTCCCCCACTCAGCCCCAGACCTCACCCCCACTCCACCCTTTCCCCCAAAGCCCCACCCCATCCACCTCTTCCCAGCCTCTTTCTGTCCCCTCCCCTGAGTGCATCCCATCCCCGCTCTTCCCACTCCCTCCCAGCTGTTCCACAGCATGCAGGAAGTGCTGGGAGGGAGGGAGAGGAGTTGATCAGCAGGGCCCATGGATCTCCTGGAGTATCCTCATTGACCCCCCCAGGGGTCCACGGACACCAATTTGAGAAACACTGCCTTAGATAAACCGCTGCTCTTGCTGGGGCTTTAGCCCAAGCTGCCTCACTTCTGTACTATCCACTGCCTCAAAGCAATCTCAGCTCTGTACCATCTACTCTTCTTTAGCTGTTCTGCCTGATCAGCTTTTTAGAGTGATCAGTGGTATCTAAGACCCTTAACAGAGTCCTTACCCCTAGAGAGCTACTCTCAGCAGAAGCCTCCTTCCCTTCTCTCTCGTTAGCCTTACCCAGGCTCCCTCACTCCAGTGTGCAGACTGCAGTCTCAGTCAGGGTGACCAGAGGAACATTGCGTAGGGAAACTCTTGTTCCTTCATTTCCCAATAGGGTCAGTGGCAATTTATGGCCCCCAAACTCAAACATAATTGTATTTTTAACCAAAATGACCCAAACTGTCACAAATTGCAATGCAAATGAGACCTGGCCCATTCAGTCCATTTCCTTTGCTCTCCAATTGGTGCTGGCAGAGATCTCCCTCCCCAGTTCAGCCTCTGTCCTTCAGGAGTTCTCAAGCAGGTCTGGGATGCTCGTTCCCATTTCACTGCCAGGTGTCAATAGTGAGCTCCCAACTTTCTCAGGCTTGATAACACGGTGCTGGGGTGGAGGTTAGAATGGAAGAGGAATGCAGTCATGCCTTCCGTGGAGGGCATTCTCAGGCTCTAAGCATGCTCCCTGAAGTGCTTCCGCTTACTAGAAGCATTGCTTTTGTCTTTCCTGGCTGAGTTTCAGCCTGTTTCATCCAGGTGCTTATCCCATATAGGTGCTGTGATCACTGTGTGGCAGCATTGATTTCATCTGCTCGGAATGGGATATAAAGCTGGGGTCATAGGCATATCTATAAATAGAATGTGAGCTGAATAGCTGTGGCACATACGTTTGGCACTGCTTGACGTAACACAGGAGCAGGCAGAAGCCTGGGTACAGGAAACAGCTATCGAAAAGGAGTTTTAACTCTCGTTTTGATGTAAATTAGCAGCTAGCTCCTTAGACTGTCATCAGTTTATTGTGAAAAAGTGTCTGGGCGTAGGGAGGGAAATGGAAAACAATAAGGCATTTTTTCCTAGTCATTACCTAGATTTTTAATGACATCCCAACTTATCACATATCCACACAAGCACAAAGCATCCAACCTACCCTCTTCCTTCCTCATTCAACCTACTTGTTCCCTTCCATCACCAATAAGAAAAGGAGCATCTTATATGTTGTTGTTTTTTCAGTGAGAACAGTATGCCAGCCATCTGCAGGAGACACACAGTACTTTCCTCTCCCTTCCTCATTTCTCTCTGCATGGCACACTCCTGCCCTTGGAGAATACTTACTGCAATTTAGCCAAAGGGAATTTATTTTTCAAAAAACACCTGACTGACTTAAGCACTTAAGTCCTATTTTTAAAGGTGGCTTAGGCACATAGGTGTTGAAGCTCTCAATGTTGCAATGCCTAACTCTAGGTGCCCTGCCACCCAGTGGAATTCACAGCCTCAAGTTAGTCATCCCCATACAATGCAAGGGGACCATTAGGCACCAAGGAAAAGGATTCTCAAAACCCAGCATGCTGAGCAGGAGGCTGCCACTTCACCTATCCAGGAGTGAAATTCAGAAGAAGGGGGGCCAGATCGATAATGGTACATAAGCACCAAAACTTCCATCGATCTGGGCCTTAGGTGCCTGACTGATCCTGAGTGGAGGGATTCTCAGCTGTGAATCTTCTCCTGTAGTTAGGCATCTAAACCAGGTCAGCCCTTTCTCGTGAAAAAATTAGAGGACCCCTCCTCTTCCAGTAATCAAGTGGTTAAGGCACTCCCTAGGGATGGGGGAAACTCACGTTCAAATTGCTGCTCTGCCTCATCTAGAGCAGCAAGTTGAACCCAGGTCTCCAATGTTCCAGTTATTTCCCTAACCACAAGGCTTTTGGGTATTCTAGAGTGAGTTTTCCCTCAATCTCTCCTCCAGTTAAGTTGTTCAATTTTGTATAAAGGATTAAATATGCAATGGCATACTGCCTGTGTACCTTGCTCTGCTGTGTAACAGAAGACAACACCCTCATAAGATATACCCCTACCTTATGCTCTCATGTATATTTTCTAAATCATAATGGCTTTTCACATTTCCTGTCTTCTGTTTAAACTTTACTTGAACTCCCCTAAACAAGAATGAAATATTTCCTCTTCATACACCCCCTCTGTCTTAATCACTGACGTTTCTTTCTTTCTTTTTTGTTTGTTTGTTTCCTATTCCACAGAGCAAATCATCACTCTCAATTTCTGAACTTTCTGAGAGCAGCACGAGATGGCACTTAAGGCAAGAAAGTACATGAGAATATTAGACATTTAACAGCACTGAATGAGGGGAAGGGGATGAGTCAGTGATTTATAAGAGTTTATAAATGTTTTATCACCCCTGTCATCTTGCAATGGTGTATTAACCCTGTTACATTTGACATCTTAGGAATAATCACACAATTAGTTATTTAATTTATACACACCATATGTGTCTAGGCTGCAACTGGAGGCTGGTATTTCTTAAATAATCATTTTGAATTTTAGCAAGTGAAAACAAGAATATGTTTCTGAACTGTCATTTGTGCAAAATAAGAGGAATAAAAAAAGCACAAAAGGCACATTTATTATTGTATTGTATTACAATTTAAGCTCAATTAAAGTCAAAGATTTTTTTAACCGTAATAAAACATTTAGAGGGGTACAATACTTTTCACATTACTTTTCATGGATGTGCTATCAAAACATTAATACATGACACTTTGCGAGAGGGAGGTATTTCCATATTCCATGGGGAACTGTGGCTTGTCTAAAGCTATAAAGGAAGAACTATGAACTGAACACATCTCCTAGTCCCAATTCAGTGCTTTAACCACAAAACCATCCTAAATCTAATTATCAAAATAGCTCTTTTTTCCAATTTGAGCAAATTCACACTTAAGCAAAATGATGTGGCCATTTCAGACCATTTCCCCAGGTATGAGCAAACAGCATTGATATAAATTATTATAGAGCAGATGTTATTAGTTAGAATGATGATTTATTAGATAGTCATTCAGAAAAGGTATTAGTATACTGTGTATATACAGATTTATAAAGATTGGCGGAGCAGGAAATCTATTTTGTCATGTCACAGTAATTTATGCTATAGTTTTATAAGTAAAATTAGAGCCCACATCTGGAAAGAAAAATCCCCTCTTTTGAACAATAGTGATCTCACAATATCATCTGTTCTAGTGAGGTCTGGCATCTGTGATTGATCTTTGGGATTTGATTTGGGGAAAAAACAATGACCTATAGGCATGGATTCAGATCTAGAGATATGACTCCAAAGCATACCCTATATTCCAAGAGGTTTTCATTCAAGTTTCAGTTTGGGGCTATCTCTAGGATATCTTCTTTGATTATATCCACAGCAATACTTACTCCAAGTAGACTGGCAAGGCAGTCACATACTACAATGATGTGGGAACAATAGAAGAGAGCTCTATAAGTGCAGGGTGCAAGGCAAGCTGTAGTTCATTAATCATGTGGGGAAGGGCATCCTTAGTACTAAGAAAAGGGAAAAAAGGTTTAACGTGATCAAGAAAGGTGAACTGAAGAAGATGGTCAGAAAAGTGATAAAAGATAAAATCTAGCACACTTTCCACAACACTCATAGGGGAAAGAGCTAGAAGAAGTAGTGTTAGGGATGAAATGGAGAGTCAGTATGTTAGATAAAACTATAAATTATTAGTGATCTCAGAGTCAATCAAATTCTATTAGTCTGCATCTGAAGGGTGCTGGTGGCTACAAACAGGCCTGTCTTTAATCTATAGGCAATCACAGACCTTGTGAGACTGATGGGCATCCTAGCCCCCTTTTCTTCAGGATATATTTAAGAAATAATTAAGCTTATTTATGAAGTAAAATAGCTGAAACAATAGAAAATTCAACCCAAGGGATGAGGCCACATGCAAAGTTAATCAGAAGTGGAGTTATGTGGATGGAAGGGCTTTCCTGGGGGCTGGTTGCAAACACAGCAAAAGTGTATATGTGTGTGGAAAAGCCAGCAAAGGAACAGCCATAAATGCCAAGAGAAAGCCAAGGAAGCTCTGATAGCCTGCCATTGGGTGGAAGCCCAAGAAAGAAAGCTTATTTTCGGCAGAGTGCTGTTTGGAAGCATTCACGGATTTCTCAGCAAGAAAACTACCTTCTCTTTGTTCCTACATTATTCTAGGAAACAGGTCTGTGTATATTCTTTGTAAATAAACAGGGTTTACCAGAGAAATACTTCCCCTTCTAATGCAGGGGTTCCCAAACTTGGTTTGCAGCTTGTTCAGGGTAAGCCCCGGCGGGCCGCGAGATGCTTTGTTTACCTGAGTGGCCGCAGGTATGGCCACTCGCAGCTCCCAGTGGCCGCAGTTCACAGTTCCTGGCCAATGGGACCTGCAGGAATCGGTGTGGGCTGGGAAACAAGTCATTTTGAAACAAAACATGGAAATGTTTCATTCCCATAAAGCTGATCTTATCAAAATCCCTTTTCTTTTCTTTTTCAAAGAAAATGTCATTGAAACCGACAGATTACCACAGACTGTTTTCATGTCACCAAATTGACATTTTCTGCTGGCAAAATGTTCCTCCAGAAAATTTTTGAATTCTACTTCTAGCCTTAAAATCTATGGATAAATGGTGTACTACTATAAAAGGGGCATATGCCCTGCATAAAACCTATAGGTAGCCTTACCCTGAGCTGAATAACCACATGCATTCAGTTGTATGGACAGACCCTCATCTGTAGAGGGTGTGACTGGATTTTCACCTAAACTAATAAACTATTTATAATGAATTGACACAAGTATTGAAACAACATTGGATTTGTTGTACTGGATCACACTTTAGTTCATTAAGATCAGAGTCCTGTCTTTAGTAGTGATCACTCACCATTAGAGGTAGCTTTAAAAAAACACAAACACAATGAAACTGTGCATTGCTGTCTGGAGAAAAAATGCCTTCCCGACACATAGTAATTACCTCATGCCCTGAGGTATCAGACATGTTTATATTTTATTAAGCAAATCTATAGACATGATTTGATACTTTTGTGCTAACCAAGAGTTTCAAAATGTTTACTTTAGGATGCTTCCATTTTTGGGTGACCAATCTGAGACACCTTAAGAGACCTAATTTTCTGAAAGTGGATGGTTTCTGAAAACCAGGCCATTTTTAAGATCTCTAGTTAGGCACCCAAAAACTGAGACAATCCCTATTTACTTTTGAAAATCTTGGCTAATAATAATCATATCTATTTATTTTCTGGTTTTTGGTAGCCACTTTCCAAGCACAAAAGAAGGCATGGTTCCTGCCCCAAAAAGCTGACTTATTGGGGTAAAGTCTGAAGAATGCTGACTGGTAGAGGAACCCAGACTTGAGAGAGTCAATATTTTTAATACTGTTTGATTGGTTATTTATTCTGCTAGCTTGTTGAGTTGTTTGGCTGGATTATTTATTGCTTGCTTATTTGTTACTTTGCCATTTTTATATGAATTGTTATAATTTAAGTTTTGTCAGAGTGCTCTGGGGCTCTGGTGTGCCTTCTATAAATCAAACTAAACAGCACAAGCAGAGTTGGTAGGAATGACATGGGAAATTTCCACTCCCACCTGAGCACAGTGAGTTCAGAACTTGCAATACAACCAGACCATCTTCATGCTTGAATTCTGCTTAATCACTGCCCCACCACGTTTGCTGATATGAATATTAGGTAAGGGAATTTGGTTGACAGATGGTGAATAAAGTGTCACTAATCTGATTGCAGTGGTTGGTTCAACAATGGCAGGAGGGAGGAAGGAAGCAGTAGGGAAACATTGGTGGAAGTCACCCAGCACGAAGAGATGGAGCCAGGGGGCTAGATTCATAAGAAGGACTTAAGCATTGCAATACCTAATTTTTAGGTTCCCTACCACCTCCTGAAATTCACAACCCAAAGTTAGGTGCCCAGGCTCCCAATACAATGTATGGTGCCTAAAAAGGTATCCACAGAAGCCAGCACACGGAGCAGGAAGCTGTCTGAGCTAGCTGGTAGGAAATGCTGGAGAGGTGTGTGGACTAAGCCCCACTCCTCAAAGGGAGTTTGCAACCTATCTCCACTAGGGATTCAGAGCACTGAATCCTTTCCTGGAGTTAGGGATGAGTTGGTTTAGATGCCTTTCTCAAGAAAAAACAAGGAGGATGGGGTGTTACCTCCCCTCCCCTATATCCAGTATTTAGAGCACTCACCAAGGATGTGGAAGATCCAGATTCAACTCCCCACTATGCCAGATGTGGAGCAAGGACTGGAACCCAGGTCTTCCATGTAAGTGCACTAACCACTGGGCTATAGAGTCATTCTTATTCTTTTGTTGATCCAATGACTATTTAAATATGTCATACAACAGCTTCCCAGGATACCTTCCTAAAGTCCAGTGTTTAGGGCACTCTCTGGGAGGTGGGAGACCTGGGTTTAAGTCTTTGCTTCATACTAGGCAGAATGAGCTACGAACCTCAATTTCCCATATTCTGGCTGAGTGCACTAACCATTGGGCTCTAGGGGCAAGCCTACCTCAACTGGCCAAGCAGGCCAAACAGGTGAGGGAATGCCTCATTTGTGAATCCCACCAGGATTAGGCATGAACTAGGCACTGAGAAGCTCAGTGGTTGTAAAACTTAGGCGGCCTTGTGCATGCCAAGGAAAGTGTGGGCTCCTTAATGAATGAGGGAGGCAACCTAGTGACAGAGGATGTGGAAAAAGCTAATGTACTCAATGCTTTTTTTGCCTCTGTCTTCACGAACAAGGTCAGCTCCCAGACTGCTGCGCTGGGCATCACAACATGGGGAATAGATGGCCAGCCCTCTGTGGAGAAAGAGGTGGTTAGGGACTATTTAGAAAAGCTGGACGTGCACAAGTCCATGGGGCCGGACGAGTTGCATCCGAGAGTGCTAAAGAAACTGGCGGCTGTGATTGCAGAGCCATTGGCCATTATCTTTGAAAACTCGTGGCGAACGGGGGAAGTCCCGGATGACTGGAAAAAGGCTAATGTGGTGCCAATCTTTAAAAAAGGGAAGAAGGAGGATCCTGGGAACTACAGGCCAGTCAGCCTCACCTCAGTCCCCGGAAAAATCATGGAGCAGGTCCTCAAAGAATCAATTCTGAAGCACTTACATGAGAAGAAAGTGATCAGGAACAGTCAGCATGGATTCACCAAGGGAAGGTCATGCCTGACTAATCTAATCGCCTTCTATGATGAGATTACTGGTTCTGTGGATGAAGGGAAAGCAGTGGATGTATTGTATCTTGACTTTAGCAAAGCTTTTGACACTGTCTCCCACAGTATACTTGTCAGCAAGTTAAAGAAGTACGGGCTGGATGAATGCACTATAAGGTGGGTAGAAAGTTGGCTAGATTGTCGGGCTCAACGGGTAGTGATCAATGGCTCCATGTCTAGTTGGCAGCCGGTGTCAAGTGGAGTGCTCCAGGGCTCGGTCCTGAGGCCGGTTTTGTTCAATATCTTCATAAATGATCTGGAGGATGGTGTGGATTGCACTCTCAGCAAATTTGCGGATGATACTAAACTGGGAGGAGTGGTAGATATGCTGGAGGGCAGGGATAGGATACAGAGGGACCTAGACAAATTGGAGGATTGGGCCAAAAGAAATCTGATGAGGTTCAATAAGGATAAGTGCAGGGTCCTGCACTTAGGACGGAAGAACCCAATGCACAGCTACAGACTAGGGACCGAATGGCTAGGCAGCAGTTCTGCGGAAAAGGACCTAGGGGTGACAGTGGACGAGAAGCTGGATATGAGTCAGCAGTGTGCCCTTGTTGCCAAGAAGGCCAATGGCATTTTGGGATGTATAAGTAGGGGCATAGCGAGCAGATCGAGGGACGTGATCGTCCCCCTCTATTCGACATTGGTGAGGCCTCATCTGGAGTACTGTGTCCAGTTTTGGGCCCCACACTACAAGAAGGATGTGGATAAATTGGAAAGAGTCCAGCGAAGGGCAACAAAAATGATTAGGGGTCTGGAACACATGACTTATGAGGAGAGGCTGAGGGAACTGGGATTGTTTAGTCTGCGGAAGAGAAGAATGAGGGGGGATTTGATAGCTGCTTTCAACTACCTGAGAGGTGGTTCCAGAGAGGATGGTTCTAGACTATTCTCAGTGGTGGAAGAGGACAGGACAAGGAGTAATGGTCTCAAGTTGCAGTGAGGGAGGTTTAGGTTGGATATTAGGAAAAACTTTTTCACTAGGAGGGTGGTGAAACACTGGAATGCGTCGCCTAGGGAGGTGGTGGAATCTCCTTCCTTAGAAGTTTTTAAGGTCAGGCTTGACAAAGCCCTGGCTGGGATGATTTAATTGGGGATGGGTCCTGCTTTTGAGCAGGGGGTTGGACTAGATGACCTCCTGAGGTCCCTTCCAACCCTGATATTCTATGATTCTATGCCCACTTGGAGAAACGTAGGCACCTAGGGAGCCTTGCCAGTAGAAACTTACATGGCCAAGACTTCAGGTGCCTATAGGGTTAAGCAGCAGTTGAGTAGGGGGAATTGTGAATGTTGATGGGACCTAAATATTGGACTTAGGCTAGTAAACTAGCAGTTAGGCACCTAAATTCCCCTTGTGAATCTAGCTTAGTATGCTTTGAGGAGACAGACCAGGAGATATAATTTTGATGTTCTTGTTGCTGTCTATGCCATTTACTGTTGCCATCAGGCAGTACCGTGAATACTCATGTCTTAAATCCCCTTACAAACTATGTAGCGGAATTCAAGTTGTTCCCTAACTCTTTAACTATTAATTCATTTTTAGGTGAGCTAATTTGGTGCATGTGTCTAACTTCTGTAAAATCTGGTTGTCCTCTTTAGTGATGCTTACTCCCACTGACGTCTGCTGTGATAAGATGGAATGACTCACTCGAGGTGATTGTAAAGCTCAAGAAACTATTCAGAGTTGTAGAGAAATCACGATGTCTTCTATGTGGCAGATGCTAGTTTTGAGGTCTATGAAATGCCAAAAAATAACTAGATAATAGATAGAATCACCCACCTCCCCCTACAAAAGCTTCAAAAACACACTTCTTACTGTACATGTTATTTTGTCACTTTATTACAAAGTTATTTTGTCACTTTACACCATTCCAGTGATGGCTGATTTTGGAGGATCTTCCAGCCAAAGTACAGCCAGTATAATGGCTCTATTCTGGCCCCCTGCTTCTGTCATAGGAGCTGTGGAGGTATGGTCAGTGTTCACTGTGCTCTGGTTCTTTTGTAAGTGTAGTGGGGTGGGTTGCCTACCCACAGACCAGGAGGGGGAGGAGCCCCTCATTGAAACTTGGTTGGGGAGCCACCCCACACTCAACCCTCCCACCAGAAGTCAGTGGGTGGGACCAGAAGTATAAACGGTAGGCCGGAGAACTCAGTTGGGAGGCAGTCGTCAGATGCCTCCTGTGAGCTCCAGAGCTGGGAGGCCACTGCAGACCCGAAGGGAGCCAAGGATTGGCCAGCACCAACAGGGGCATTTATGGACCTGAGCACAGAGAAGCTCCAAGCCCTGACAGAGGCCTTCTTCCCCGACAACCAGGACAAACCTCCACAGAGCCAGTACAGCCTGAGGGGGAATTGGCAAGAGGCCCTGGGGTAGCCAACCCCTATTTGGCTTCAACGCTGACAGTAAACAAGTCAGCGTGTTGCAGTCAGGATCCCCGCTGACCCAGTGGCAGACCGTTCTGCCACTGCTAGGGCCCTTGGCCAGGACACAGTGGAGTGGATGGGCCTGCATTCCCCCATCCCCTGCCACCTCAATCTATGGGTGGAAGTTTCCCCCTTTCTTAGGCAAGAAACCTGTGCTTGTTGGCCCTCTGCCAGAGCTAGGAGGCCTGACTGTTTGCTGATCGACTTGAGTGCAGGCCTGAGCCCTTAGACTCTCTACTGCCCCACCTTGCTCAAAGTCCTGGGCTAACTAACTGTTTGCTGCTCAGCCTGAGTACAGGCTGGAGCCTGAGACTCTTTGCTGCCCTGCACCGACCAGGGGCTGGGGCTCTGTAACTGTGTTTATTGTTTGGCCCTGACCACAGGCCTGAGCTCATGTCTCCCATTGCCCTGTTGATTCCCCATGTCAGGCGACCCCTTGAGACGTAGTGGGGCAGATTGGCCTGCCCGCAGACCCGGAGGGGGAGGAGCCACTCCCACCAATGGAGTACACTTGGTGGAGAACGCAGACATTGGCCCGAACCCTGCAGTAAGGGGCCCCGCCGCAACAGCCTGCTGTTGGGAACCTTAACAGAAAAGAGAAAAAAAGAGAAAATAAAAATGAAGCTTGAGAAACTCATTAAATATCTGGCTGAGAGCCAGCGTCAACAGCTACTGGTGCAGCAGCTGCAGGCACAGGAGTTGGGGGCCCAGCACAAAGAGCAACAGCAACAGTGCCTCCAGCAGCTCACAAACCTGCTGCCCCGACCTAGTCTGGCCCCAGATGAGGCCACAGGAATCCCCCCACTTCAGAGGCGAGTCAGGCGGCACTCCAGGTCTTCAGCAGCACTTCGGCGTCGAGTCCTTCACTTGCTCCGGTCTTCAGCAGCATTTCGGTGGTGGTGGGGGGTCCTTCAGTCCCACTGAAGACTGGAGCGAGTGAAGGACTCGATGCCGAAGTGCCACTGAAGACCAGGAGTGCCGCCTGACCTGCTGCTGAAGACCTGGAGCACCTGAGTACAAGCAGGGGGCGCCTTTTTTATCTCCGCTCCCCCTGTTTTCTCCACCTGGCTACACAACTGATGGGGTGGGTTGCTAGTTACCCCTCACACACCCAAGATGGCCTTAGGTCCCCAAGTTCCGGATATGGCCAACACCAAGGTGCCTCAACTTGGGGACACTCTCTTCCCAGAACAACAGGAACAGGCTCAGTGCCTGCTGGCTGCCTTTCGTACAACTTTCACTGCCCTCCCAGGACAGATTAGCATCATCCAGCACACCATTAAGATGAACCCCAGGAAGGTGATTCGGGAAACCACTCGCCCACTCCCACGACAGACACAGAAAGTTGTTGAAAGGGAAGCCCAAGTGATGATGGAGCTGGGAGTCATGGAACTATTGCAGAGCGAGTGGTGTAGTCCCATTGTGTTGGTTCCAAAGCTCAATGGGACCCTCTGATTCTGCATAGATTTCCAAGAGTGAACGTGATATCAAAGTTCGAAGCATACCCAATGCTTAGGATCGATGAACTCCTCGTTTGTCTGGGGACCGCCAGCTACATCATGACCCTTGTCCTCACGAAGTGCTACTGGCAGATCCCCTTGGACCCAGGCTCCAAAGAGAAGACCGCATTCACTACGCCGAGTGGGCTCTACTACTTCACCTGGATGCCCTTCAGCCTCCATGGAGCCCCGGCGACCTTCCAGTGCCTGATGGACTGCTTTCTGAACCCTCATACAGAGTATGCCATGTCATACCTGGACAACGTTGTGGTCTACAGCCGCCAGTGGGAGAAACATTTAAATCAGGTGGCCGCCATCCTCCGGACCCTGCAAGGGACCTAGCTCATGGCCAACCCCAAAAAATGTCCAATGGGCTGGCAGGAGACTAGGTACCTGGGATACACCCTTGGCCGGGGCCTCGTCTGCCCCCTCATAGGAAAGGTCCAGGCACTGCAAGCATGCGCAGCTCCAAGGACATGTTCCTTTACTTCAGCAAAGCTTTTGACACTGTCTCCCACAGTATTCCTGCCAGCAAGTTAAAGAAGTATAGGCTGGATGAATGGACTATAAGGTGGATAGAAAGCTGGCTAGATTGTCGGGCTCAACGGGTAGTGATCAATGGCTCCATGTCTAGTTGGCAGCCGTTATCGAGTGGAGTGCCCCAAGGGTGAGTCCTGAGGCCGGTTTTGTTCAATATCTTCATAAATGATCTGGAGGATGGTGTAGATTGCACCCTCAGCAAGTTTGCAGATGACACTAAACTGGGAGGAGAGGTAGATACGCTGGAGGGTAGGGATAGGATACAGAGGGACTTAGACAAATTTGAGGATTGGGCCAAGAGAAATCTGAGATTCAACAAGGACAAGTGCAGAGTCCTGCACTTCGGACGGAAGAATCCAATGCACTGCTACAGACTAGGGATCGAATGGCTCGGCAGCAGTTCTGCAGAAAAGGACCTAGGGTTTACAGTGGACGAGAAGCTGGATATGAGTCAACAGGGTGCCCTTGTTGCCAAGAAGGCCAATGGCATTTTGGGATGTATAAGTAGGGGCATTGCCAGCAGATCGAGGGACGTGATCGTTCTGCTCTATTCGACATTGGTGAGGCCTCATCTGGAGTACTGTGTCCAGTTTTGGGCTCCACACTACAAGAAGAATGTGGAAAAATTAGAAAGAGTCCAGCGTAGGGCAACAAAAATGATTAGGGGATTGGAACACATGAGTTATGAGGAGAGGCTGAGGGAAATGGGGATTTTTAGTCTACGGAAGAGAAGAATGAGGGGGGATTTGATAGCGGCTTTCAACTACCTGAAAGGAGGTTCCAAAGAGGATGGCTCTAGACTGTTCTCAGTAGTTGCAGATGACACAACAAGGAGTAATGGTCTCAAGTTGCAATGGGGGAGATTTAGGTTGTATATTAGGAAAAACTTTTTCACTAGGAGGGTGGTGAATCACTGGAATGCGTTACCTAGGGAGGTGGTGGAATCTCCTTCCTTAGAAGTTTTTAAGGTCAGGCTTGACAAAGCCCTGGCTGGGATGATTTAATTGGGGATCAGTCCTGCTTTGAGCAGGGGGTTGGACTAGATGACCTCCTGAGGTCCCTTCCAACACTGATATTCTATGGTTCTATGATTCTCTCTCACCAACAGAAGCTGGTCCAAGAAAAGATGTTACATCACCCACCTTGTCTCTCTCATATCCTGGGATCAATGCAGCCATTACAACACTGTCCTCTGCAGATTCAGTCACAGAAGCAAATTCTGCTTTATTATTCCCCTAAATCTATATTTAGGACTACATCTGTAGATCACCTTTAAATAATATTGCCTTGTAAATATTATTTTCTGTGCAAGAGTGTGTGTATAACTGGGAGCAGTAATATTTTGTCATTTATGTATTTCAGGCTTTTTAGAAGTATATATTAAAATCCACCATATAGTATAGGGCCACACCTCAGAACTCAGTCTATTTATCTACTCCACAGCTTTTGGCAGTTGATCGTGAAATGCTACTGACTTGCATGCATGAAATAGAGGAGATAGCACAAGTACCAGATTCATCTACAACAGGACCTCTCCAATGCCTCTCATCTGTGCTTTGACACCTTTCACTAGCTCCCAATCCATTTCTACTGTCCATTCAAAGCTTTGGATCTTCAGGCTCATCAGTGTGTCCGGAACCAGCTGATGATCCACCTAGAGAGCTGATTTCCTCTGGTATTATGCATATTACAAAGCTCCCGATAAAGCATGTGAAAGCTGGAGTTAAAGCATTCTCAGTCAATGGGGTTTGGAGGTGGAACAAGATTCCAGTGAAAATACAAATCTCCTCTGACCACCTTTAGGTCACATGGTAAGACATGTCTTTCCATCATAATTAGCATAATTATGACATGTGTGTATATATACATTATTTTTACATCTATTGCCTCCAAACCCTAATAGGGGATCATGAGCCCCTTGTGCTAATAAATATATATAATAAAAAGATAATTCATTTATCTTTGGAGCAGTGACTGACTTTCAAGGCATCCTGGAAGTTGCATCTATTTCCTGTTGGAGAAGGAAAGATTTGATTGGAGTTAGGTCTTTGTGGGGGAGACCAGTTTTGTAGGTATGTAGCGTTACTGCCTCTGGTGGGACACAACTGAGAGTACAAATTCAGGACAAATTGCTTAGAGCAGGGCAGATACAGCCCCAGGATGGGGTTCCTTTGTACTCCAAGGTAAACCAAACCTGCCAAACAGAAGACTTCAATTTTACCCCACTGGTTATTCAGAAGTGATACAAGCAATTCCCTTAGACACTCCAGTTTCCCAGTATCACCACCAGTGCCACTCATTATGGGGATAAATTGTTATGAAAACCAATACCCCAGTAAAAGAAAAAGCTTCTCCCGATCCCAAAGGACCAAGGTCAATATACCAATCAGATGTTACCCACAAATCATGCTGTTGCCAATCCTTTAGAATCTAAAATCTAAAGGTTTATTCATAAAAGGAAAAAGATATAGATGAGAGCTAGAATTGGTCAAATGGAATCAATTACATACAGTAATGGTAAAGTTCTTGGTTCAGGCTTGTAGCAGTGATAGAACAAACTGCAAGTTCAAATCAAGTCTCTGGAGTACATCCACAGCTGGGATGGGTCATTCAGTCCTTTGTTCAGAGCTTCAGTTTGCAACAAGGTTCCTCCAGAAATAAGAAGCAGGTTTGAAGACAAAATCAAGGAGATGCAGCAGCCTTTTATATTCTCTCTCTTGTGGGTGAAACCCCTTGGTTCTCCTGTGCAAGATCACAGCAAGATGGAGTTTGGAGTCACATGGGCAAGTTACATGTCCATGCATGATTCAGTTCTTTACAGGCCGACGCCATTGTTTACATGTTAGTTTGAACATTCACAGGAAAGCTCAGATGTGGATTGGCATCTCCCAAAGTCCATTGTCTGTTAAGTGTTTCTTGATTGGGCACTGACTGAGAATAGTCCCTTCTCAAGAAGCTGATCAAATACTTCACTGAGGCTACTTAGAATCAAAACATATTAAGATACAAGTACATAGCCAATATTCATAACTTCAGCTACAAAAATGATACACACATACTGATAGCATAATCATAATCAGCAAATCATAACCTTTCCATAGACACCTTACACGACAACCTTTGTACAATATTTGCTGCAAATATATGACAGTGGTTGCAACAATGATCTATACGGTCACAGGTTATGTCAGTAACGTCTCAAGGTGTTCTACAGGGGTTGAGGTTTTTTGGCCATTTTTGGGGCAGTTGCCAGTTCACATTTTTTAATTACTCAGGGCTGTGGATTTCATCTTTTCTGTATCTATATTGTGTATATATACAAAATGGAGCCTTCTGAACCAGGGAAGGAAACAAAGCAAAAACCTCTACTTGGGCCTAGTTCCTGTACATTTGTTACCTGCAAACAGCTGTGCTGCTATGGTGATTGAAATTATAGAAACTCTGTTGTAGGCATAAATATTTTTTTTAATTAAATATCTTTAACATAGATTCATAGATTCATAGATATTTAGGCCAGAAGGGACCATTATGATCATCTAGTCTGACCTCCTGCACAATGCAGGCCACAGAATTTCACCCACCACTCCTAAAAAAGACCTCACATCTATATCTGTGCTATTGAAGTCCCCAAATTGTAGTTTGAAGACCTCAAGGAGCAGAGAATCCTCCAGCAAGTGACCCGTGCCCCATGCTACAGAGGAAGGCGAAAAACCTCCAGGGCCTTCCAATCTGCCCTGGAGGAAAATTCCTTCCCGACCCCAAATATGGCGATCAGCTAAACCCTGAGCATATGGGCAAGATTCATCAGCCAGATACTACAGAAAATTCCTTCCCGGGTAACTTGGATCTTACCCCATCTAAAAACCCATCACAGGCCATTGGGCCTATTTACCATGAATATTTAATTACCAAAACCATGTTATCCCATCATACCATCTCCTCCATAAACTTATCGAGTTTAATCTTAAAGCAAGATAGATCTTTTGTCCCCACTACTTCCCTCGGAAGGCTATTCCAAAACTTCACTCCTCTGATGGTTAGAAACCTTCGTCTAATTTCTAATCTAAATTTCCTAGTGGCCAGTTTATATCCATTTGTTCTTGTGTCCACATTGGTACTGAGTTTAAATAATTCCTCTCCCTCTCTGGTATTTATCCCTCTGATATATTTATAGAGAGCAATCATATCTCCCCTCAACCTTCTTTTAGTTAGGCTAAACAAGCCAAGCTCCCTGAGTCTCCTTTCATAAGACAAGTTTTCCATTCCTCGGATCATCCTAGTAGCCCTTCTCTGTACCTGTTCCAGTTTGAATTCATCCTTCTTAAACATGGGAGACCAGAACTGCACACAGTATTCCAGGTGAGGTCTCACCAGTGCCTTATATAATGGTACTAAAACCTCCTTATCCCTACTGGAAATACCTCTCCTGATGCATCCCAAGATGACATTAGCTTTTTTCACAGCCATATCACATTGGCAGCTCATAGTCATCCTATGATCAACCAATACTCCAAGGTCCTTTTCCTCCTCCGTTACTTCTAGTTGATGCGTCCCTAGCTTATAACTAAAATTCTTGTTATTAATCCCTAAATGCATGACCTTACACTTCTCACTATTAAATTTCATCCTATTCCTATTACTCCAGTTTACAAGGTCATCCAGATCCTCCTGTAGGGTATCCCTGTCCTTCTCTAAATTAGCAATACCTCCCAGCTTTGTATCATCTGCAAACTTTATTAGCACATTCCCACTTTTTGTGCCCAGGTCAGTAATAAAAAGATTAAATAAGATTGGTCCCAAAACCGATCCTTGAGGAACTCCACTGGTAACCTCCCTCCAACTTGACAGTTCACCTTTCAGTAGGACCCGTTGTAGTCTCCCCTTTAACCAATTCCCTATCCACCTTTCAATTTTCCTATTGATGCCCATCTTATCCAATTTAACTAATAATTCCCCATGTGGCACAGTATCAAACGCCTTACTAAAATCTAAGTAAATTAGATCCACTGCGTTTCCTTTATCTAAAAAATCTGTTACTCTCTCAAAGAAGGAGATCAGGTTGGTTTGGCACGATCTACCTTTTGTAAAACCATGTTGTAATTTGTCCCATTTACCATTGACTTCAATGTCCTTAACTACCTTCTCCTTCAAAATTTTTTCCAAGACCTTGCATACTACAGATGTCAAACTAACAGGCCTATAATTACTTGGATCACTTTTTTTCCCTTTCTTAAAAATAGGAACTATGTTAGCAATTCTCCAATCATACGGTACAACCCCTGAGTTTACAGATTCATTAAAAATTCTTGCTAATGGGCTTGCAATTTCTTGTGCCAATTCTTTTAATATTCTTGGATGAAGATTATCTGGGCCCCCCGATTTAGTCCCATTAAGCTGTTTGAGTTTCGCTTCTACCTCAGATATGGTGATGTCTACCTCCATATCCTCATTCCCATTTATCATGCTACCATTATCCCTAAGATCCTCTTTAGTCTTATTAAAGACTGAGGCAAAGTATTTGTTTAGATATTGGGCCATGCCTAGATTATCCTTGACCTCCACTCCATCCTCAGTTTTTAGCGGTCCCACTTCTTCTTTCTTTGTTTTCTTCCTATTTATATGACTATAGAACCTTTTACTATTGGTTTTAATTCCCTTTGCAAGGTCCAACTCTACTTGACTTTTAGCCTGTCTCACTTTATCCCTACATATTCTGACCTCAATAAGGTAGCTTTCCTTACTGATCCCTCCCTTCTTCCACTCCCTATATGCTTTCTGCTTTTTCTTAATTACCTCTCTAAGATGCTTGCTCATCCAGCTTGGTCTACAACTCCTGCCTATGAATTTTTTCCCCTTTCTTGGGATGCAGGCTTCCGATAGCTTCTGCAGCTTTAATTTAAAATAATCCCAGGCCTCCTCTACCTTTAAACCCATAAATTCTTCAGTCCAATCCACTTCCCTAACTAATTTCCTTAATTTTTGAAAGTCAGCCCTTTTGAAATCAAAAACCCTAGTTGCAGATTTATTTTTGTTAATCCTTCCATTCAGTTTGAACTGAATTAGCTCATGATCACTTGAGCCAAGATTATCCCCTACAACCATTTCCTCTATGAGGTCCTCATTACTCACCAAGACCAAATCTAAAATGGCATCCCCTCTAGTCGGTTCAGCAACTACTTGCTGAAGGAATCCATCAGCTATCGCATCTAGGAAAATCTGAGCCCTATTATTATTACTAGCACTCGTCCTCCAGTCTATATCTGGGAAGTTAAAGTCTCCCATGATCACACAGTTTCCATTAGTATTTACTTTATTAAAAACATTAAAAAGGGCTCTATCCATATCCAAATTAGATCCTGGCGGTCTATAGCACACCCCAAGCACTATCCCAGGGGAGGCTCTAATAGTTTTCTTCCCCAATTTAATTGTTGCCCAGACAGACTCGGTCATATCCATTTCATCGCTTCTTATTTCTTTACATTCTATCTCATCATTGATATACAGTGCTACTCCACCACCTTTACCTTTATTTCGGTCTTTCCTAAACAGCACATACCCTTCAATACCTGTAGCCCAGTCATGACTACTATTCCACCAGGTCTCTGTTATACCTATAATATCTGGTTTCACTTCCTGCACCAGTAACTCTAGTTCCTCCATTTTATTACCTAGGCTCCTTGCATTGGTGTACAAACATCTTAATTTTTGCTGTTTGGCCTCACTCACATTCTGTACCCTATTAGGCACGGTTATTTTACTACCAGTATAACCTATTAGACTTGTATCTACACAGCCCTTCCTCCTACCTACAGCTGTATCCACTCTTACTTCATTTTCTTTCCACTCTATGCTAAATTCTGGCGTGGAGATTACCTGGACATCTCCCAACCATCTCCCCCAAATTCCTAGTTTAAAGCTCTCTTAATCAGTTGTGCCAACCTCCATCCTAGAAGTCTATTTCCTTCCCTACTCAGATGAAGTCCATCCCGAGAGAACTGTCCTCTATCCATGAATGCCTCCCAATGACCATACATCCCAAAGCCCTCCTTATAGCACCACTGCCTAAGCCATCTATTGATAGTCATAATCTTGTCACACCTTTGTTGCCCTTCTCTAGGAACAGGCAGAATCCCACTAAAGATCACCTGAGCCTCAATTTCCTTAAGCGTCCTCCCCAACCTAGCATAGTCTCCCTTAATACTTTCCAGCGAGAATCTAGCCGTATCATTTGTTCCCACATGAAGGATAATTAGGGGATTCTTTCCCGCTCCCTTTAGAATCCTTTTCAACCTCAGGTCTACATCCCGTATCTTAGCACCTGGAAGACAGCACACCCTCCTATTTTCTGGATCAGCTCTGGTTACAGGCCTATCTATTCTTCTCAGTAAAGAGTCCCCAATCACATAGACCTGCCTTTTCCTAGTGACGGTGCTATTCTCCAGTCTATCCCCTGTTCCCTCTGGCTGCAAGTTCTTTCCATTCCCATTCTCCCTTGTAATCCTTTTTAACCCATCCTGTATCCTCCTAGGGCTCATATTTGGTGTAATCTCCATTAACTCTTCCCCTTTTCCTATAGGACTAACCGCTCTTCTCTTCTTCCTTGCCCTGTCACCTTCAGTGACTACCTGCTGAGCCCCTTTGTCATTTTCCAACTCTGCAAACCTATTCTGAAGCTCTATTTCTCCTTCACTAGCCCGTCTTTTCCTCTGCCTAGTTCTTTTAGTCACATGCTTCCACTGACCACTTTCCTCACCCAGTCTCCCCTCAGAATTCCCTAGTCCTGCTTCCATCTGCAAGTCTGAGCTTTTCCCTTCAGATACCTCATGTCTTTGCTCCATAATCTGCTCAAACCCCTTCCTAAACTCTACCAGACTTTCCACCTGCATCTCCAAACCTCTGATCTTTTCCTCCATCAGCTCTATCAGACGGCATTTCATGCAGACAAAACTCTTACCAGGTGCCCCCTCCAGGATCATGTACATACCACAGCTTCCACATCCAGTCATCTTCATTGTGTCATCTGCTACATGGGTCACTCCCACTGCCACCTCTGAATCTGTCATAGCCTTTCCACCTAAATCCTGTTAATCAGGGAAACACAAACCACACCCAAACACCACCACCCACAGCAAAAACAAACCCCACACAAGCACCACAAGATAAACTCCCCTTTCAAACTCCCACTCAAACTCCCCTGTTTACAGCTCTGTTTGCTAGCTCCTGTGCCGCTGCAGCTGTCTGTGCCGCTGCCTGACTGGCTGCTGCCTTTATAGGACCCCTAGTCAGTGAAGCCCCGCCCCCTAATCAGGGCTCAGCTTCTCTCCCAGCACAAAGCCCCTACAAGCCTCTACACATACCGATACTACCAATACAAAACCAAACAAACACAAATACCTTCTCCTCCAACAGAACTCCCACTCAAACTCCCCTGTTTACAGCTCTGTTTGCTAGCTCCTGTGCCGCTGCAGCTGTCTGTGCCGCTGCCTGACTGGCTGCTGCCTTTATAGGACCCCTAGTCAGTGAAGCCCCGCCCCCTAATCAGGGCTCAGCTTCTCTCCCAGCACAAAGCCCCTACAAGCCTCTACACATACCGATACTACCAATACAAAACCAAACAAACACAAATACCTTCTCCTCCAACAGAACTCCCACTCAAACTCCCCTGTTTACAGCTCTGTTTGCTAGCTCCTGTGCCGCTGCAGCTGTCTGTGCCGCTGCCTGACTGGCTGCTGCCTTTATAGGACCCCTAGTCAGTGAAGCCCCGCCCCCTAATCAGGGCTCAGCTTCTCTCCCAGCACAAAGCCCCTACAAGCCTCTACACATACCGATACTACCAATACAAAACCAAACAAACACAAATACCTTCTCCTCCAACAGAACTCCCACTCAAACTCCCCTGTTTACAGCTCTGTTTGCTAGCTCCTGTGCCGCTGCAGCTGTCTGTGCCGCTGCCTGACTGGCTGCTGCCTTTATAGGACCCCTAGTCAGTGAAGCCCCGCCCCCTAATCAGGGCTCAGCTTCTCTCCCAGCACAAAGCCCCTACAAGCCTCTACACATACCGATACTACCAATACAAAACCAAACAAACACAAATACCTTCTCCTCCAACAGAACTCCCACTCAAACTCCCCTGTTTACAGCTCTGTTTGCTAGCTCCTGTGCCGCTGCAGCTGTCTGTGCCGCTGCCTGACTGGCTGCTGCCTTTATAGGACCCCTAGTCAGTGAAGCCCCGCCCCCTAATCAGGGCTCAGCTTCTCTCCCAGCACAAAGCCCCTACAAGCCTCTACACATACCGATACTACCAATACAAAACCAAACAAACACAAATACCTTCTCCTCCAACAGAACTCCCACTCAAACTCCCCTGTTTACAGCTCTGTTTGCTAGCTCCTGTGCCGCTGCAGCTGTCTGTGCCGCTGCCTGACTGGCTGCTGCCTTTATAGGACCCCTAGTCAGTGAAGCCCCGCCCCCTAATCAGGGCTCAGCTTCTCTCCCAGCACAAAGCCCCTACAAGCCTCTACACATACCGATACTACCAATACAAAACCAAACAAACACAAATACCTTCTCCTCCAACAGAACTCCCACTCAAACTCCCCTGTTTACAGCTCTGTTTGCTAGCTCCTGTGCCGCTGCAGCTGTCTGTGCCGCTGCCTGACTGGCTGCTGCCTTTATAGGACCCCTAGTCAGTGAAGCCCCGCCCCCTAATCAGGGCTCAGCTTCTCTCCCAGCACAAAGCCCCTACAAGCCTCTACACATACCGATACTACCAATACAAAACCAAACAAACACAAATACCTTCTCCTCCAACAGAACTCCCACTCAAACTCCCCTGTTTACAGCTCTGTTTGCTAGCTCCTGTGCCGCTGCAGCTGTCTGTGCCGCTGCCTGACTGGCTGCTGCCTTTATAGGACCCCTAGTCAGTGAAGCCCCGCCCCCTAATCAGGGCTCAGCTTCTCTCCCAGCACAAAGCCCCTACAAGCCTCTACACATACCGATACTACCAATACAAAACCAAACAAACACAAATACCTTCTCCTCCAACAGAACTCCCACTCAAACTCCCCTGTTTACAGCTCTGTTTGCTAGCTCCTGTGCCGCTGCAGCTGTCTGTGCCGCTGCCTGACTGGCTGCTGCCTTTATAGGACCCCTAGTCAGTGAAGCCCCGCCCCCTAATCAGGGCTCAGCTTCTCTCCCAGCACAAAGCCCCTACAAGCCTCTACACATACCGATACTACCAATACAAAACCAAACAAACACAAATACCTTCTCCTCCAACAGAACTCCCACTCAAACTCCCCTGTTTACAGCTCTGTTTGCTAGCTCCTGTGCCGCTGCAGCTGTCTGTGCCGCTGCCTGACTGGCTGCTGCCTTTATAGGACCCCTAGTCAGTGAAGCCCCGCCCCCTAATCAGGGCTCAGCTTCTCTCCCAGCACAAAGCCCCTACAAGCCTCTACACATACCGATACTACCAATACAAAACCAAACAAACACAAATACCTTCTCCTCCAACAGAACTCCCACTCAAACTCCCCTGTTTACAGCTCTGTTTGCTAGCTCCTGTGCCGCTGCAGCTGTCTGTGCCGCTGCCTGACTGGCTGCTGCCTTTATAGGACCCCTAGTCAGTGAAGCCCCGCCCCCTAATCAGGGCTCAGCTTCTCTCCCAGCACAAAGCCCCTACAAGCCTCTACACATACCGATACTACCAATACAAAACCAAACAAACACAAATACCTTCTCCTCCAACAGAACTCCCACTCAAACTCCCCTGTTTACAGCTCTGTTTGCTAGCTCCTGTGCCGCTGCAGCTGTCTGTGCCGCTGCCTGACTGGCTGCTGCCTTTATAGGACCCCTAGTCAGTGAAGCCCCGCCCCCTAATCAGGGCTCAGCTTCTCTCCCAGCACAAAGCCCCTACAAGCCTCTACACATACCGATACTACCAATACAAAACCAAACAAACACAAATACCTTCTCCTCCAACAGAACTCCCACTCAAACTCCCCTGTTTACAGCTCTGTTTGCTAGCTCCTGTGCCGCTGCAGCTGTCTGTGCCGCTGCCTGACTGGCTGCTGCCTTTATAGGACCCCTAGTCAGTGAAGCCCCGCCCCCTAATCAGGGCTCAGCTTCTCTCCCAGCACAAAGCCCCTACAAGCCTCTACACATACCGATACTACCAATACAAAACCAAACAAACACAAATACCTTCTCCTCCAACAGAACTCCCACTCAAACTCCCCTGTTTACAGCTCTGTTTGCTAGCTCCTGTGCCGCTGCAGCTGTCTGTGCCGCTGCCTGACTGGCTGCTGCCTTTATAGGACCCCTAGTCAGTGAAGCCCCGCCCCCTAATCAGGGCTCAGCTTCTCTCCCAGCACAAAGCCCCTACAAGCCTCTACACATACCGATACTACCAATACAAAACCAAACAAACACAAATACCTTCTCCTCCAACAGAACTCCCACTCAAACTCCCCTGTTTACAGCTCTGTTTGCTAGCTCCTGTGCCGCTGCAGCTGTCTGTGCCGCTGCCTGACTGGCTGCTGCCTTTATAGGACCCCTAGTCAGTGAAGCCCCGCCCCCTAATCAGGGCTCAGCTTCTCTCCCAGCACAAAGCCCCTACAAGCCTCTACACATACCGATACTACCAATACAAAACCAAACAAACACAAATACCTTCTCCTCCAACAGAACTCCCACTCAAACTCCCCTGTTTACAGCTCTGTTTGCTAGCTCCTGTGCCGCTGCAGCTGTCTGTGCCGCTGCCTGACTGGCTGCTGCCTTTATAGGACCCCTAGTCAGTGAAGCCCCGCCCCCTAATCAGGGCTCAGCTTCTCTCCCAGCACAAAGCCCCTACAAGCCTCTACACATACCGATACTACCAATACAAAACCAAACAAACACAAATACCTTCTCCTCCAACAGAACTCCCACTCAAACTCCCCTGTTTACAGCTCTGTTTGCTAGCTCCTGTGCCGCTGCAGCTGTCTGTGCCGCTGCCTGACTGGCTGCTGCCTTTATAGGACCCCTAGTCAGTGAAGCCCCGCCCCCTAATCAGGGCTCAGCTTCTCTCCCAGCACAAAGCCCCTACAAGCCTCTACACATACCGATACTACCAATACAAAACCAAACAAACACAAATACCTTCTCCTCCAACAGAACTCCCACTCAAACTCCCCTGTTTACAGCTCTGTTTGCTAGCTCCTGTGCCGCTGCAGCTGTCTGTGCCGCTGCCTGACTGGCTGCTGCCTTTATAGGACCCCTAGTCAGTGAAGCCCCGCCCCCTAATCAGGGCTCAGCTTCTCTCCCAGCACAAAGCCCCTACAAGCCTCTACACATACCGATACTACCAATACAAAACCAAACAAACACAAATACCTTCTCCTCCAACAGAACTCCCACTCAAACTCCCCTGTTTACAGCTCTGTTTGCTAGCTCCTGTGCCGCTGCAGCTGTCTGTGCCGCTGCCTGACTGGCTGCTGCCTTTATAGGACCCCTAGTCAGTGAAGCCCCGCCCCCTAATCAGGGCTCAGCTTCTCTCCCAGCACAAAGCCCCTACAAGCCTCTACACATACCGATACTACCAATACAAAACCAAACAAACACAAATACCTTCTCCTCCAACAGAACTCCCACTCAAACTCCCCTGTTTACAGCTCTGTTTGCTAGCTCCTGTGCCGCTGCAGCTGTCTGTGCCGCTGCCTGACTGGCTGCTGCCTTTATAGGACCCCTAGTCAGTGAAGCCCCGCCCCCTAATCAGGGCTCAGCTTCTCTCCCAGCACAAAGCCCCTACAAGCCTCTACACATACCGATACTACCAATACAAAACCAAACAAACACAAATACCTTCTCCTCCAACAGAACTCCCACTCAAACTCCCCTGTTTACAGCTCTGTTTGCTAGCTCCTGTGCCGCTGCAGCTGTCTGTGCCGCTGCCTGACTGGCTGCTGCCTTTATAGGACCCCTAGTCAGTGAAGCCCCGCCCCCTAATCAGGGCTCAGCTTCTCTCCCAGCACAAAGCCCCTACAAGCCTCTACACATACCGATACTACCAATACAAAACCAAACAAACACAAATACCTTCTCCTCCAACAGAACTCCCACTCAAACTCCCCTGTTTACAGCTCTGTTTGCTAGCTCCTGTGCCGCTGCAGCTGTCTGTGCCGCTGCCTGACTGGCTGCTGCCTTTATAGGACCCCTAGTCAGTGAAGCCCCGCCCCCTAATCAGGGCTCAGCTTCTCTCCCAGCACAAAGCCCCTACAAGCCTCTACACATACCGATACTACCAATACAAAACCAAACAAACACAAATACCTTCTCCTCCAACAGAACTCCCACTCAAACTCCCCTGTTTACAGCTCTGTTTGCTAGCTCCTGTGCCGCTGCAGCTGTCTGTGCCGCTGCCTGACTGGCTGCTGCCTTTATAGGACCCCTAGTCAGTGAAGCCCCGCCCCCTAATCAGGGCTCAGCTTCTCTCCCAGCACAAAGCCCCTACAAGCCTCTACACATACCGATACTACCAATACAAAACCAAACAAACACAAATACCTTCTCCTCCAACAGAACTCCCACTCAAACTCCCCTGTTTACAGCTCTGTTTGCTAGCTCCTGTGCCGCTGCAGCTGTCTGTGCCGCTGCCTGACTGGCTGCTGCCTTTATAGGACCCCTAGTCAGTGAAGCCCCGCCCCCTAATCAGGGCTCAGCTTCTCTCCCAGCACAAAGCCCCTACAAGCCTCTACACATACCGATACTACCAATACAAAACCAAACAAACACAAATACCTTCTCCTCCAACAGAACTCCCACTCAAACTCCCCTGTTTACAGCTCTGTTTGCTAGCTCCTGTGCCGCTGCAGCTGTCTGTGCCGCTGCCTGACTGGCTGCTGCCTTTATAGGACCCCTAGTCAGTGAAGCCCCGCCCCCTAATCAGGGCTCAGCTTCTCTCCCAGCACAAAGCCCCTACAAGCCTCTACACATACCGATACTACCAATACAAAACCAAACAAACACAAATACCTTCTCCTCCAACAGAACTCCCACTCAAACTCCCCTGTTTACAGCTCTGTTTGCTAGCTCCTGTGCCGCTGCAGCTGTCTGTGCCGCTGCCTGACTGGCTGCTGCCTTTATAGGACCCCTAGTCAGTGAAGCCCCGCCCCCTAATCAGGGCTCAGCTTCTCTCCCAGCACAAAGCCCCTACAAGCCTCTACACATACCGATACTACCAATACAAAACCAAACAAACACAAATACCTTCTCCTCCAACAGAACTCCCACTCAAACTCCCCTGTTTACAGCTCTGTTTGCTAGCTCCTGTGCCGCTGCAGCTGTCTGTGCCGCTGCCTGACTGGCTGCTGCCTTTATAGGACCCCTAGTCAGTGAAGCCCCGCCCCCTAATCAGGGCTCAGCTTCTCTCCCAGCACAAAGCCCCTACAAGCCTCTACACATACCGATACTACCAATACAAAACCAAACAAACACAAATACCTTCTCCTCCAACAGAACTCCCACTCAAACTCCCCTGTTTACAGCTCTGTTTGCTAGCTCCTGTGCCGCTGCAGCTGTCTGTGCCGCTGCCTGACTGGCTGCTGCCTTTATAGGACCCCTAGTCAGTGAAGCCCCGCCCCCTAATCAGGGCTCAGCTTCTCTCCCAGCACAAAGCCCCTACAAGCCTCTACACATACCGATACTACCAATACAAAACCAAACAAACACAAATACCTTCTCCTCCAACAGAACTCCCACTCAAACTCCCCTGTTTACAGCTCTGTTTGCTAGCTCCTGTGCCGCTGCAGCTGTCTGTGCCGCTGCCTGACTGGCTGCTGCCTTTATAGGACCCCTAGTCAGTGAAGCCCCGCCCCCTAATCAGGGCTCAGCTTCTCTCCCAGCACAAAGCCCCTACAAGCCTCTACACATACCGATACTACCAATACAAAACCAAACAAACACAAATACCTTCTCCTCCAACAGAACTCCCACTCAAACTCCCCTGTTTACAGCTCTGTTTGCTAGCTCCTGTGCCGCTGCAGCTGTCTGTGCCGCTGCCTGACTGGCTGCTGCCTTTATAGGACCCCTAGTCAGTGAAGCCCCGCCCCCTAATCAGGGCTCAGCTTCTCTCCCAGCACAAAGCCCCTACAAGCCTCTACACATACCGATACTACCAATACAAAACCAAACAAACACAAATACCTTCTCCTCCAACAGAACTCCCACTCAAACTCCCCTGTTTACAGCTCTGTTTGCTAGCTCCTGTGCCGCTGCAGCTGTCTGTGCCGCTGCCTGACTGGCTGCTGCCTTTATAGGACCCCTAGTCAGTGAAGCCCCGCCCCCTAATCAGGGCTCAGCTTCTCTCCCAGCACAAAGCCCCTACAAGCCTCTACACATACCGATACTACCAATACAAAACCAAACAAACACAAATACCTTCTCCTCCAACAGAACTCCCACTCAAACTCCCCTGTTTACAGCTCTGTTTGCTAGCTCCTGTGCCGCTGCAGCTGTCTGTGCCGCTGCCTGACTGGCTGCTGCCTTTATAGGACCCCTAGTCAGTGAAGCCCCGCCCCCTAATCAGGGCTCAGCTTCTCTCCCAGCACAAAGCCCCTACAAGCCTCTACACATACCGATACTACCAATACAAAACCAAACAAACACAAATACCTTCTCCTCCAACAGAACTCCCACTCAAACTCCCCTGTTTACAGCTCTGTTTGCTAGCTCCTGTGCCGCTGCAGCTGTCTGTGCCGCTGCCTGACTGGCTGCTGCCTTTATAGGACCCCTAGTCAGTGAAGCCCCGCCCCCTAATCAGGGCTCAGCTTCTCTCCCAGCACAAAGCCCCTACAAGCCTCTACACATACCGATACTACCAATACAAAACCAAACAAACACAAATACCTTCTCCTCCAACAGAACTCCCACTCAAACTCCCCTGTTTACAGCTCTGTTTGCTAGCTCCTGTGCCGCTGCAGCTGTCTGTGCCGCTGCCTGACTGGCTGCTGCCTTTATAGGACCCCTAGTCAGTGAAGCCCCGCCCCCTAATCAGGGCTCAGCTTCTCTCCCAGCACAAAGCCCCTACAAGCCTCTACACATACCGATACTACCAATACAAAACCAAACAAACACAAATACCTTCTCCTCCAACAGAACTCCCACTCAAACTCCCCTGTTTACAGCTCTGTTTGCTAGCTCCTGTGCCGCTGCAGCTGTCTGTGCCGCTGCCTGACTGGCTGCTGCCTTTATAGGACCCCTAGTCAGTGAAGCCCCGCCCCCTAATCAGGGCTCAGCTTCTCTCCCAGCACAAAGCCCCTACAAGCCTCTACACATACCGATACTACCAATACAAAACCAAACAAACACAAATACCTTCTCCTCCAACAGAACTCCCACTCAAACTCCCCTGTTTACAGCTCTGTTTGCTAGCTCCTGTGCCGCTGCAGCTGTCTGTGCCGCTGCCTGACTGGCTGCTGCCTTTATAGGACCCCTAGTCAGTGAAGCCCCGCCCCCTAATCAGGGCTCAGCTTCTCTCCCAGCACAAAGCCCCTACAAGCCTCTACACATACCGATACTACCAATACAAAACCAAACAAACACAAATACCTTCTCCTCCAACAGAACTCCCACTCAAACTCCCCTGTTTACAGCTCTGTTTGCTAGCTCCTGTGCCGCTGCAGCTGTCTGTGCCGCTGCCTGACTGGCTGCTGCCTTTATAGGACCCCTAGTCAGTGAAGCCCCGCCCCCTAATCAGGGCTCAGCTTCTCTCCCAGCACAAAGCCCCTACAAGCCTCTACACATACCGATACTACCAATACAAAACCAAACAAACACAAATACCTTCTCCTCCAACAGAACTCCCACTCAAACTCCCCTGTTTACAGCTCTGTTTGCTAGCTCCTGTGCCGCTGCAGCTGTCTGTGCCGCTGCCTGACTGGCTGCTGCCTTTATAGGACCCCTAGTCAGTGAAGCCCCGCCCCCTAATCAGGGCTCAGCTTCTCTCCCAGCACAAAGCCCCTACAAGCCTCTACACATACCGATACTACCAATACAAAACCAAACAAACACAAATACCTTCTCCTCCAACAGAACTCCCACTCAAACTCCCCTGTTTACAGCTCTGTTTGCTAGCTCCTGTGCCGCTGCAGCTGTCTGTGCCGCTGCCTGACTGGCTGCTGCCTTTATAGGACCCCTAGTCAGTGAAGCCCCGCCCCCTAATCAGGGCTCAGCTTCTCTCCCAGCACAAAGCCCCTACAAGCCTCTACACATACCGATACTACCAATACAAAACCAAACAAACACAAATACCTTCTCCTCCAACAGAACTCCCACTCAAACTCCCCTGTTTACAGCTCTGTTTG
This sequence comes from Caretta caretta, assembly GCF_965140235.1. Taxonomy (NCBI): domain Eukaryota; kingdom Metazoa; phylum Chordata; order Testudines; family Cheloniidae; genus Caretta; species Caretta caretta. The sequence continues at coordinate 54,784,740 of NC_134208.1, read as the reverse complement.
CTAGCTCCTGTGCCGCTGCAGCTGTCTGTGCCGCTGCCTGACTGGCTGCTGCCTTTATAGGACCCCTAGTCAGTGAAGCCCCGCCCCCTAATCAGGGCTCAGCTTCTCTCCCAGCACAAAGCCCCTACAAGCCTCTACACATACCGATACTACCAATACAAAACCAAACAAACACAAATACCTTCTCCTCCAACAGAACTCCCACTCAAACTCCCCTGTTTACAGCTCTGTTTGCTAGCTCCTGTGCCGCTGCAGCTGTCTGTGCCGCTGCCTGACTGGCTGCTGCCTTTATAGGACCCCTAGTCAGTGAAGCCCCGCCCCCTAATCAGGGCTCAGCTTCTCTCCCAGCACAAAGCCCCTACAAGCCTCTACACATACCGATACTACCAATACAAAACCAAACAAACACAAATACCTTCTCCTCCAACAGAACTCCCACTCAAACTCCCCTGTTTACAGCTCTGTTTGCTAGCTCCTGTGCCGCTGCAGCTGTCTGTGCCGCTGCCTGACTGGCTGCTGCCTTTATAGGACCCCTAGTCAGTGAAGCCCCGCCCCCTAATCAGGGCTCAGCTTCTCTCCCAGCACAAAGCCCCTACAAGCCTCTACACATACCGATACTACCAATACAAAACCAAACAAACACAAATACCTTCTCCTCCAACAGAACTCCCACTCAAACTCCCCTGTTTACAGCTCTGTTTGCTAGCTCCTGTGCCGCTGCAGCTGTCTGTGCCGCTGCCTGACTGGCTGCTGCCTTTATAGGACCCCTAGTCAGTGAAGCCCCGCCCCCTAATCAGGGCTCAGCTTCTCTCCCAGCACAAAGCCCCTACAAGCCTCTACACATACCGATACTACCAATACAAAACCAAACAAACACAAATACCTTCTCCTCCAACAGAACTCCCACTCAAACTCCCCTGTTTACAGCTCTGTTTGCTAGCTCCTGTGCCGCTGCAGCTGTCTGTGCCGCTGCCTGACTGGCTGCTGCCTTTATAGGACCCCTAGTCAGTGAAGCCCCGCCCCCTAATCAGGGCTCAGCTTCTCTCCCAGCACAAAGCCCCTACAAGCCTCTACACATACCGATACTACCAATACAAAACCAAACAAACACAAATACCTTCTCCTCCAACAGAACTCCCACTCAAACTCCCCTGTTTACAGCTCTGTTTGCTAGCTCCTGTGCCGCTGCAGCTGTCTGTGCCGCTGCCTGACTGGCTGCTGCCTTTATAGGACCCCTAGTCAGTGAAGCCCCGCCCCCTAATCAGGGCTCAGCTTCTCTCCCAGCACAAAGCCCCTACAAGCCTCTACACATACCGATACTACCAATACAAAACCAAACAAACACAAATACCTTCTCCTCCAACAGAACTCCCACTCAAACTCCCCTGTTTACAGCTCTGTTTGCTAGCTCCTGTGCCGCTGCAGCTGTCTGTGCCGCTGCCTGACTGGCTGCTGCCTTTATAGGACCCCTAGTCAGTGAAGCCCCGCCCCCTAATCAGGGCTCAGCTTCTCTCCCAGCACAAAGCCCCTACAAGCCTCTACACATACCGATACTACCAATACAAAACCAAACAAACACAAATACCTTCTCCTCCAACAGAACTCCCACTCAAACTCCCCTGTTTACAGCTCTGTTTGCTAGCTCCTGTGCCGCTGCAGCTGTCTGTGCCGCTGCCTGACTGGCTGCTGCCTTTATAGGACCCCTAGTCAGTGAAGCCCCGCCCCCTAATCAGGGCTCAGCTTCTCTCCCAGCACAAAGCCCCTACAAGCCTCTACACATACCGATACTACCAATACAAAACCAAACAAACACAAATACCTTCTCCTCCAACAGAACTCCCACTCAAACTCCCCTGTTTACAGCTCTGTTTGCTAGCTCCTGTGCCGCTGCAGCTGTCTGTGCCGCTGCCTGACTGGCTGCTGCCTTTATAGGACCCCTAGTCAGTGAAGCCCCGCCCCCTAATCAGGGCTCAGCTTCTCTCCCAGCACAAAGCCCCTACAAGCCTCTACACATACCGATACTACCAATACAAAACCAAACAAACACAAATACCTTCTCCTCCAACAGAACTCCCACTCAAACTCCCCTGTTTACAGCTCTGTTTGCTAGCTCCTGTGCCGCTGCAGCTGTCTGTGCCGCTGCCTGACTGGCTGCTGCCTTTATAGGACCCCTAGTCAGTGAAGCCCCGCCCCCTAATCAGGGCTCAGCTTCTCTCCCAGCACAAAGCCCCTACAAGCCTCTACACATACCGATACTACCAATACAAAACCAAACAAACACAAATACCTTCTCCTCCAACAGAACTCCCACTCAAACTCCCCTGTTTACAGCTCTGTTTGCTAGCTCCTGTGCCGCTGCAGCTGTCTGTGCCGCTGCCTGACTGGCTGCTGCCTTTATAGGACCCCTAGTCAGTGAAGCCCCGCCCCCTAATCAGGGCTCAGCTTCTCTCCCAGCACAAAGCCCCTACAAGCCTCTACACATACCGATACTACCAATACAAAACCAAACAAACACAAATACCTTCTCCTCCAACAGAACTCCCACTCAAACTCCCCTGTTTACAGCTCTGTTTGCTAGCTCCTGTGCCGCTGCAGCTGTCTGTGCCGCTGCCTGACTGGCTGCTGCCTTTATAGGACCCCTAGTCAGTGAAGCCCCGCCCCCTAATCAGGGCTCAGCTTCTCTCCCAGCACAAAGCCCCTACAAGCCTCTACACATACCGATACTACCAATACAAAACCAAACAAACACAAATACCTTCTCCTCCAACAGAACTCCCACTCAAACTCCCCTGTTTACAGCTCTGTTTGCTAGCTCCTGTGCCGCTGCAGCTGTCTGTGCCGCTGCCTGACTGGCTGCTGCCTTTATAGGACCCCTAGTCAGTGAAGCCCCGCCCCCTAATCAGGGCTCAGCTTCTCTCCCAGCACAAAGCCCCTACAAGCCTCTACACATACCGATACTACCAATACAAAACCAAACAAACACAAATACCTTCTCCTCCAACAGAACTCCCACTCAAACTCCCCTGTTTACAGCTCTGTTTGCTAGCTCCTGTGCCGCTGCAGCTGTCTGTGCCGCTGCCTGACTGGCTGCTGCCTTTATAGGACCCCTAGTCAGTGAAGCCCCGCCCCCTAATCAGGGCTCAGCTTCTCTCCCAGCACAAAGCCCCTACAAGCCTCTACACATACCGATACTACCAATACAAAACCAAACAAACACAAATACCTTCTCCTCCAACAGAACTCCCACTCAAACTCCCCTGTTTACAGCTCTGTTTGCTAGCTCCTGTGCCGCTGCAGCTGTCTGTGCCGCTGCCTGACTGGCTGCTGCCTTTATAGGACCCCTAGTCAGTGAAGCCCCGCCCCCTAATCAGGGCTCAGCTTCTCTCCCAGCACAAAGCCCCTACAAGCCTCTACACATACCGATACTACCAATACAAAACCAAACAAACACAAATACCTTCTCCTCCAACAGAACTCCCACTCAAACTCCCCTGTTTACAGCTCTGTTTGCTAGCTCCTGTGCCGCTGCAGCTGTCTGTGCCGCTGCCTGACTGGCTGCTGCCTTTATAGGACCCCTAGTCAGTGAAGCCCCGCCCCCTAATCAGGGCTCAGCTTCTCTCCCAGCACAAAGCCCCTACAAGCCTCTACACATACCGATACTACCAATACAAAACCAAACAAACACAAATACCTTCTCCTCCAACAGAACTCCCACTCAAACTCCCCTGTTTACAGCTCTGTTTGCTAGCTCCTGTGCCGCTGCAGCTGTCTGTGCCGCTGCCTGACTGGCTGCTGCCTTTATAGGACCCCTAGTCAGTGAAGCCCCGCCCCCTAATCAGGGCTCAGCTTCTCTCCCAGCACAAAGCCCCTACAAGCCTCTACACATACCGATACTACCAATACAAAACCAAACAAACACAAATACCTTCTCCTCCAACAGAACTCCCACTCAAACTCCCCTGTTTACAGCTCTGTTTGCTAGCTCCTGTGCCGCTGCAGCTGTCTGTGCCGCTGCCTGACTGGCTGCTGCCTTTATAGGACCCCTAGTCAGTGAAGCCCCGCCCCCTAATCAGGGCTCAGCTTCTCTCCCAGCACAAAGCCCCTACAAGCCTCTACACATACCGATACTACCAATACAAAACCAAACAAACACAAATACCTTCTCCTCCAACAGAACTCCCACTCAAACTCCCCTGTTTACAGCTCTGTTTGCTAGCTCCTGTGCCGCTGCAGCTGTCTGTGCCGCTGCCTGACTGGCTGCTGCCTTTATAGGACCCCTAGTCAGTGAAGCCCCGCCCCCTAATCAGGGCTCAGCTTCTCTCCCAGCACAAAGCCCCTACAAGCCTCTACACATACCGATACTACCAATACAAAACCAAACAAACACAAATACCTTCTCCTCCAACAGAACTCCCACTCAAACTCCCCTGTTTACAGCTCTGTTTGCTAGCTCCTGTGCCGCTGCAGCTGTCTGTGCCGCTGCCTGACTGGCTGCTGCCTTTATAGGACCCCTAGTCAGTGAAGCCCCGCCCCCTAATCAGGGCTCAGCTTCTCTCCCAGCACAAAGCCCCTACAAGCCTCTACACATACCGATACTACCAATACAAAACCAAACAAACACAAATACCTTCTCCTCCAACAGAACTCCCACTCAAACTCCCCTGTTTACAGCTCTGTTTGCTAGCTCCTGTGCCGCTGCAGCTGTCTGTGCCGCTGCCTGACTGGCTGCTGCCTTTATAGGACCCCTAGTCAGTGAAGCCCCGCCCCCTAATCAGGGCTCAGCTTCTCTCCCAGCACAAAGCCCCTACAAGCCTCTACACATACCGATACTACCAATACAAAACCAAACAAACACAAATACCTTCTCCTCCAACAGAACTCCCACTCAAACTCCCCTGTTTACAGCTCTGTTTGCTAGCTCCTGTGCCGCTGCAGCTGTCTGTGCCGCTGCCTGACTGGCTGCTGCCTTTATAGGACCCCTAGTCAGTGAAGCCCCGCCCCCTAATCAGGGCTCAGCTTCTCTCCCAGCACAAAGCCCCTACAAGCCTCTACACATACCGATACTACCAATACAAAACCAAACAAACACAAATACCTTCTCCTCCAACAGAACTCCCACTCAAACTCCCCTGTTTACAGCTCTGTTTGCTAGCTCCTGTGCCGCTGCAGCTGTCTGTGCCGCTGCCTGACTGGCTGCTGCCTTTATAGGACCCCTAGTCAGTGAAGCCCCGCCCCCTAATCAGGGCTCAGCTTCTCTCCCAGCACAAAGCCCCTACAAGCCTCTACACATACCGATACTACCAATACAAAACCAAACAAACACAAATACCTTCTCCTCCAACAGAACTCCCACTCAAACTCCCCTGTTTACAGCTCTGTTTGCTAGCTCCTGTGCCGCTGCAGCTGTCTGTGCCGCTGCCTGACTGGCTGCTGCCTTTATAGGACCCCTAGTCAGTGAAGCCCCGCCCCCTAATCAGGGCTCAGCTTCTCTCCCAGCACAAAGCCCCTACAAGCCTCTACACATACCGATACTACCAATACAAAACCAAACAAACACAAATACCTTCTCCTCCAACAGAACTCCCACTCAAACTCCCCTGTTTACAGCTCTGTTTGCTAGCTCCTGTGCCGCTGCAGCTGTCTGTGCCGCTGCCTGACTGGCTGCTGCCTTTATAGGACCCCTAGTCAGTGAAGCCCCGCCCCCTAATCAGGGCTCAGCTTCTCTCCCAGCACAAAGCCCCTACAAGCCTCTACACATACCGATACTACCAATACAAAACCAAACAAACACAAATACCTTCTCCTCCAACAGAACTCCCACTCAAACTCCCCTGTTTACAGCTCTGTTTGCTAGCTCCTGTGCCGCTGCAGCTGTCTGTGCCGCTGCCTGACTGGCTGCTGCCTTTATAGGACCCCTAGTCAGTGAAGCCCCGCCCCCTAATCAGGGCTCAGCTTCTCTCCCAGCACAAAGCCCCTACAAGCCTCTACACATACCGATACTACCAATACAAAACCAAACAAACACAAATACCTTCTCCTCCAACAGAACTCCCACTCAAACTCCCCTGTTTACAGCTCTGTTTGCTAGCTCCTGTGCCGCTGCAGCTGTCTGTGCCGCTGCCTGACTGGCTGCTGCCTTTATAGGACCCCTAGTCAGTGAAGCCCCGCCCCCTAATCAGGGCTCAGCTTCTCTCCCAGCACAAAGCCCCTACAAGCCTCTACACATACCGATACTACCAATACAAAACCAAACAAACACAAATACCTTCTCCTCCAACAGAACTCCCACTCAAACTCCCCTGTTTACAGCTCTGTTTGCTAGCTCCTGTGCCGCTGCAGCTGTCTGTGCCGCTGCCTGACTGGCTGCTGCCTTTATAGGACCCCTAGTCAGTGAAGCCCCGCCCCCTAATCAGGGCTCAGCTTCTCTCCCAGCACAAAGCCCCTACAAGCCTCTACACATACCGATACTACCAATACAAAACCAAACAAACACAAATACCTTCTCCTCCAACAGAACTCCCACTCAAACTCCCCTGTTTACAGCTCTGTTTGCTAGCTCCTGTGCCGCTGCAGCTGTCTGTGCCGCTGCCTGACTGGCTGCTGCCTTTATAGGACCCCTAGTCAGTGAAGCCCCGCCCCCTAATCAGGGCTCAGCTTCTCTCCCAGCACAAAGCCCCTACAAGCCTCTACACATACCGATACTACCAATACAAAACCAAACAAACACAAATACCTTCTCCTCCAACAGAACTCCCACTCAAACTCCCCTGTTTACAGCTCTGTTTGCTAGCTCCTGTGCCGCTGCAGCTGTCTGTGCCGCTGCCTGACTGGCTGCTGCCTTTATAGGACCCCTAGTCAGTGAAGCCCCGCCCCCTAATCAGGGCTCAGCTTCTCTCCCAGCACAAAGCCCCTACAAGCCTCTACACATACCGATACTACCAATACAAAACCAAACAAACACAAATACCTTCTCCTCCAACAGAACTCCCACTCAAACTCCCCTGTTTACAGCTCTGTTTGCTAGCTCCTGTGCCGCTGCAGCTGTCTGTGCCGCTGCCTGACTGGCTGCTGCCTTTATAGGACCCCTAGTCAGTGAAGCCCCGCCCCCTAATCAGGGCTCAGCTTCTCTCCCAGCACAAAGCCCCTACAAGCCTCTACACATACCGATACTACCAATACAAAACCAAACAAACACAAATACCTTCTCCTCCAACAGAACTCCCACTCAAACTCCCCTGTTTACAGCTCTGTTTGCTAGCTCCTGTGCCGCTGCAGCTGTCTGTGCCGCTGCCTGACTGGCTGCTGCCTTTATAGGACCCCTAGTCAGTGAAGCCCCGCCCCCTAATCAGGGCTCAGCTTCTCTCCCAGCACAAAGCCCCTACAAGCCTCTACACATACCGATACTACCAATACAAAACCAAACAAACACAAATACCTTCTCCTCCAACAGAACTCCCACTCAAACTCCCCTGTTTACAGCTCTGTTTGCTAGCTCCTGTGCCGCTGCAGCTGTCTGTGCCGCTGCCTGACTGGCTGCTGCCTTTATAGGACCCCTAGTCAGTGAAGCCCCGCCCCCTAATCAGGGCTCAGCTTCTCTCCCAGCACAAAGCCCCTACAAGCCTCTACACATACCGATACTACCAATACAAAACCAAACAAACACAAATACCTTCTCCTCCAACAGAACTCCCACTCAAACTCCCCTGTTTACAGCTCTGTTTGCTAGCTCCTGTGCCGCTGCAGCTGTCTGTGCCGCTGCCTGACTGGCTGCTGCCTTTATAGGACCCCTAGTCAGTGAAGCCCCGCCCCCTAATCAGGGCTCAGCTTCTCTCCCAGCACAAAGCCCCTACAAGCCTCTACACATACCGATACTACCAATACAAAACCAAACAAACACAAATACCTTCTCCTCCAACAGAACTCCCACTCAAACTCCCCTGTTTACAGCTCTGTTTGCTAGCTCCTGTGCCGCTGCAGCTGTCTGTGCCGCTGCCTGACTGGCTGCTGCCTTTATAGGACCCCTAGTCAGTGAAGCCCCGCCCCCTAATCAGGGCTCAGCTTCTCTCCCAGCACAAAGCCCCTACAAGCCTCTACACATACCGATACTACCAATACAAAACCAAACAAACACAAATACCTTCTCCTCCAACAGAACTCCCACTCAAACTCCCCTGTTTACAGCTCTGTTTGCTAGCTCCTGTGCCGCTGCAGCTGTCTGTGCCGCTGCCTGACTGGCTGCTGCCTTTATAGGACCCCTAGTCAGTGAAGCCCCGCCCCCTAATCAGGGCTCAGCTTCTCTCCCAGCACAAAGCCCCTACAAGCCTCTACACATACCGATACTACCAATACAAAACCAAACAAACACAAATACCTTCTCCTCCAACAGAACTCCCACTCAAACTCCCCTGTTTACAGCTCTGTTTGCTAGCTCCTGTGCCGCTGCAGCTGTCTGTGCCGCTGCCTGACTGGCTGCTGCCTTTATAGGACCCCTAGTCAGTGAAGCCCCGCCCCCTAATCAGGGCTCAGCTTCTCTCCCAGCACAAAGCCCCTACAAGCCTCTACACATACCGATACTACCAATACAAAACCAAACAAACACAAATACCTTCTCCTCCAACAGAACTCCCACTCAAACTCCCCTGTTTACAGCTCTGTTTGCTAGCTCCTGTGCCGCTGCAGCTGTCTGTGCCGCTGCCTGACTGGCTGCTGCCTTTATAGGACCCCTAGTCAGTGAAGCCCCGCCCCCTAATCAGGGCTCAGCTTCTCTCCCAGCACAAAGCCCCTACAAGCCTCTACACATACCGATACTACCAATACAAAAAACAAAACAAACACAAATACCTTCTCCTCCAACAGAACTCCCACTCAAACTCCCCTGTTTACAGCTCTGTTTGCTAGCTCCTGTGCCGCTGCAGCTGTCTGTGCCGCTGCCTGACTGGCTGCTGCCTTTATAGGACCCCTAGTCAGTGAAGCCCCGCCCCCTAATCAGGGCTCAGCTTCTCTCCCAGCACAAAGCCCCTACAAGCCTCTACACATACCGATACTACCAATACAAAACCAAACAAACACAAATACCTTCTCCTCCAACAGAACTCCCACTCAAACTCCCCTGTTTACAGCTCTGTTTGCTAGCTCCTGTGCCGCTGCAGCTGTCTGTGCCGCTGCCTGACTGGCTGCTGCCTTTATAGGACCCCTAGTCAGTGAAGCCCCGCCCCCTAATCAGGGCTCAGCTTCTCTCCCAGCACAAAGCCCCTACAAGCCTCTACACATACCGATACTACCAATACAAAACCAAACAAACACAAATACCTTCTCCTCCAACAGAACTCCCACTCAAACTCCCCTGTTTACAGCTCTGTTTGCTAGCTCCTGTGCCGCTGCAGCTGTCTGTGCCGCTGCCTGACTGGCTGCTGCCTTTATAGGACCCCTAGTCAGTGAAGCCCCGCCCCCTAATCAGGGCTCAGCTTCTCTCCCAGCACAAAGCCCCTACAAGCCTCTACACATACCGATACTACCAATACAAAACCAAACAAACACAAATACCTTCTCCTCCAACAGAACTCCCACTCAAACTCCCCTGTTTACAGCTCTGTTTGCTAGCTCCTGTGCCGCTGCAGCTGTCTGTGCCGCTGCCTGACTGGCTGCTGCCTTTATAGGACCCCTAGTCAGTGAAGCCCCGCCCCCTAATCAGGGCTCAGCTTCTCTCCCAGCACAAAGCCCCTACAAGCCTCTACACATACCGATACTACCAATACAAAACCAAACAAACACAAATACCTTCTCCTCCAACAGAACTCCCACTCAAACTCCCCTGTTTACAGCTCTGTTTGCTAGCTCCTGTGCCGCTGCAGCTGTCTGTTGTTTTCTATTTTCTTTTTTAATTAGCCTTAGTGAGATGTAATAGAATGTGAGATGTAATAGATGTAATAGAAAAATCTGTTATGCTGGTTTTATATTCTTTTTTTCTGCTTAACAAACAGTAAAACTTGTCATGGTCAGTTTTCAGATTTTTCAAACTTGTCTTCTCCAACTATGTGACTACAATAGATATGATCAGTTTGGGGGTGGCTAATTGCAGAAAATGTTTTATTTTGCTCTTTGCATTCAGCCATAATCGACTTTAAAGTAGTCATTCATTTCAGCGAGCAGGGGTTGGCGTGTTTAACTGCCATTAGCATTATTGGGAGTTCTATACATAAATCCCTGTGCATTATGAGATAAGAATGTACACCATAAAAATCATCTCTCTCAAATGTCCCAAGTTACCAGGGATGTTTCCTCATTTTAGAACTAAATGTAGTTTAGTTAGACCTACATGTTTGTTACTATTTAATGTTATTTACAGCAGAAACACTGAGTCAGGACTCTATGAGTACGTCGACACAGCCAGTGGCAGTGAGCCTCCGAGCCCAGGCTGAGAGACTCAGGCTTGTGGGGTGTCAAGGTTCCTCCCCCACTCTGAACTCTAGGGTACAGATGTGGGGACCTGCATGAAAAACCTCCTAAGCTTATCTTTACCAGCTTAGGTCAAAACTTCCCCAAGGTACAAAATATTACACCCGTTATCCTTGGAATGGCCGCTACCACCACCAAACAATTACTGGTTACTGGGGAAGAGCTGTTTGGACGCGTCTGTCCCCCCAAAATACTTCCCAAAACCTTGCACCCCACTTCCTGGACAAGGTTTGGTAAAAAGCCTCACCAATTTGCCTAGGTGACTACAGACCCAGACCCTTGGATCTTAAGAACAATGAACAATCCTCCCAACACTTGCACCCCCCCTTTCCTGGGAAATGTTGGATAAAAAGCCTCACCAATTTGCATAGGTGACCACAGACCCAAACCCTTGGATCTGAGAACAATGAAAAAGCATTCAGTTTTTACAAGAAGACTTTTAATAAAAAATAGAAGTAAATAGAAATAAAGAAATCCCCCCTGTAAAATCAGGATGGTAGATATCTTACAGGGTAATTAGATTCAAAACATAGAGAACCCCTCTAGGCAAAACCTTAAGTTACAAAAAAGATACACAGACAGAAATAGTTATTCTATTCAGCACAATTCTTTTCTCAGCCATTTAAAGAAATCATAATCTAACACATACCTAGCTAGATTACTTACTAAAAGTTCTAAGACTCCATTCCTGTTCTGTCTCTGGCAAGAGCAGCATACAGACAGACTCAAACCCTTTGTTTGTCTCCCTCCTCCCAGCTTTTGAAAGTATCTTGTCTCCTCATTGGTCATTTTGGTCAGGTGCCAGCGAGGTTACCTTTAGCTTCTTAACCCTTTACAGGTGAGAGGAGCTTTCCCCTGGCCAGGAGGGATTTCAAAGGGGTTTACCCTTCCCTTTATATTTATGACACGCCCCCCAAATCTCAGCTAGGGTGAAACACTGGCTGGGATTTCTTCCTGGAGCTCTAGGAAAAACAGAGTTAATAAGACACATGCATCTCTAAATATACTACCAAGTACATAAAGACTAACAATATTTTCCACATCTCAAGGACGATTTTAACCAGTTGACTCTGGGAAACTTTCACGGGAGAGTGCATCAGCCACTTTGTTAGAAGCTCCTGAGATGTGTTGGATGTCGAAATCAAAATCTTGGAGAGCTAAACTCCACCGAAGAAGTTTTTTGTTAGTTTCTTTGACGGTGTGAAGCCACTTCAGTGCAGCATGGTCGGTTTGCAGGTGGAAACGCCGTCCCCAAACATATGGGCGTAGCTTTTCCAGAGCGTAGACAATGGCGTAACATTCTTTTTCAGTGACTGACCAGTTGCTTTCCCTCTCAGACAGTTTTTTGCTGAGAAACACTACAGGGTGGAATTCTTGATCAGGTCCTTTCTGCATTAAAACTGCTCCCACACCATGCTCGGACGCATCTGTGGTTACTAGGAACGGTTTGTCAAAGTCTGGGGCCCTTAGTACAGGGTCAGACATGAGTGTCGCTTTAAGCTTGTTAAAGGCCTTCTGACACTTTCCGGTCCACTGAACAGCATTTGGCTGTTTCTTTTTGGTTCGGTCTGTCAGTGGGGCAGCGATTTGGCTGTAGTGCGGTACAAATCGTCTGTAATAACCAGCCAAGCCTAAGAAGGATTGAACCTGTTTCTTTGACTTTGGGACAGGCCACTTTTGGATAGCATCCACTTTGGCCTGTAGGGGGCTGATAGTTCCTTGACCCACCTGGTGTCCAAGGTAAGTCACTCTGTTTAGGCCTATTTGACACTTCTTGGCCTTAACAGTTAGTCCTGCCCCCCTTATGCGCTCAAGGACTTTTTGTAGATGTTCCAGGTGGTCTGCCCAGGAATCCGAAAATATGGCCACATCGTCAAGGTAGGCGACTGCATATTCTCCTAATCCCGCTAGGAGACCATCTACAAGTCTTTGGAAAGTGGCGGGTGCATTTCGCAGCCCGAAAGGGAGTACATTAAATTCATACAGCCCGAGATGTGTGATGAAGGCTGACCTTTCCTTGGCAGATTCATCTAGCGGTACCTGCCAGTACCCCTTGGTTAAGTCCAAGGTAGAGATGAACTGGGCCCATCCCAGTTTCTCTAATAGTTCATCTGTGCATGGCATTGGATAGTTGTCTGGGCGAGTTACAGCATTTAGCTTACGGTAGTCCACGCAAAAACGTATTTCCCCATCTGGTTTGGGAACTAGAACCACTGGAGATGCCCATGCACTTTCAGAGGGGCGGATTACACCCATCTGTAACATATCCTGGATCTCCCGTTCTATAGCAGTTTTAGCTTGAGGAGACACCCGGTAAGGTTGGACCCTAATTGGGTGAGCATTACCTGTGTCAATGGAGTGGTATGCCCGTTCAGTCAGTCCTGGGGTGGCTGAGAACGTTGGCGCGTAGCTAGTGCACAGCTCCTGGATCTGCTGTCGCTGCATACGCCCAAGGGTCATGGAGAGGTTCACCTCTTCCACACCACCAGCACATTTCCCTTCGTAGTAAACACCTTCAGGCCACTCAGCGTCGTCTCCTCCCTGGGCTGTAAACTGACAAACCTTTAATTCTCTGGAATAAAAGGGCTTTAGAGAATTAATATGGTACACCTTAGGCTTTCGGTTGGAGGTGGGGAATGCTATGAGATAATTAACAGCTCCCAGGCGCTCCTGGACCGTGAATGGCCCTTCCCACGATGCTTCCATTTTATGGGCCTGGAGCGCCTTTAAGACCATGACCTGGTCTCCTACTTTGAAGGAACGCTCTCTGGCATGTTTATCATACCAGGCTTTTTGCTCTTTTTGAGCATCCTGTAAGTTTTCTCTAGCAAGGGCTAAAGAGGTTCGGAGGGTGTTCTGTAGGTTGGTTACAAAGTTCAGAATGTTAGTTCCTGGAGAAGGTGTAAATCCCTCCCATTGCTGCTTCACCAACTGCAATGGCCCCTTAACCTCACGGCCATATACAAGTTCAAATGGGGAAAACCCTAAACTGGGATGTGGTACAGCTCTGTAGGCAAAGAGCAACTGCTGCAACACTAGGTCCCAATCATTGGAGTGCTCATTTACAAATTTACGTATCATGGCCCCCAAAGTTCCATTAAACTTCTCCACCATGCCATTTGTTTGATGGTGGTAAGGAGTGGCAACCAAGTGATTTACCCCATGAGCTTCCCAAAGGTTTTTCATAGTTCCTGCCAGGAAATTAGTCCCTGCATCTGTGAGGATGTCGGAGGGCCAACCTACCCTGGCAAAAATGTCTGCTAGTGCCTGGCACACACTTTTAGCCCTGGTGTTGCTTAGAGCTACTGCTTCCGGCCATCGGGTGGCAAAATCCATGAAAGTCAGTATGTACTGCTTTCCTCTGGCTGTCTTTTTCGGAAAAGGACCCAGAATATCCACAGCTACTCGCTGAAATGGAACTTCAATGATGTGGAGTGGCTGGAGAGGGGCTTTGACCTGGTCTTGGGGTTTTCCCACTCTTTGGCACACCTCACAAGACTGGACATAGGTAGAAACATCCTTGCCCATTCCCTCCCAGTGGAATGACCCCCCCAAACGGTCTTTGGTCCTGTTCACCCCAGCATGGCCACTAGGGTGATCATGGGCTAAGCTCAAGAGCTTGGCCCGGTATTTAGTTGGAACTACCAACTGTCTCTGAGGATGCCAGTCTTCCTGGTGTCCACCAGAAAGAGTTTCCTTGTATAAAAGTCCTCTTTCTATAACAAACCTGGATCGATTAGAAGAGCTGAGAGGCGGTGGGTTGCTCCGTGCCGCCGTCCAAGCTCTCTGGAGGCTTTCATCTGCTTCCTGTTCGGTCTGGAACTGTTCCGTTGATGCTGGAGACATCAGTTCCTCATGGGATTGTGGACCTAGGCTTGGTCCCTCTGGAAGCGATATAGGGGATGGAGCTGTTTCTGTTGACTGTGAACCACTCTCCGCTGGTGCACTATGTTGGGATTCAGGCTCCGGCTGAGCCTCTTGTGTAGGGTTATCGGCTGCTGCCAGTTCAGGTTCGGTGGGGCCCTCTGGTGTTGGGGTTGCAAGTACTGGATTCAGTGCTGACACGGGGTCTGGTGTTGGTTGTTCGGCTGGTTCCGGTTCTAGGACTGGTTCCGTCTGGGTCTCTGGGACTGGATCCACTACTGCTGTTGCAGACATTGGCCTGGGGTCCAGGTCCATCACCTCTGACTGGGTCCTGATAGAAGTTTCCGGAACAGAGCTAGGCCTCATGGCTTGTTTAGCCTGGCTGCGGGTGACCGTTCCCACCCTCTTGGCCTGTTTCACATGATTGGCCAAGTCTTCCCCCAAGAGCATGGGGATGGGATAATCATCATAGACTGCAAAAGTCCACATTCCTGACCAGCCCTTGTACTGGACAGGCAACTTGGCTGTAGGCAAATTGAAAGAGTTGGACTTGAAGGGTTGAATCGTCACTTGGATCTCTGGGTTGATTAAATTGGGGTCCACTAAGGAAGCATGGATAGCTGACACTTGTGCTCCGGTGTCCCTCCACGCGGTGACCTTCTTCCCGCCCACACTCACAGTTTCCCTCCGCTCCAAGGGTATCTGGGAGGTATCTGGGCCTGTGGACCTCTGGTGTGATTCCGGTGCAATGAACTGTAATCTGTTGGGGTTCTTGGGGCAGTTGGCCTTTACATGCCCCAGCTCGTTACATTTAAAACATCGTCCAGCTGACGGGTCACTGGGGCGAGGAGGGCTGCTGGAGAACGGGGTGGTGGGACGATAAGGGGTCTGGAGGGCTCTTTGGGAGGTAGGTGGGGCTTTGGGCAGCCCCCGGTAATAGGGTGTGGTCTGGGGTGGTCCCTTCTGGTCTCCGCTCCAACTGCGACCAGTTTTCTTCTTCTCTGCCACCTCCACCCATCTGGCTCCAATCTCTCCTGCCTCAATTACAGTTTTGGGTTTCCCATCTATGATGTATCTTTCTATTTCCTCAGGAACACCCTCTAAGAATTGTTCCATTTGCATTAGGAAGGGCAAATTTACTGGAGATTCAACACTTGCTCCTGATATCCAGGCATCCCAATGTTTCACAATGTGGTAGGCATGTCGGGTAAATGACATGTCTGGTTTCCACCTTAGGGCTCTGAACCTCCGACGAGACTGCTCGGGTGTTATCCCCATTCTGACTCTCGCCTTGGATTTAAACAGTTCATACTTGTTCATGTGTTCTTTAGGCATTTCAGCTGCCACCTCAGCTAAGGGTCCACTGAGCTGCGGCCTCAGCTCTACCATGTATTGGTCAGTAGAGATGTTGTACCCAAGGCAGGCCCTTTCGAAGTTTTCTAAGAAGGCCTCAGTATCATCACCTGCCTTGTAGGTGGGGAACTTTCTGGGATGGGAAGTGGTACCTGGAGAAGGATTGCTAGGGTTTGTTGGTATATTCTGCTGGGCCTTTATCCTCTCCATCTCCTCCACATGCTTCCTCTCTTTTTCCCTCTCCTCCTCCACATGCTTCCTTGCCTCCATTTCTTGTTCCTTCTTCAGCTGCATGAGTTCTATCTGTCTTTCATGTTCCCTTTGTCTTTCCTCAGCCTGAAATTTGGCTAATTCGAGCTGTAGTCGAGCCGCGGATTTTGCCATTCTAACCTCTCTGTTTTTACTAACTTTACACCCGAGGTTTAGAAATAAACAAACAAAACTTGGCTGTAAAATTTTGCTGTGCTGGAATAGAATACCTATTCTCTGATAGTGATTGTTAGCCTACAGAAAAAGACAATTCCCTTGTCTCTGCTCTGGGCCCAAATTAAAGCAAAAAACCTCCAACTGCTTGGAAACCTGCTTACCCAGCCCAAAGAAAAAGCAAATGGGTAGAACACACACCCCCTATTTACTTTTAGGAAGAAAAGAAAAAAAAAAAACCCTGGGTTGGAAGACTGTGAATTTCCCTGCTGGAGTTAAGTACCCTGCCTCCAGGCAAAGAAAACCTGCAATTCACAAGATAATCCCCTTTTGTCTCTGCTTGGCCACAAAGCAGAGAGAAACCAAGCTGCTTTCAGTTTCAAAGCTGCTTTCTGGACTTTCTTTCCAAAGAAAAAAAAATTTCCTTTTTAAAATCTGTATTTCTAGTTCAAAAAATCTCAACTGGATCTCAAATGATTTCAGGTTAATCCCACCACTGTGCCACCATGTCACGGTTCCTCCCCCACTCTGAACTCTAGGGTACAGATGTGGGGACCTGCATGAAAAACCTCCTAAGCTTATCTTTACCAGCTTAGGTCAAAACTTCCCCAAGGTACAAAATATTACACCCGTTATCCTTGGAATGGCCGCTACCACCACCAAACAATTACTGGTTACTGGGGAAGAGCTGTTTGGACACGTCTGTCCCCCCAAAATACTTCCCAAAACCTTGCACCCCACTTCCTGGACAAGGTTTGGTAAAAAGCCTCACCAATTTGCCTAGGTGACTACAGACCCAGACCCTTGGATCTTAAGAACAATGAACAATCCTCCCAACACTTGCACCCCCCCTTTCCTGGGAAATGTTGGATAAAAAGCCTCACCAATTTGCATAGGTGACCACAGACCCAAACCCTTGGATCTGAGAACAATGAAAAAGCATTCAGTTTTTACAAGAAGACTTTTAATAAAAAATAGAAGTAAATAGAAATAAAGAAATCCCCCCTGTAAAATCAGGATGGTAGATATCTTACAGGGTAATTAGATTCAAAACATAGAGAACCCCTCTAGGCAAAACCTTAAGTTACAAAAAAGATACACAGACAGAAATAGTTATTCTATTCAGCACAATTCTTTTCTCAGCCATTTAAAGAAATCATAATCTAACACATACCTAGCTAGATTACTTACTAAAAGTTCTAAGACTCCATTCCTGTTCTGTCTCTGGCAAGAGCAGCATACAGACAGACTCAAACCCTTTGTTTGTCTCCCTCCTCCCAGCTTTTGAAAGTATCTTGTCTCCTCATTGGTCATTTTGGTCAGGTGCCAGCGAGGTTACCTTTAGCTTCTTAACCCTTTACAGGTGAGAGGAGCTTTCCCCTGGCCAGGAGGGATTTCAAAGGGGTTTATCCTTCCCTTTATATTTATGACATGGGGCTTGCACTTCACTGCTAAAAATAGTTTTGTAGACATTGCTTTTAACTTGCAGCTCAGGCTGGAGCTTGGGCTCTGAACACGAGGGTGGGAGAATGGGCTTCAGAAACAGAGCTCCAGCCCAAGCTATTTTTAGTGTGATAAGCCCAGCTGCACAAGCCCAAGTCTGTTAACCCAGGCTCCAGAGGCTTGCTGCTGTGGACTGTGTAGATGCACCCTTAGAGTATAGAAAACTGTATTTTTATGAAATAAATCTATTCCCCATTAAATTAAGCTTCCTGAGTAAGTATTTTTCTTGCATGTCTCATTTTTGGTTTTTGCTGATACTGGGGACAATTCTGCTTTCACTGAAACCAATATAAATCTTTCCATTGAATTTAATAGGTCAGATTATGCTCTCATCTACAATGTTCTAAATCTGGACTAGCTTTATTGTCTCTGGAGTCATTCTGGATTTACGGTGGTGTGAGTGAACAGAATTTGACCCAATGGGATCAGGACTGGGCACGCTGTATGCCAAATTTGGTTTGTGGCATTTTCCTATGCATGCCTTATTTACCAGAGCACTGACAAATATTCATGACTTAATTTTACTAGAGTATTTGCATTTCTGGTCAAATAAAATTAACTGTCTCTAAAAACGGCCAAATTCTGCTCTCAGTTACACGTCTCTCTGTGTTCTATCTGCATCATGGGTTACAGTTCAGGGGGAGATCCTGCACAGGTGGGTGTGGGGAGGATGGTTAAGAGTATGGGGAGACATTTAACTCTGCACCTAAGGCAGCACAGCTGAGCCACCATGGATAGGGAATTAATCTATTTTAGGTAAAGGGCTGTATTGATAAATTGTATAGTCTGTTGCTTGACCACACTTTGGTTCATTATGAAATATATTCAAGAGACCAAATCAATATCAGTAAGGTTTATTGCTAAAGGTCAATAATAGTGTAGTACAGAAAGACAAGTCAATATGACACCAGTTTCTGGGTAGCTGTCTTGTGCAACATTGTTACAGTCACCTTACACAGCAAATGCACTCCCAAATTTAAGCAAGAAGTATTTATAGGATGATTTTACTAGCTACAAAACTCTTTACATATCATTAAAATCCAACCCATCAGTTTGCCCAGTTCCTTAATTTGTTGTTCTGTACCATTATCTTCCTTATCTTTGTTTTGGACACTAGCCACCTAGATACTGGTCCATGAAGATACATTCATTCTATGTCTTAGTACAAGCTAGGGAAGTATCTTGATTTTGACAAGTTTGTTACTTGCTTATGCCAAATACTGAGTTGTAGTATTGGAAGATATTGTGGGATGTAGTTCAGCATGGGCCAGCAGTTTTATATAGCCTTTTATTCAAGGAAGGTTATTAACTCACAATCTATCCCTGTGAAGATCCCTCCTGAAGCTCCCACACCTCTGTTACCTATTTCTTCAAAGTGTTGGAATCTGAATATCTGATGACCACTCTGAATTATTTCAAGAGGTCAAGAACTAGTTTCACAAATAAACAGATTAAATAGAGAGAATGGGGAGAAGACATTCAGTGAGAACAGGAAATCTAGATGGTGCCCAAATCAGACAAAACAGAGTGAGGAAAAAGTACTACCAGTAACCAAAGCAGACTAGAGGAATTATTTTCTCAAATAAGCAGTAAGGGTTGGTCCTGTGCCCACTGAAGTCAATAGTAAAGCTTCTGTTGATTTCAGGAGGGCAGAATAAGGCACTGAGTACAGACATTCATGACAAACTGATGGCAATTAAAAGTAAATTAGAATTTACTCACTGTTAAGGGATTATCAAAATACTGAAATACATAAAGAAAGCACAGGGCTTTAAAAATATATATAATCTCCTAGCACAAAAGATCTCCAAGAAATTCACTTCAAAGGAGCTCAGGAAGAATGCTTTAATTGCATATGGCTGGGTCAATTTTATATATATATACTTGCTTATATTACAAAAAATAAAGGAAGGGATATTTTTCTACTCTAAACATAAATGATCAACATTCAGTTAAATGATCATATTAAAAACCAGCAAATATCATACTTAAAGGGGATTTAGACCCTGATATTGCATTGTTGTGATCTGTGTGGGTGGACATAGTGCAAGAATGAGCTGAAAATGATGAGAGAAGAACAATGAGCTCAGTATATGTCCAAACCAAAATTGTAAATATTGTTTAAATTTTCCATACCATTTAATACATTCAATGCAAAAGTCATTGGAGACAGAAGAATTTAATTGTTAGATTAAGCTGCTTGTATATTAGAATACAGGTAGACAAAAGGCCAGCTGTTTCCTCTCATATACACTATGATTAAGACTGAAAGTTATCTGAAAAAAGAAATTATCACCAATAAGATTTCTCTTATCCTAGTTTCATAAAACAATAATAATAATACAAAACAGACATGAACCTCATCCTGAACGCCCTCAACTAGCAAACACATACAGTTAATATAAGGATTGTCACTTGGTTAGATCACACCCCAATTAATACTGTGAATAAAAATTAAGAAGAGACTTCTGAATAAAAAGCTGGAAGACTCGACAGCCTTCTACTGCTATACCATGAAATCATTGAATTATTTAATTGAAATCTTACACATTACTATGGAAAAAATGATACAGAGTATACAAAGAAGATTATGATATGAAAGCAGTTATGAAAATGAATTTTATTAACTTCAAAAAGAGAGACCATAGCACAAGTTGTAACTAGAACAAACAGTTGCTACATGAGAAATAATCCATAACAGATTTAAAATTCTAAAAGGATTTATAAATGAGCCAAACTAATTACCTTACACATATAACAGAAAAAGCTCTAAGATGTACAGAAATTGGAATAAATGAGATACCAATAGCTAGAAAATTAAAGTTACGTTGTTCTGCCAGAACAGGGTGAACAGGGCCAAATTATGACTCACCCTAGCTAAACCAGAGAAGTATTTGACAACTTTTATAGTACTATTTCACTAGGAGGTGGTGAAGCACTGGAATGGGTTACTTAGCCCTGGTCTACACTAGGAGTTGAGGTTGAATTTAGAAGCGTTAAATCGATTTAACCCTGCACCTTTCCACAAGACAAAGCCCTTTTTTTTTACTTAAAGGGCTCTTAAAATTGATTTCTTTACTCGACCCCTGACAAGTGGATTAGCTGAAATTGGCCTTGCCAGGTTCAATTTGGGATAATGTGGATGCAATTTGACAGTATTGGCCTCTGGGAGCTATCCCAGAGTGCTCCATTGTGACCGCTCTGGACAGCACTCTCAACTCAGATGCACTGGCCAGGTAAACAGGAAAAGGCCCGTGAACTTTTGAATTTCATTTCCTGTTTGGCCAGCGTGGCAAGCTGCAGGTGAGTGTAGAGCACATCAGCAGAGGTGACCATGCAGAGCTCATCAGCAGAGGTGACCATGATGGAGTCCCAGAAACGCAAAAGAGCTCCAGCATGGACCCAACAGGAGGTATGGGATCTGATCACTTTGTGAGGAGAGGAATCCATGCTATCAGAACTCTGTTCTAGTTTTCAAAATGCCAAAACATTTGTCAAAATCTCCCAGGGCATGAAGGGCAGAGGCCATAACAGGGACCCAAAGCAGTGCCACGTGAAACTTAAGGAGCTGAGGTAAGCCTACCAGAAAACCAGAGAGGCAAACGGCCTCTCCGGGTCAGAGCCCAAAACATGCCGCTTCTATGTTGAGCTGCATGCCATTTTAAGGGTTCAGCCACCATTACCCCAACTGTGTGCTTTGACTCCTTCAATGGAGACGGAGGCAACACGGAAGCAGGTTTTAGGGACGAGGAAGATGATGATGATGAGGTTGTAGATAGCTCACAGCAAGCAAGTGGAGAAACCGGTTTTCCTGACAGCCAGGAACAGTTTCTCACCCTGGACCTGGAGCCAGTACCCCCCGAACCCACCCAAGGCTGCCTCCTGGACCTGCCAGGCAGAGAAGGGACCTCTGGTGAGTGTACCTTCTTAAATAGTATACATGGTTTAAAAGCAAGCGTGTTTAATGATTAATTTGCCCTGGCATTCGCGGCCAGTACAGCTCCTGGAAAAGTCTGTTAACGTGTCTGGGGATGGAGCGGAAATCCTCCAGGGACATCTCCATAAAGCTCTCCTGGATGTACTCCTAAAGTCTTATCAAAAGGTTTCTGGGGAGGGCAGCCTTATTCCATCCACCATGGTAGGACAGTTTAGCACACCAGGCCAATAGCACATAGTCAGGAATCATTGCAGAACAAAGCACTGCAGCGTATGTTTGCTGGCGTTCAAACAACATCCGTTCTTTATCTCTCTGTGTTATCCTCAGGAGAGTGATATCATTCATGGTCACGCAGTTGAAATAGGATGCTTTTCTTAAGGGGACATTCCGAGGTGCCTATTCCTGCTGGGCTGTTTGCCTGTGGCTGAGCAGAAATGTTCCCTGCTGCTTCCACAGGGCTATTGCCACTCGCTTCTCAACTGTGAGGGCTGCTCTCATCTTGGTATTCTGGTGCTTCAGGGCAGGGGAAAGCAAGTCACAAAGTTCCTTACACATGCGAAAGTTTCGCAGCCACTGGGAATCGTCCCAGACCCGCAACTCTATGAGGTCCCACCAGTCTGTGCTTGTTTCCCGGGTCCAGAATCGGCGTTCCATGGCATGAACCTGCCCCATTAGCACCATGATGCCCACATTGCCAGGCCTGTGCTTTGAGAGAAGTCTGTGTCCATGTCCTCATCACTCTCGTCACCGCACTGAAGTCGCCTACTTGCCTGGTTTCGCTTTAGCAGGTTCTGGTGCTGCATATACTGCTGGATAATGCGTGTGGTGTTTAATGTGTTCATAATTGCCACAGTGATCTGAGCGGGCTCCATGCTTGCTGTGGTATTGCGTCTGCATGGGAAAAAAGGCGTGGAACGATTGTCTGCCATTGCTCTGACGGAGTGAGGAGCGACTGACAACATGGCTTACAGGGTTGGCTTACAGGGAATTAAAATCAACAAAGGGGGTGGCTTTACATCAAGGAAAAACAAAAACAACTGTCACACAGAATGGCCCCCTCAAGGATTGAACTCAAAACCCTGGGTTTAGTAGACCAATGCTCAACCCACTGAGCTATCCCTCCCCCTGGTATTTCAGGCAGGACTGAATCTCCATTAAATTTTTCAAGGTGCCCCTGACAGACCTCACTGAAACAATTTTCGGCCATTGATTTCACGAAGGGAGGGGGGAGCAAATGAACACAAAAAAATCTGGTCTATTTCTTGTTTTGATCCACTCCATCTATCTTTTACATATTTGGCTGGCAGCAGACGGTGCAGTAGGATTACTAGCCATCCTCATTTCCTGGCTGCTCAGCAGAAGACGGTGCAATAGGACTGCCGGCAAGACTAAAGAGAATGACCTGGTCGAGTCACTCCTATTTTAGTCCTTGCGCCCATGTCTGCCCAGGCGGTCCTGACCAACCTTACCGAGGTGGCCAAGAGCACCTCGGACATGATGACAATGGTTATCAGGCCTATTGCACTGTCTGCTGCCAAAAGGCAATGAGCTGCTGCTGTGTAGCAATGCAGTACCATGTCTGCCAGCACCCAGGAGACATACGGTGACAGTGAGCTGAGCGGGCTCCAAGCTTGCCGTGGTATGGTGTCTGTACAGGTAACTCAGGAAAAAAGGTGCAAAACGATTGTCTGCAGTTGCTTTCATGGAGGGAGGGCCTGACAATGTGTAACCAGAACCACCCGCGACAATGTTTTTGCCCCATTAGGCATTGGGATCTCAACCCAGAATTCCAATGGGTGGTGGAGACTGCGGGAACTGTGGGATAGCTACCCACAGTGCAATGCTCCGGAAGTTGATGCTAGCCTCAGTACTGTGGAAGCACTCCGCCGAGTTAATGCACTTAATGTACTTAGAGCATTTTGTGTGGGGGGACACACAATCGACTACATAAAAACGTTTTCTAAAAATCCAACTTCTATAAATTTGATCTAATTTCTTAGTGTAGACATACTCTTAGGGAAGCAGTGGAATCTCCATCCTTAGAGGTTTTTAAGGCCTGGCTTGACAAAGCCCTGGCTGAGATGATTTAGTTGGGATTGGTACTGCTTTGAGCTGGGGGTTGGACTAGATGATCTCCGGAAGTCTATTCCAATGCTAATCTTCTATGATTCTATGAATCACTATCATAGATATACCTGCAAAGAACCTACCAATGCACTCATCTTTCTTTTCTCTATATAGATGTAAAAATATTAACCAAAATGTAGTTTAAACAAAGACCAGCTAGCCTGTAAAAGAGAGAATAATATAAAAGATAATATATGAGTTTTAGGGATATTCCAGGCCATCCAACCAGAAATAAACCTCTGGTACTTCTCTCTCTAAATTCAGAGAAAGCCTTTGAGTGGGTAGAGTGCAGATAGTTGAAAACAGCTCTGTCAATATTTGAGATATGCCAATAATTTATTATTTGGGTGAAAGCTATTTGCTATCATTTTCAGACAGTACAGACAGTGAATGGAAGTCACTTTCATCCTTTTATATGCCAGAGGGATTCTAGACCCACTTTTGCTAGATCCTTGTTCATGATAATTCCAGATCTATGAAATACAAACGTTAATTACTGTGAACAAAAGAACAATATGAAACAGGTCCATATTCAGATGAGTAGAGCATAGTTGATGCATAGTCAAGTTTCAGCTGGGTTTCTGTTTAAAGCTTGATTTTGCCTCTCTATTCTAAAATTAACACCAAAAAGACACATTGGTTGGTATCAAAACTTTTAGGTAATATTTGGGCCTGTAGTAGAATATTTGGGGTAAAAGTGATAGCAATTGAACAAAATTTCTTTTATTTGAAACATCATAAAACATCATAAAAAGATTGTGTTGTTTTTTTTCAGAAATCCTTTGACAAGGTGTCTAATCAAAGGCTCTTAAGCAAAGTAAGAAGTCATGCAATGAGAGGGAAGTTCCTGTCATGGTTCACTAACTGATTAAAAGATAGAAAACAAAGAGTAGAATTAAATTATCATTTTTCACAATAGAGAGAGGGGAATAGTGGTGTCCCCCAGGGATCTGTATTGGGACATACATATTGTTCAACATATTCACAAATGATCTGGAAAAAAGGGGTAAACAGTGAGATAGCAAAATTTAAAAAATTACTCAAGATTAGTCCAAAGCAGACTGTGAAGAGTTACACAGGAATCTCACAAAATTGGGTGACTAAGCGGGAAAATGGCAGATGAAATTCAGTGTTGATAAATGCAAAGTAATGCACATTGGAAAACAATCCCAACTATACATATAAAATGCTGGGTTCTAAATTACCCATTACCACTCAAGGAAAGGAGGATATGAGAGGGGTCTATAAAATCATGAATGGTGTGGAGAAAGTGAATAAGGAAGTGTTATTTACTCCTTCACATAAGAACCAGGTGTCACCCAATGAAATGAATAGGCAGCAGGTTTCAAACAAACAAAAGGAAGTACTTCTGCACATACCTGTGGAACTTGTTTCCAGGAGATGTTGTGAAGGTACAATTGGGTTCAAACGAGAATTAGATAAATTTATAGAGGATAGGTCAATCAATGAGAAAGCGAAACAGTTGAAATCTGTTTGTGCTACTCCAGTGGTATAAAGGAGATCTAAAACATCCTTAAACAGGCATCTGAAGATTCCCTCATTGCATCTTTGCACCATCTATTCCCCTCCCTTGGTGTAAGGATGTTTCAGGCTAGAGAAGGGCATGTCAGGTGCATGTGGTGTAGAGCTAGACTGCAATGCATTTCTGTGATCCTGGGCCAACTGAATATTTCCTTGGCATCGTTCCAAAAGGGGTAGTTAGACCAACCCTTTGCAATGGGCTGGAAGCAACAGTGGAGTTGCCTTGACAGCTTGGCAGTTTCTGTGAGCTCTGTCATTAGGCTTGTTTCATGAACTTGAGGATGGCAGGGAAGGAATATCAAGTAGCTGTCTTCCAGATTAGGAAAGCATTTGAGCTTTGGTGTGTCCTGGTCTTTTCACCACCAGGCTCTTTCACACCAGAATCAGGGTTGCTTTCACCATTTTCTGCCTTCCACACTGCTTCCAGTACTATAACAATGATGAATTAATCCCCTCCTGTCCAGGTTTGAGATCAGTTAGACAGAAAGACTTCAGCTGGTCTCCTGCCCCAATTCACAATTAGCCAGATGTATTCTGAGTTTATTTCCCCTACCTCACTCACACCTTCCCTTCCTCTGAAACATTAAAGAATGTCCACAGCTGGAGATGGAACATTGGGCAGACTGGACCAGTGCTCTGAGGTGGAACCAAGAATCCTCTTTCTTAGATGCTGGGCTGATGTGTCGTGCTCTCATTCTTCAGGTCAAACTGATCGCCAGATTTGGGGTTGGGAAGGAATTTTCCCCAGGTCAGATTGGCAGGGATCTTTTTTTTTATTTTGGCCTTCCTCTGCATCATGGGGCATGGATCCCTGGCTAGAACCATCTAGGCATATCTGGTCTAATCCATTCCTTGCCATTTCAGGCACCGTGGGCTTTGGTGGCATTTCAGTCTCTCCTGTTCTCTGCCTCTAGCACACAGCAGTTTAATCTCTGGAGGACAGAAATTCTTTAGTCTAACTAACATCGTTGGGTTTAATGTGGGGGTATAGAGATATCTGGGTGAAATTTAATGGCCTGTGTTACACATGAGGTCAGACTAGATGATCTACAATCTTAAACTGTATGAAATCTATAAAAGACAACAAAAAGATAGGAAAGAGGGGAAGAAATAGTGTGAAATAATAGTATTTTAAAGGAATGTATGAACAGGAACTCAGCCTGAAGATAGCCTTGTGCTGGCTGTCAATAACATGGTTGCATTTGGAAGATGACTTTATCTTTGTTATTACTATTTTGTTCAACCTATTTAGCTCAGGTCCCTGCAGAGGGAACCTGTTTTTTGGGGGGTATATCTAAACTGCAAAGAAAAACTCTGTGGTGCTGAGTTTTAAAACCTGGGTTAATTGACCTGGGGTCCAGGGCTCAGGCTCCAGGTCTAAAAATAGCAGTGTAGATGTTCCTGCTTGTACTGGAGCCCAGGTTCTGAAACTCAGCATGGGGTAGGGTCTCAGATCAAGGGTCCAACCTGAGTGGGAATGTTTACATTGCTATTGTTAGCCCCTCAGCCCAAACCCAATTCAATTGATCTGATCTCTGACATTTGGTGCCATGGGGTCTTCTTTGCAATGTAGTGCCAAGTCCTCCTGCCAAGTGCCAAGCCCTCCTAGTCACAGAGTAGAAGGCCTTCCTAAGTGGTTCTCTTTCTTCATATAACAACATATTGTGCATTCCTCTAGAACATTCCAGTGGTTTCCATAGCTACGTGTTAACTTAGTAAAAGTCTGTTAGACTTTGTTCATCCATTTTAGCTAGTTATTTTTAGTCAAGACAATCTTTGACAGCACTCATTTCCGACTCCATATGAACTTGTCTATGTAAGCATCTTAACAGCAATATAGCCACAGGTCTTTAACAACATGTATCAGCTTCCAACTAGTAAGTTTAAATTAAAGTTCTAAAGCACTACACAATCCTTTCCCTGTGGATCAGCAGCTGATTAATTTTTTGACTTGGGCCATAAATTACAATTACAAAAATACAACAGTGTCCATTTACTAGTGTGGCTGTGAAGGATTAATTAATACCTGTAAATCCCATTCTTTCAGTATGACACAGGTGCATAGCAATGTTTGCTTCTATCTAGGCAGGTCTCCTGAGGCTGCTCTTCAAATCTATGCCCTTGGTCGGAAAAGTTTTTCTCAAATAAGATCATAGAAACCAGACATCAGATAAGCCTTTTAACTTAAATTATTAACCAGTTTTTATACATACTTAACCAGTGAAAATCAAAGGGTACTGTTTTTATGGAGCAGAAATGTGGAAAGAAAAAAGATGCATCGGTTGCCGAAGAAACCAAACTTTTCAAGTTCTACCTGGGATAGTTGGATTTCATTTTGTGAAATATGTTCATATAGTAATGCAACAAGAGGTGTATAAGACTTCCATGAAAACCAAATGAGTTTCTCAAAGTTCACTTAAGAATGTTTTTATTAATTTCAACTAAAACCTCTTAAAAAATATGTTGGCCAGATTTTGACCTCAGTTATACAGCTGTAAATCTAGTAACTCTGTTGAAGACTGAGTTACTCTGAATTTACACTGGTTTTACTTCTGAGAACAATTTAATAGAAAGGCACACATTTATTTTAATAGAAAGGCACAAATTCAGCATTGTTACTTCTCTGCATATTTCAAAATAATGGGCTAACTTGTACTGTATTATGTTCATGCAGTCTCTTTGGACTCAAATGTGTAATTTGAGAAGAATTTGGTCTTTGGTGATTATTAGCTAAAGGTAGAAGAAGAACTAGGACAGTCTATGTTTTATTAATTCTGAAGCATATTTCGAAATTTTCCACATGTGAAATTCCCACTTGCCACAGGGCAAGTGAAAAAATTGACAATATATGTGTATAAATATAGGGAATGTATTTAAAAGTTTAAAATATAATAGAATTTATTAGATAAGAAAATTTGCATAAGATTGCAAGTTTAAAATATAATAGTTTAAAATATAATAGAATTTAGAAATTATAATATATAAATATATTATATTATATATATATATAATTATAATATATATAAAATATAATAGAATTTAGAATTTATAATATATAAATATAGGGAATGTATTTAAAAGTTTAAAATATAATAGAATTTATTAGATAAGAAAACTTGCATAAGATTGCAAGTTTCAGGAAAGTAATCAGCACTTCAAGACAGAAGTCCCTTTTGAAGATGAATTTTTTCTTTTGCAAATCATTTTTGATATGTGGTTGTATTAAATGCAATATACATAGGAGCAATATGCAAGATAGATAGGGACAGAGACATAATATGTTAAAATACTGCTTTTTAATGCTGAGAAAAAATACTATATTTTATAGAGTTAAAATTATATAGTATTGTAGCCAAATCTATAGATTATGTATAAATTATATTGATTACTTAAGAATTCCCAGTTATTACCTTGAGGGTTGACAGGTTCTTGTCCCAAGATCAGGCCCAGTATTATTAAAATTACTGTATAGTTGGGAACCTCAATGTGTACAATTGCAACACTTACACTAGGAAACTTTCTATACAACAGTTTATTAATACATTAGGAAAGCCACAGACAATCTAATTCAGTAAGGTAGGTAGAGATACTATAGAATGTACATCAGAACATCCATATACTCACACCATCCCTTGCAGATCAACCTGAAATGTTAGCCATCATCTTTCTCATCACCATCACCTTCCCCATTATCACTAGTGGTCATCATTCTTGCAACTCCCAAGGGTTACGTTTCTCTCTCTCTTGCAGCCAGGCTGGGATACAACGAAAGCTCATGCTCAAATAAATTGGTTAGTCTCTAAGGTGCCACAAGTACTCCTTTTCTTTTTGCGAATACAGACTAACACGGCTGTTCCTCTGAAACT
Source organism: Caretta caretta (assembly GCF_965140235.1). Lineage (NCBI taxonomy): Eukaryota > Metazoa > Chordata > Testudines > Cheloniidae > Caretta > Caretta caretta. Next base: position 54,755,670 of record NC_134208.1, on the reverse strand, counting down.
TTTATATGTTAGCTGATGGTACAATATGTCTGATGCATATTCAATATATTCAGTAGAGGTTTCTCCCATCTTCCTGATTTGTATTTCCTCACTCTACTAATGTTGGGGTGCTTTTCTTTTATAAGTTAGTGTAGGAATGATCTCAACTTATTATCATATATGTTAATTTATTGCCATGAAAGTCTTTTGGTCAGATATCTGTGGCTGTTATCTCACGTTCCTGTGGTTGGCTGGTGTCATTATGGTAAATTCCAACAAAATTCTCTCTTACACACTTTATTTTCAATTCCGCCAAACTTGGGAGTTACCATTGTGCCGTTTAGCTGTGCCAAAGTTCATAGGCCTCAAGCCTTATTCTATGATGAAGCTAATGTCATACAGGTTACAGACCTGTAGGTGCCTTGCATTACTGCTGAGCATAATAAAGGTAGAATATAATGAAGATAAGGTAGTGAATATAATAAAGACAAGTTAGCCCTATGGACTAGAGTTCTGAAATTTAACAAAATTCTTAAGTAAATGAAATCATTAGCTCTCCACTTTTGGCAATCATAAAACTTAAATATTTCCTTGTAAAGTGTAGATTCCTATAGCAGCATTTTCTAAAAAAGTTCATAATTTTCAGAAAAAAATATAAACTATTTTTCAAAGATGCAAGATTTTTCTTGGTAGTGATTTTGTACTCATGACAAAGACACATTTTTAAAGATTTTTTTTTCTCTTTGAAGGATAAGAATCAATAATTGAAGGCCTAATAGTTTCTTTTGCCTTATTTTCCTATGCATTTTTCCTTTTTGTGTGTGACATTTCTCAGTTAGAATTTGAGTATCTTTAATATCTTCAGTGTTAAGGGTACTTGCAAACTTCTTTTGTATAAGGATTTTATGATTTGGAGGCTTCAACTATTTTATAATTCATTAAATTCATTCTCTGTATTGATAAACAAATCTATCATAGCGACAAGCTATTTGCTTATCCAATAAGAAATATAATTATTATTAAAAATAACAATAATAATTTTACCATTTCACGATGTTGCAGATTGCTTATTGTGAAGAGCTTGATTTTCTGCAGTGACTTAATACGTTAAGCAAACAAGTCTCTGTGGTAAACTGCTTTGTAGCACTAATCACCACTGAATTGGGGCAGCTGCAAAAGAAGCACTGAGAGCAGTCCCCATCCTGCTTTAAATTACAGGAATTTGTAATGACCTTAAAGGGCCATTATGTCAGTTGTGTTCCAGACACACCTGGGGAATACCTCCAATATTTCCCCCCTTCCACCTTGCAGGCCTGTTACATGTGCTGTAGCGTAAGCTATGTGCCCATGCCTGGAAACACTTCTAGCATGGCCAACTCAGCTCCCAACAATAGTTTGCTGAACATAAACATTTAAAATACCATTTCCTTCCCTTGATTTGGCTAACCTGTAGGATTATCAACCATTTATGATTTAGCACTTGCTGACCCATGTGACTAGATGGCTGCTTAATTAACCAATTTTATTAACCTAAACTTTCAATTTAAAATGTGTTTACAGAAGCATCTTCAACTCTAACAATGTCTCAGAAACACATGCTTCAAGATAAAAAAACTTTTGATGATGTTCCTTCTGAACACTGATGTTCTCATTTTGTATAGTTTCAGATGGAAAATAAAAAGTCAGTTACCCATTAGTTGTTAAAGTGGGAGAGTGGGAATGGAAAACACATGGTCTAAATGTTTTGAATTGAAAAAGCAGAAACTTTCTGGTACTTGTTCAGGGGAGCTTATGTATAGTCCAATCTATACACTGTAACCTTATTTCTGATGTTGTATAATATATCAAGGATTCATTGCATAATTATGGCTCTATCTGACAAGGTTCTGAGCATCTCTTTTAAGATCACAGGGACTGGAGGGGGTTTAGTACCTCTCAAAAGGCACTTAAAGCTTTGCAAGATCAAGTCACTCCTTTGAGAAATGATCTTTTCAGACTACTCATCTATGCAAATATGACTGTGAGGAGCTTCACAGATAATAGGAACTTCTGCCTATAGACTATGTTTGTCTAACAGAGGAAGTTATATTTGTTTTAAGGGTTAGATAACCTTTTTCTTTTTTATAGCTGCCTTGGATCCCACAGTACCAGATACAAATATATTATAGGCTAAATTCCAATACTTGCTCCTGGGAATAGTCTAATAGGTTTCAGTGAGATTTCTTTCGAAGTAAGGAACAACTTAATGTAAGTATCAAAATCTAGTCATATGTCTAAAATGTTATGGTGGTCATATATACAGTGATGTCTAATCCAACCCACAGTTTTATTCAATTTGATCTCCAGAAAACAAATAACTTGCATTGATTTGTATTGCGTTTTACTATATATTTTGATTTATATTGGCTATTAATAATATCAGAATATGCAATGAATATTGATAAAATAACAAAATTTGTCACTAAAAATCAATCAACTCATTTATTACACACAACAATATCATACTATTGCTTGTATCCTTTTTCTTTGTTTGTTGTTACTGTACATTGTTTTGGTAAACAGAAATTGTGTTATACCAATAAAATAAAAACCAGCAGGATCTTATTAAAGGGGATAAGACAAAATGTCACAGTTATTGTGAATACAAAAAGAATCATAGTAGGCAGTCAGTTATAGCTATAACATTTCATTCAGTTTCACATTCATTCACACGTTCATTCACACACACACACAGGTTCTGCAAATTTGTTATAGTTACCAGGCTAGAGGTTGCTCATGCCAAGTTACTGGCCAGGTTACTTGGGCATGAGGGTGGAGCCGAGTCTTTGTCAGATGCACATCCGATGCTCCTGGAGGGCGGTAGCAGAACCAGACTCAAAGTTTTTAGTTTCTAGAGTCCATTTTTATAGGAATTTATTCCTATGCCAGTCTACGGGAATTGCTTCATCATGCTGTTTCTGAATCAATCAGCAGTTGGCACATTCCTGATGGCTCTGTGCTGCCAGATGTTATCTTGTTCTTCGGTTCTCCCATCCTTGAGGCTGTTGGGTGGATTCCAGTCTGCCCTCTGGGGGTCCTCTGGTTGTCTCCACTCTGCTCATTCTTCGGCCAATCGATACTGAACTCCTAGGCTGGCACCTCCCTGATCATTCATTTATTATCTACACCAAGCATCCATCCACATACATTCTCTATCTCTATTTTAATCACAATTGTTAACAAAGCGAGATAAATACGACAAAAGGGTGGGGAGTCTCTGGGTGCTGTTTCTGTTGTTACAAAATATCGCTTTGAGTCTTTCTCTGCCTTAGGATGTACTAACACAATTAGCAGCTTGCAAGTGTCACACAGAGAGGGAGAGAAACAGTAAAAACAACAACAAAAAACAAAAAACACCAAACCAAGAGACCTCTTAATTAGCAATGCCCTGGAATTTAAACTATGGGGAGTCAAACTTACTTGCGATTTTAATACAGAACTTCTTTACTATGATCCAACAATTGTATTCCAACCTAATATAGATTTTGTGGTAGATTCATTGGTAGTGTAGTGCCATATATGCTCTTGGAGTAACTTCATATTGTTCAGTGTTCAGGAATTATTTTATCAGCTTTAATCAGGAGGAATAAAATCCATGTACCTTTAGTCCCACAAATACAGAGTTTCACTGCAGTTGATCAAATGGCTATTTTTGAGTAAACTTGTGTGTCATATGAGGATAATTTACAAGTGAGTTAAAATACAAGTCAATATACTCAGAAACAGGTTGGGTTAAGGAGTTGGTGCCTGATACCATTAATTTACTTGGAGATTAATCAATATTATATTAATTTTAGCTAGACAGAAGATCAATATTTCAGAAGGTTCCTCAAGGAAACCTGAGAATTTTCATTGTTATACAGGAATTAAATTAGGAGAAGAAATATTACGGCTAATAAGAGAAGAAAATGAGTGTGGTATGAGTAAATTTATATTTAAAAAACTCTGGTTTCTGATTGTCAACTTGAAAGTAAAGTGGACTTGTAGGACGAGAACCAGCTCACGGCACAGCTCTCAGCAGTAGGGGATATTCGGGCAGGGTGGCCACCATGTGTAAAATTGTCCTTTGAAAATATGTTAAATCGTGTCTATATTACATGTAAAGTCATCATTAAAATGTATCAACTATCACATTTTCAATAATGCCCTAATCTATAATGGGTCACACTTTGGCAAATTAGAAAGATAGAGGGCAGGGATGAAATTCTGTTTTGTGCCTCTAAGAGGAGCAGAACAGCCTCATAGCACAGTGGAAGAGGGACTTTAAACTGCCTTTGCACATTTGCGATCCTGTGCTGCGTTCAGGTCCCGGGAATAATTTTGTAATTGTAATTTATGGCCCAAATCAAAAAAATTAATCAGCTGCTGATCCACAGGGAAAATAAAAATAAAATAATAAAAAACATGTTCAGGCAATATCCCTGGAAAGGCAAATTGGCATTGTATGTTGCTAACAGGGCAGGTTGGTAACATAAATCTGTCACACCAGTGTGATTTTATTTTTATTTTTATAACTTTTTTGTTACAATTTCTTAGTACAGCTTTTAAGGTTTTTTTAGTTATGTGAAATTTTACGTTGCCCATGATGGCACCAGGGCTTACAATGTTTACCCGCCACTGAGCCAGAGGGAGAGACGCTAAGCCTCCCTCCCTTGGTTTAACACCACCGAGGGTCCATACACCAAATAAAACCCTTTCTGGGCAGAGCGAGACACCCTAAGGTTTTCTTTTTAACTCAGGCATGCTATGGATGAGGGTGTATGCACCAAGGATTGCTTGCTTGGAGAGAGAATCTTTAAGTCCTCCTCCTCCTATTACCCGGGACTTTTACACCCGGGAGTGTACCCACCTGCAACGACTTCCCCCGTTGTGGGGTGGAGAGAGGAACGCTAAACCTCTTTCTGCTTCTCAGGCATACTATAGCTGAGGGTGGGTACACCTTTAATCATAAAATCCTCAACATGAAATACCAACAGTGCCGGACAGAGCAAATGTGAAATACCAAGGGCAGAATAGTTGGTGTGCTCTGCAGGGCCCCTCTCCTCTGCAATTCTCCACCAAAACTGTGACAGATTTAAGTTACCAACCTGCCTGAGGTGTCAGGTGATCAGGCTGAGGCCACAGGATCATTAGGGAAGGAGATGAAGGAGCAAACCAAGTGATTAAGTTTAAAGTTTTATTAATAAAATAAAGTAAAATAACAGTGGAGAGTGCTGGAGGTTTTTCACGTCACTCAGAGGAAGGAAGAAAGCGTTAGTGCCCCAAGCGGTAACCCACTTTTATACTTACACACTCACAACTACTTTGGATTCTTTGACCATGGGATGGTGTTCCAAGATGGAGGAGTGCTAGGCAGAGACGGGCTCCACCTAATGAAGAGAGGGAAGAGCATCTTCACAAGCAGGCTGGCTAACCTAGTGAGGAGGGCTTTAAATTAGGTTCATCTGGGGAAGGAGACCAAAGCCCTCAGGTAAGTGGGGATGTGGGATACCGGGAGGAAGCAAGAGCAGGAGAGCATGGGGGGGGAGGGCTCCTGCCTCATACTAAGAAAGCAGGACAAACAGCAAGTTATCTCAAGTGCCTATACACAAATGTAAGAAGCCTGGGAAACAAGCAGGGAGAACTGGAAGTCCTGGCACAGTCAAAGAATTATGATGTGATTGGAACAACAGAGACTTGGTGGGATAACTCACATGACTGGAGTACTGTCATGGATGCATATAAACTGTTCAGGAAGGACAGGCAGGGCAGAAAAGGTGGGGAGTTGCATTGTATGTAAGAGAGCAGTATGACTCCTCAGAGCTCCGGTATGAAACTGCAGAAAAACCTGAGAGTCTCTGGATTAAGTTTAGAATTGTGAGCAACAAGGGTGATGTCGTGGTGGGAGTCTGCTATAGACCACTGGACCAGGGGGGTGAGGTGGACGAGGCTTAATTCCGGCAACTAACGGAAGTTATTAGATCGCAGGCCCTGGTTCTCATGGGAGACTTCAATCACCTTGATAGCTGCTGGGAGAGCAATACAGCAGTGCACAGACAATCCAGGAAGTTTTTGGAAAGTGTAGAGGACAATTTCCTGGTGCAAGTGCTGGAGGAACTGACCAGGGGAAGAGCTCTTCTTGACCTGCTGCTCACAAACTGGCAAGAATTAGTAGGGGAAGCAAAAGTGGATGGGAACCTGGGAGGCAGTGACCATGAGATAGTGGAGTTCAGGATCCTGACACAAGGAAGAAAGGAGAGCAGCAGAATATGGACCCTGGACTTCAGAAAAGCAGACTTTGACTCCCTCAGGGAACTGATGGGCAGGATCCCCTGGGAGAATAACATGAGGGGGAAAGGAGTCCAGGAGAGCTGGCTGTATTTAATCAGGTAGGCCAAATCACACTTGGAGTTGCAGCTAGCAAGAGATGTTAAGAGTAACAAGAAGGGTTTCTTCAGGTATGTTAGCAACAAGAAGAAAGTCAAGGAAAGTGTGGGTCCTTTACTGAACGAGGGAGGCAATCTAGTGACAGAGGATGTGGAAAAAGCTAATGTACTCAATGCTTTTTTTGCCTCTGTCTTCACGAACAAGGTCAGCTCCCATACTACTGCACTGGGCAGCACAGCATGGGGAGGAGGTGACCAGCCCTCTGTGGAGAAAGAAGTGTTTCGGGACTATTTAGAAAAGCTGGACGAGCACAAGCCAGATGTGCTGCATCCCAGAGTGCTAAAGGAGTTGGTGGATGTGATTGCAGAGCCATTGACCATTATCTTTGAAAACTCATGGCGATTGGGGGAGGTCCCAGACAACTTGAAAAAGGCTAATATAGTGCCCATCTTTAAAAAAGGGAAGAGGGAGGATCCTGGGAACTGCAGGCCAGTCAGCCTCACCTCAATCCCTGGAAAAATCATGGAGCAGGTCCTCAAGGAATCAATTCTGAAGCACTTCGAGGAGAGGAAAGTGATCAGGAACAGTCGGCATGGATTCACCAAGGGCAAGTCATGCCTGACTAATCTAATTGCCTTCTATGATGAGATAACTGGCTCTGTGGATGGGGGGAAAGCAGTGGACGTGTTATTTCTTGACTTTAGCAAAGCTTTTGACATGGTCTCCCACAGTATTCTTGCCAGCAAGTTAAAGAAGTATGGGCTGGATAAATGGACTATAAGGTGGATAGAAAGCTGGCTAGATTGTCAGGCTCAATGGGTAGTGATCAATGGCTCCATGTCTAGTTGGCATCCGGTATCAAGTGCCCCAGGGGTCGGTTCTCGGGCCAGTTTTGTTCAATATCTTCATTAATGATCTGGAGGATGGTGTGGATTGCACCCTCAGCAAGTTTGCAGATGACACTAAACTGGGAGGAGAGGTAGATGCACTGGAGGGTAGGGATAGGATACAGAGGGACCTAGACAAATTAGAGGACTGGGCCAAAAGAAATCTGATGAGGTTCAATAAGGACAAGTGCAGAGTCCTGTACTTAGGACAGAAGAATCCCATGCACCGCTACAGACTAGGGACCGAATGGCTCGGCAGCAGTCCTTCAAAAAAGGACCTAGGAGTTACAGTGGACGAGAAGCTGGATAAGAGTCAACAGGGTGCCCTTGTTGCCAAGAAGGCCAATGGCATTTTGGGATGTATAAGTAGGGGCATTGCCAGTAGATCGAGGGATGTGATCGTTCCCCTCTATTCGACACTGGTGAGGCCTCATCAGGAGTACCGTGTCCAGTTTTGGGCCCCACAGTACAAAAAGGATGTGGAAAAATTGGAAAGAGTCCAGCAGAGGGCAACAAAAATGATTAGGGGACTGGAACACATGACTTATGAGGAGAGGCTGAGGGAACTGGGATTGTTTAGTCTGCGGAAGAGAAGAATGAGGGGGGATTTGATAGCTGCTTTCAACTACCTGAGAGGTGGTTCCAGAGAGGATGGTTCTAGACTATTCTCAGTGGTGGAAGAGGACAGAACAAGGAGCAATGGTCTCAAGTTGCAATGGGGGAGGTTTAGGTTGGATATTAGGAAATACTTTTTCACTAGGAGGGTGGTGAAACACTGGAATGTGTTACCTAGGGAGGTGGTGGAATTTCCTTCCTTGGAAGTTTTTAAGGTCAGACTTGACAAATCCCTGTCTGGGATGCTTTAGTTGGGGATTGGTCCTGCTTTGAGCAGGGGGTTGGACTAGATGACCTCCTGAGGTCCCTTCCAACCCTGCTATTGTATGATTCTATGATTCTATGGTACCCGAGGCTGGCCAAGCTCAGGTATAACGTAAGAAGAGCGGGAGAGGTGGATGGGAGTTCTGTTTTGTGCACAGGTTTTCCAGGGTCCGCTGTTGATTTTTTATTTGTTTTAGCTTCCAGGAGGGTTTTAAGTTTGGGGGGTTTTGGGGAGCATCTCATTCAGGGACCTCTGTCCCCTGTGCTCTTTGTATCAGTCCAAACTGGCTTTCCATGGCTTTCTCATCTTGCCCAAAACACACCTGCTTCAGGGACATGAAAACTGTTTTTTGGGACGTGAAAACCGTTGTTTTCCCCCTCGTTGGCCTTCACTGTTTTACTAGTTATTGCAGCCCCTGCAGTTCTGTTCAGCTGAATCCTCCTTTCTCATGGCTGGTCAGGGTTGGAATCCAGGCGCTCATCTTTCTTGGAGGCAGCTGAGAGTCAGTTGTGTGCGGTGGCCTTGGGCTGGAGTTAACGTCTTATTTTTGGACCTAGCTGGAACATTGAGGTAACCCATTCCTGTCTCTCTTTTCCTCCCACTTTGGCCTCTCGCAACCTGCAAAGGAATATTTCACTCCACACTCACACTTTTAACCCTTCCCAAAATGCCTTGCAATGCCTACAACAGCGTTAGCAACATACAGTGCCAATCTGCCTCCCCAGGGGACACCGTGAAGGAGGGGGCCATTGGGTTGTGACATAGGGGCTTGTCTACACAGGGGGTAATTCTTCCTTTTCTTAATTAACTCTATGTGTGGATGCTCTTTTTCTGGATTAAGGGTATGTCTACACTATGAAATTAGGTCGAATTTATAGAAGTCGGTTTTGTAGAAAGTATTTTTATACAGTCAATTTTGTGTGTCCCCACACAAATGCTCTAAGTGCATGTAGTCGGCGGAGTGTGTCCACAGTACCGAGGCAACCGTCGACTTCCGGAGTGTTGTGCTGTGGGTAGCTATCCCACAGTTCCCGCAGTCTCTGGTGCCCATTTGAATTCTGGGTAGAAAACCCAGTGCTGATGGGGCTAAAACATTGTCGCAGGTTCTTCTGGGTACATATCGTCAGGCCCCCCTTCCCTCCCTCCTTCCGTGAAAGCAAGGGCAGACAATCGTTTTGAGCTTTTTTTCTTGAGTTACCTGTGCAGACGCCATACCATGGCAAGCATGGAGCCCACTCAGCTAAAAGTCACCGTATGACTCCTGGGTGCTGGCAGACGCAGTTCTGCATTGCTACACAGCAGCAGTTTATTGCCTTTTGGCAGCAGACAGTGCAGTATGACTGGTAGCTCTCATCAACGTAGTTCTGGGTGCTCTTTTAACCGACCTCAATGAGGTCAGGGGTGCCTGGGCAAACATGGGAGCGACTCAGCCAGGTCATTTCCCTTTTAAGTTTCGTCTCATGGTGGTTCAGTCCTACCGGCAGTGCACTGTCTTTTAATCAGCAGCCAGCAGAAGATGATGGCCAGCAGTCATACTGCACCGTTTTCTGCCGAGCACCCAGCAGATGACGATGGCTAGCGATCGTACTGCACAGTCTGCTGCCAGCAAGATGTATAAAGACAGATGAAGTGGCTCAAAACAAGAAATAGACCAGTTTTGTTTTGTATTCATTTTCTCCTCCCTCCCTCCGTGAAATCAACGGCCTGCTAAATCCAGTTTTGAGTTCTATCCTAGAGGGGGCCATTCTGTTTCTCTCAAAGCCACTCCCTTTGTTGATTTTAATTCCCTGTAAGCCAACCCTGTAAACCATGTCATCAGTCGCCCCTCCCTCCGTCAGGGCAACAGCAGACAATCGTTTTGCGCCTTTTTTCTGTGCAGACGCCATACCACGGCAAGCATGGAGCCTGCTCAGATTACTTTGGCAATTAGGAGCACATTAAACACAACACGCATTATCCAGCAGTATATGCAGCACCAGAACCTGCCAAAGTGAAACCGGGCGAGTAGGCGATATCAGTGTGGTGACGAGAGTGATGAGGACATGGACACAGACTTCTCTCAAAGCACAGGCCCTGGCAATGTGGGCATCATGGTGCTAATGGGGCAGGTTCATGCGGTGGAACGCCGATTCTGGGCTCAGGAAACAAGCACAGACTGGTGGGACTGCAAAGTGTTGCAGGTCTGGGACGATTCCCAATGGCTGCGAAACTTTCGCATGCGTAAGGGCACTTTCATGGAACTTTGTGACTTGCTTTCCCCTGCCCTGAGGCGCAAGAATACCAAGATGAGAGCAGCCCTCACAGATGAGAAGCGAGTAGCAATAGCCCTGTGGAAGCTTGCAACGCCAGACAGCTACCAGTCAGTCGGGAATCAATTTGGAGTGGGCAAATCTACTGTGGGGGCTGCTGTGATGCAAGTAGCCAATGCAATCAAAGATCCGCTGATATCAAGGGTTGTGACCCTGGGAAATGTGCAGGTCATAGTGATGGCTTTGCTGCAATGGGATTCCCTAACTGTGGTGGGGCCATAGATGGAACCCATATCTCTATCTTGGCACCGGAGCACCAAGCCGGCGAGTACATAAACCGCAAGGGATACTTTTCAATAGTGCTGCAAGCTCTGGTGGATCACAAGGGACGTTTCACCAACATCAACGTGGGATGGCCAGGAAAGGTACATGACACTCGCATCTTCAGGAACTCTGGTCTGTTTCAAAAGCTGCAGGAAGAGACTTTCTTCCCAGACCAGAAAATAACCATTGGGGATGTTGAAATGCCTATAGTTATCCTTGGGGACCCAGCCTACCCCTTAATGCCATGGCTCATGAAGCTGTACCCAGGCAGCCTGGACAGTAGTCAGGAGCTGTTCAACTACAGGCTGAGCAAGTGCAGAATGGTGGTACAATGTGCATTTGGATGTTTAAAAGCGTGCTGGCACAGTTTACTGACTTGGTTAGACCTCAGCAAAACCAATATTCCCATAGTTATTACTGCTTGCTGTGTGCTCCACAATATCTATGAGAGTAAGGGGGAGACGTTTATGGCAGGTTGGGAGGTTGAGGCAAATCGCCTGGCTGCTGGTTATGCACAGCCAAACACCAGGGTGGTTAGAAGAGCACAGGAGGGTGAGGTGCGCATCAGAGAAGGTTTGAAAACCAGTTTCATGACTGGCCAGGCTACGGTGTGAAAGTTCTGTTTGTTTCTCCTTGAAAGTTCTGTTTGTTTCTCTTCTCTTTGTTTCTCCCCCCGCCCCTTGGTTCACTCTACTTCCCTGTAAGCTAACCACCCTCCCCACCTCCCTTCGGATCACTGCTTGCAGAGGCAATAAAGTCATTGTTGCTTCACATTCATGCATTCTTTATTAATTCATCACACAAATAGGGGGATAACTACCAAGGTAGCCCAGGAGGGGTGGTGGAGGAGGGAAGGAAAATGCCACACAGCACTTTAAAAGTTTACAACTTTAAAACTTATTGAAAGCCAGTCTTCTGTTGCTTGGGCAATCCTCTGGGGTGGAGTGGCTGGGTGGCCGGAGGCTCCCCCCACCGCTTTCTTGGCCATCTGGGTGAAGAGGCTATGGAACTTGGGGAGGAGGGCGGTTGGTTACACAGGGGCTGTAGCGGCGGTCTGTGCTCCTACTGCCTTTCCTGCAGCTCAACCATATGCTGGAGCATATTAGTTTGATCCTCCAGCAGCCTCAGCATTGAATCGTGCCTCCTCTCATCACGCTGACGCCACCTTTCAGCTTCAGCCCTCTCTTCAGCCCGCCACTTACTCTCTTCAGCCTGCCACCTCTCCTCCCGGTCATTTTGTGCTTTCCTGCACTCTGACACTGCCTCCATGCATTCATCTGTGCTATGTCAGTGTGGGAGGATAGCATGAGCTCGGAGAACGTTTCATCACGAATGCGTTTTTTTCACCTTCTAATCTTCGCTAGCCTCTGGGAAGGAGAAGATCCTGTGATCCTTGAAACACATGCAGCTAGTGGAGGAAAAAATAGGGACAGTGGTATTTAAAAAGACACATTTTATAGAACAATGGGTACACTCTTTCACGGTAAACCTTGCTGTTAACATTATATACATAGCACATGTGCTTTCATTACAAGGTCGCATTTTGTCTCCCCACAGCACGTGGCTAGCCCCTCACCCATCCCCATGGCTAACAGTGGGGAACATTTCTGTTCAGCCACAGGCAAACAGCCCAGCAGGAATGGGCACATGTGAATGTCCCCTTAAGAAAATCACCCTATTTCAACCAGGTGACCATGAATGATATCACTCTCCTGAGGATAACACAGAGAGATAAAGAACGGATGTTTGAACGCCAGCAAACATACACTGCAATGCTTTGTTCTACAATGATTCCCGAGTACGTGCTACTGGCCTGGAGTGGTAAAGTTTCCTACCATGGTGGATGGAATAAGGCTGCCCTCACCAGAAACCTTTTGCAAAGGCTTTGGGAGTATATCCAGGAGAGCCGCGAATGCCAGGGCAAATTAATCATTAAACATGCTTGCTTTTAAACCATGTATAGTATTTTAAAAGGTACAGTCACCGGAGGTCCCTTCTCCACCTCCTGGGTCCAGGAGGCAGCCTTGGGTGGGTTTGGGGGGTACTGGCTCCAGGTCCAGGGTGAGAAAGAGTTCCTGGCTGTCGGGAAAACCGGTTTCTCCACTTGCTTGCTGTGAGCTATCTACAACCTCATCATCATCATCTTCTTCGTCCCCAAAACCTGCTTCCGTGTTGCCTCCATCTCCATTGAAGGAGTCAAACAACACAGCTGGGGTAGTGGTGGCTGAACCCCCTAAAATGGCATGCAGCTCAACAGAGAAGCGGCATGTTTTGGGCTCTGACCCGGAGCGGCCGTTCGCCTCTCTGGTTTTCTGGTAGGCTTTCCTCAGCTCCTTAAGTTTCACGCGGCACTGCTTCGGGTCTCTGTTATGGCCTCTGTCCTTCATGCCCTGGGAGATTTTGACAAATATTTTGGCATTTTGAAAACTGGAACATAGTTCTGAAAGCACGGATTCCTCTCCCCACAAAGCGATCAGATCCCGTACCTCCCGTTGGGTCTATGCTGGAGCTCTTTTGCTATTCTGGGACTCCATCATGGTCACCTCTACTGATGAGCTCTGCATGGTCACCTGAAGCTTGCCACACTTGCCAAACAGGAAATTGAAATTCAAAAGTTCACGGGCCTTTTCCTGTCTACCTGGCCAGTGCATCTGAGTTGAGAGTGCTGTCCAGAGCGGCCACAATGGAGCACTCTGGGATAGCTCCCGGGGGCTAATACCGTCTAATTGTGTCCACAGTACCCCAAATTCGACCCAGCAAGGCCGATTTCAGTGCTAATCCCCTTGTCGGGGGTTGAGTAAAGAAATCGATTTTAAGAACCCTTTAAGTCGAAAAAAAAAGGCTTCATCGTGTGGACGGGTGCAGGGTTAAATAGATTTAACGCTGCTAAATTCGACCTCAACTCCTAGTGTAGACCAGGGCTAAGAGTAATTTAGCTTTATCCACTTGAAAAATGGATTCAATCCCAACCTAAAACTCACAGCCATATTCTGTGTTAATTTCCATGTATAGCTAAACACTGAAACATAGCTTCCTGGGACTATACTATGGGCCTCAGCAATTCCCAGACTTTGTTGCAGCTCTTGTGCCGGGGCTTGTGAAGGGATCCTTGGAAATTAGCCTAATGGCTGTGAACTGCAATGCCTGCACTGGGAAAATCCTGCCAGGCATGAACCAGGGCTTTTAGGGTCACTTTATGCCACTCCAGCCTATTTATGTTGCAATCCCAGAATGGGATGAATATCTCACCCCAGATCTGTGCAAAACTGCGCCTATGACTGTATATGGAATCAATGCTTGTACACTGCCTAGCACAATGGGGTCCTGGTCCATGACTGGGGCTCCTCAGTGTTACTGAAATAATAATAAATATTAATAATAATAACAATAATACTTGCTAGTTAGCTGTCTAATCTGAACCTGCATGAGCATTTAATTAGCTTGCATCTGGAACTGCCATCTTGTTTGCACACTTGTAGATGTGTTTTTGTGTACATTGGGGACCATTTTCAAAAGTGTCTAAGTGATCAGAAACCCAAGGCTCATTCACTTTCAATAGGAATTGTGTTCCAAAGTCATTAAGGTGCTACTTGTATACTTTTGCTTATGGCTCTGAAACCTCCATATTTTAATGTCCCAGTTCATTTTTTTTTCCAGAAGCACATAACTTTGCCTTAACTGAAGTCAATCTCACCATAGATTAAAAAAACAACAACAACAAAAACAACAGGAGACATTTATATTACTTGTCTCTCAAATATACATAATATTGAATATCTTGATTTCTATATCAATACCTTTGGAAACAACACATTTACAATATAAAACTCAACACAAGTCACAGGAGCCCTGCCTTCCTAACACAAGTCATTTTGAATTGCACTGGGCCTAAGATTCCTTGTAGAGAGGAAGTTGCAATTGCTTCCTATCACCATATCTTCCTTCGCTGACTGACTATTCTGCAAGGATTCTCTGCCAGAATAGAGGTCAGAGGAAGCCAGCATAAACCTGAGGAGAAATCTGGGCCCTTAATCTGTGAATTCATGCACCTGCACATAAGAACATAAGACCATAAGAATGGCCATACTGGGTCAGACCAAAGGTCCATCTAGCCTAGTATCCTGTCTTCTGGCAGTGGCCAATGCCAGGTGCCCCTGAGGGATTGAACAGAACAGGTAATCATCAAGTGATCCACCTACTGTCGCCCATTCTCAGCTTCTGGCAAATAGAGGCTAGGGACACCATCCCTAACCATCCTGGCTAATAGCCATTGATGGACCTATCCTCCATGAATTCATCTACTTCCTTTTTTGAACCCTGTTATAGTCTTGGCCTTCACAATATCCTCTGGTAAAGAGTTCCACAGGCTGTGCGTTGCGTGAAGCAATACTTCCTTTTGTTTGTTTTAAACCTGCTGCCTCTTAATTTCATTAGGTGACCCCTAGTTTTTGTGTTATGAGGAGTAAGTAACACTTCCTTATTTACTTTTGCCGCACCAGTAATGATTTTATAGACCTCCTTATCCCCCCTTAGGCATCTCTTTTCCAAGCTGAAAAGTCCCAGTTTTATTAATCTCTCCTAATCTCTGCATTCACTATTCAAAATGTGGGCATACCATGGATTTAGAGGTGAAATGATATTTTCTGTTTTATTATCTAGCCCTTTTTTAATGATGCCCAACATTCTGTTCACTTTTTTGACTGCCACTGCACATTGAGTGGTTGTTTTCAGAGAAATATCCACAATCACTCCAAGATCTCTTTCTTGAGTGGAAACATATAATTTAGACCCCCATCATTTTATTATGTATAGTTGGGATTATGTTTTCCAATGTGCATTACTTTGCATTTATCAACATCTCCCTGAGCATTTCACAGTCACTATTACCATCCTGGTCAGGTGGTCGGTAATATATCCCTACTTCTATATTCTTATTATTAGAGTATGGAATTACTATCCATAGAGATTCTATCGTACAGTTTGGTTCATTTAAGATTTCACTTCATTTGATTCTATGCTTTCTTTCACTTATAGTGCCACTCCCCCACCAGCGTGACTTGTTCTGTCCTCCCGATATATTTTGTTCTTGGTATTACTGTGTCCCATTGATTATCCACATTCCACCAAGTTTCTGCGATGTCTACTATATCAATATCCTCATTTAATGTGAGGCATTATAGTTCACCCATTTTATTATTTAGACTTGTAGTACTGGTTTATAAGCACTTTAAAAACTTGTCACTTTTTAGCTGCCTACCATTACATGATGTAATTGAATGAGACTTTTTTTCATTTGACTGTTTCTCATCAGATCCTACCTGTATTTTATCATCTTCCCTTCCATCCTCTCCTCCTTACTAGGACACAGAGAATCTCCATTAAAAGATTCTTCCCGAGGAGATGTCTCTGTTCAAACCACATGCTCCTCTGCACCTGTCAACTTTCCCCCAGCCCTTAGTTTAAAAACTGCTCAATGACCTTTTTAACTTTAAGTGCAGCAGTCTGGTTCCATTTTGGTTTAGGTGGATCCCGTCATTCCTGTATAGGCTCCCCCTTTCCCAAAAGTTTCCCCAGTTCCTAATAAATCTAAACCCCTCCTCCCTACACAATGGTCTCATCCATGCATTGAGACCCTTCTTTTGGCCCAATCCTCCAATTTGTCTAGGTCCTTCTGTATCCTATCCCTCCCCTCCAGCGTATCTACCACTCCTCCCAGTTTAGTATCATCCGCAAATTTGCTGAGAGTGCAATCCACACCATCCTCCAGATCATTTATGAAGATATTGAACAAAACCGGCCCCAGGACCGACCCTTGGGGCACTCCACTTGATACCGGCTGCCAACTAGACATGGAGCCATTGATCACTACCCGTTGAGCCCGACAATCTAGCCAGCTTTCTACCCACCTTATAGTGCATTCATCCAGCCCATACTTCCTTAACTTGCTGACAAGAATACTGTGGGAGACCGTGTCAAAAGCTTTGCTAAAGTCAAGAAACAATACATCCACTGCTTTCCCTTCATCCACAGAACCAGTAATCTCATCATAAAAGGCGATTAGATTAGTCAGGCATGACCTTCCCTTGGTGAATCCATGCTGGCTGTTCCTGATCACTTTCCTCTCATGCAAGTGCTTCAGGATTGATTCTTTGAGGACCTGCTCCATGATTTTTCCAGGGACTGAGGTGAGGCTGACTGGCCTGTAGTTCCCAGGATCCTCCTTCTTCCCTTTTTTAAAGATTGGCACTACATTAGCCTTTTTTCACCTGGAGAACCCCCTCACAAAATTCCTCTGTTAGCCGCTCCTGTTGCTAGCACCCCAGTACTCAATCAGTTTTGTAAGCTGAGCAAGGAAGAATTTTCTGGGCCACTCAAAACATATTGGCTATGCCACTGCCTTCTGCCTGTCTGGTTCTAGGAACTGTTTCTTCATCATGTAACACTAATTCTCCAAGAATATGCAGCAGAATTTAAAGAAAAAAAAACTGCAGCAGGAAAAGCTATGTGTTTGGTATAAGTTAAAGAGACAAACAAATTGCCATAAGAACAAATAAGGTGAATAACACCTGAAGACTGGAAAAGCTAAAGTACCATTAGGCAGAATTTATTACTGGAGGGTGAAATTCATAAAGTCATAGATTCTAAGGCCACAAAGGACCATTGTGATCATCTCTGGCTTCCAGTATAACACAGTACATAGACCTTCCCCCCTTTTTAAGAGTCACACTTTCCCAAGATAGATTCCCCCGTCTTTTAACTATGACCTGCAGTCTTTGTTCCTGGATAGATATATTTGCATTTGGCAATTGTTGGATTTGCGATCCAGTGAACATATTTATGAACAATTTTTTGGTTTAGCATCTTAATTTTCTTGTGAAATAAACATGAGAGAAACAGGAAAAATAGAGATGCTGTCTGTCAAAGGTCCCAGGGGTGTTCTTATTCTTTAATGGTAAATAAAAAGTCTCTAAGGGTATGTCTACACTACGAAATTAAGTCGAATTTATAGAAGTCGGTTTTTTAGAAATCGGTTTTATATATTCGAGTGTGTGTGTCCCCACAGAAAATGCTCTAAGTGCATTAAGTGCATTAACTCGGCGGAGCGCTTCCACAGTACCGAGGCAAGCGTCGACTTCTGGAGCGTTGCACTGTGGGTAGCTATCCCACAGTTCCCGCAGTCTCCGCTGCCCATTGGAATTCTGGGTTGAGATCCCAATGCCTGATGGGGCTAAAACATTGTCGCGTGTGGTTCTGGGTACATATCGTCAGCCCCCCGTTCCCTCCCCCCCCCCGTGAAAGCAAGGGCAGACAATCATTTCGCGCCTTTTTTCCTGAGTTACCTGTGCAGACGCCATACCACGGCAAGCATGGAGCCCGCTCAGCTCACTTTGGCAATTAGGAGCACATTAACCACCACACGCATTATTCAGCAGTATATGCAGCACCAGAACATGGCAACGCGATACCGGGCGAGGAGGCGACGTCAGCGCGGTCCCGTGAGTGATCAGGACATGGACACAGATTTCTCTGAAAGCATGGGCCCTGACAATGCATGCATCATGGTGCTAATGGGGCAGGTTCATGCTGTGGAACGCCGATTCTGGGCTCGGGAAACAAGCACAGACTGGTGGGACCGCATAGTGTTGCAGGTCTGGGACGATTCCCAGTGGCTGCGAAACTTTCGCATGCGTAGGGGCACTTTCATGGAACTTTGTGACTTGCTTTCCCCTGCCCTGAAGCGCATGAATACCAAGATGAGAGCAGCCCTCACAGTTGAGAAGCGAGTGGTGATAGCCCTGTGGAAGCTTGCAACGCCAGACAGCTACCGGTCAGCTGGGAATCAATTTGGAGTGGGCAAATCTACTGTGGGGGCTGCTGTGATGCAAGTAGCCAATGCAATCAAAGATCTGCTGATATCAAGGGTAGTGACCCTGGGAAATGTGCAGGTCATAGTGGATGGCTTTGCTGCAATGGGATTCCCTAACTGTGGTGGGGCTATAGACGGAACCCATATCCCTATCTTGGCACCGGAGCACCAAGCCGCCGAGTACATAAACCGCAAGGGGTACTTTTCGATAGTGCTGCAAGCTCTGGTGGATCACAAGGGACGTTTCACCAACATCAACGTGGGATGGCCGGGAAAGGTGCATGATGCTCGCATCTTCAGGAACTCTGGTCTGTTTCAAAAGCTGCAGGAAGGGACTTTATTCCCAGACCAGAAAATAACTGTTGGGGATGTTGAAATGCCTATATGTATCCTTGGGGACCCAGCCTACCCCTTAATGCCATGGCTCATGAAGCCATACACAGGCAGCCTGGACAGTGGTCAGGAGCTGTTCAACTACAGGCTGAGCAAGTGCAGAATGGTGGTAGAATGTGCATTTGGACGTTTAAACGCGCGCTGGCGCAGTTTACTGACTCGCTTAGACCTCAGCGAAACCAATATTCCCACTGTTATTACTGCTTGCTGTGTGCTCCACAATATCTGTGAGAGTAAGGGGGAGACGTTTATGGCGGGGTGGGAGGTTGAGGCAAATCGCCTAGCTGCTGGTTACGCGCAGCCAGACACCAGGGCGGTTAGAAGAGCACAGGAGGGTGCGGTACGCATCAGAGAAGCTTTGAAAACCAGTTTCATGACTGGCCAGGCTACGGTGTGAAAGTTCTGTTTGTTTCTCCTTGATGAACCCCCCCGCCCCTTGGTTCACTCTACTTCCCTGTAAGCTAACCACCCTCCCCTCCTCCCTTTAATCATTGCTTGCAGAGCCAATAAAGTCATTGCTGCTTCACAGTCATGCATTCGTTATTCATTCATCACACAAATAGGGGGATGACTACCAAGGTATCCCAGGAGGGGTGGTGGAGGAGGGAAGGAAAATGCCACACAGCACTTTAAGCACAGCACTTTAAAAGTTTACAACTTTAAAATTTATTGAATGACAGCCTTCTTTTTTTGGGGCAATCCTCTGTGGTGGAGTGGCTGGTTGGCCGGAGGCCCCCCCACCGCGTTCTTGGGCGTCTGGGTGTGGAGGCTATGGAACTTGGGGAGGAGGACGGTTGGTTACAGAGGGGCTGCAGTGGCAGTCTGTGCTCCAGCTGCCTTTGCTGCAGCTCAACCATACACTGGAGCATACTGGTTTGGTCCTGCAGCAGCCTCAGCATTGAATCCTGCCTCCTCTCATCACGCTGCCGCCACCTTTGAGCTTCAGCCCTGTCTTCAGCCCGCCACTTACTCTCTTCAGCCCGCCACTTACTCTCTTCAGCCCTCCACCTCTCCTCCCGGTCATTTTGTGCTTTCCTGCACTCTGACATTATTTGCCTCCACGCATTCGTCTGTGCTCTGTCAGTGTGGGAGGACAGCATGAGCTCGGAGAACATTTCATCGCAAGTGCGTTTTTTTTTCTTTCTAAGCTTCACTAGCCTCTGGGAAGGAGAAGATCCTGTGATCATTGAAACACATGCAGCTGGTGGAGAAAAAAAAAGGGACAGCGGTATTTAAAAAGACACATTTTATAAAACAGTCGCTACACTCTTTCAGGGTAAACCTTGCTGTTAACATTACATACATAGCACATGTGCTTTCGTTACAAGGTCGCATTTTGCCTCCTCCCACCGCGTGAACGGATTTTGGTTGAATGCCAGCAAACATACACTGCAATGCTTTGTTCTACAGTGATTCCCGAGTACGTGTTACTGGCCTGGAGTGGTAAAGTGTCCTACCATGAAGGACGAAATAAGGCTGCCCTCCCCAGAAACCTTTTGCAAAGGCAGAACCGCAAATGCCAGGGCAAAGTAATCCTTTCACATGCTTGCTTTTAAACCATGTATAGCATTTTAAAAGGTACACTCACCAGAGGTCCCTTCTCCGCCTGCTGAGTCCAGGAGGCAGCCTTGGGTGGGTTCGGGGGGTACTGGCTCCAGGTCTAGGGTGAGAAACAGTTCCTGGCTGTCGGGAAAACTGGTTTCTCCGCTTGCTTGCTGTGAGCTATCTACAACCTCCTCATCATCATCTTCTTCGTCCCCAAAACCTACTTCCGTATTGCCTCCATCTCCATTGAAGGAGTCAAACAACACGGCTGGGGTAGTGGTGGCTGAACCCCCTAAAATGGCATGAAGCTCATCATAGAAGCGGCATGTTTTGGGCTCTGACCCGGAGCGGCCGTTCGCCTCTCTGGTTTTCTGGTAGGCTTGCCTCAGCTCCTTCAGTTTCACGCGGCACTGCTTCGGGTCCCTGTTATGGCCTCTGTCCTTCATGCCCTGGGAGATTTTCAGAAAGGTTTTGGCATTTCGAAAACTGGAACGGAGTTCTGATAGCACGGATTCCTCTCCCCAAACAGCGATCAGATCCCGTACCTCCTGTTCGGTCCATGCTGGAGCTCTTTTGCGATTCTGGGACTCCATCATGGTCACCTCTGCTGATGAGCTCTGCATGGTCACCTGCAGCTTGCCACGCTGGCCAAACAGGAAATGAGATTCAAAAGTTCGCGGTTCTTTTCCTGTCTACCTGGCCAGTGCATCTGAGTTGAGAGTGCTGTCCAGAGCGGTCATAATGGAGCACTCTGGGATAGCTCCCGGAGGCCAATACCATCGAATTGTGTCCACAGTACCCCAAATTCGAGCCGGCAACGTCGATTTAAGCGCTAATCCACTTGTCAGGGGTGGAGTAAGGAAATCGATTTTAAGAGCCCTTTAAGTCGAAATAAAGGGCTTCATTGTGTGGACGGGTGCAGGTTTAAATCGATTTAACGCTGCTAAATTTTACCTAAAGTCCTAGTGTAGACCAGGGCTAAAATTAACAGCTAACCACCATGCCCAACTCTGGTCCTTCCACCCTCCCAAATTAGAAATCCAATCTGCATATTTTTCCTGACCATTAACTGCAAGAAATTCGAGGAATTCATAATGAACATATTGTACACGAATGAATGTATGTTTTAATAGGAGCATATTTAGATAACTAGTGAATTCATTGCTTCATTTGGTACTGTGTGGGAATTTCTGAATATTTATTTTTTCATTCTGTACTTCCCTTTTTTAGTTCATCGTAAGGAGAACAAGACACTGCTTTTGTATGGCATTCCAGACCAATCTGCTCATTGTTCTGACTTTTTTTTTTGCTTGACAGTTTCTCACCAATATTATTAAGAGTGTGTCTTTCTTGAAAGGATATGATAAAATACAAGAATTACCTTTTTATACCATTGGCCATAGGAGAAGTTTAAGGGGAAGGCAGTTTTCACCTGGTCTCCTTGTACTGAAATCATGAAAGGAACTACAGGTTGATTTCTGCTGTCTTAATGACATGCGGATCATTAAACTCCACTATCAATATAAAGGAAGTGAGAGTAGTCCTCTAAAGGCTGACATAAGGCCGAGGATAGAATGGTCCTAAGATAGAAACACTCAGGCAGTTTGTTTGGCTTTATTACGTAAGGTAACTCAAACTAAACAAACTCCAGTATAAGCCAAATGAATTTTAATACCAATTTTTAAAAAGGGCTCCAGAGGTGATCCCGGCAATTACAGGCTGGTAAACCTGACTTCAGTACCGGACAAACTGGTTGAAACTATAGTAAAGAACAAAATTGTCAGACACATAGATGGACATAATTTGTTGGGGAAGACTCAACATGGTTTTTGTAAAGGGAAATCATGTCTCAATAATGTACTAGAATTCTTTGAGAGGGTCAACAAGCATTTGGACAAGGGGGATCCAGTGGATATAGTGTACTCAGATTTTCAGAAAGCCTGTGAAGTGGTCCCTCACCAAAGGCTCTTAAGCAAAGCAAGCTGTCATGGGATAAGAGGGAAGGTTCTCTCATGGCTTGGTAACTGGTTAAAAGATAGGAAACAAAGGGTGGGAATAAATGGTCAGTTTTCAGAATGGAGAGAGGTAAATAGTGGTGTCGCCCAGGGATCTGTACTGGGACGAGTCCTATTCAACATATTCATAAATGATGTGGAAAAAGGGGTAAACAGTGAGGTGGCAAAATTTGCAGATGATACAAAATTACTCATGACAGTTAAGTTCCAGGGAGACTGAAAAGAGCAACAAAAGGATATCTCAAAACTAGGTGACCGGGCAACAAAATGGCAGATGAACTTCAATGATGACAAATGCAAAGTAATGCACATTGGACAGCATAAACCCAACTGTACATATAAAATGATGAGATCTAAATTATCTGTTAATACACAGAAGGAGATCTTGGAGTTATTGTGGATAGTTCTCTGAAAACATCTACTCAATGTGCAGTGGCAGTCAAAAAAGTGAACAGAATGTTGGGCATCATTAAGAAAGGAATAGATAATAAGACAGAAAATATCATATTACCGCTATATAAATCCATGGTATGCACACATCTTGAATAGTGAATGCAGATGTGGTCGCTCAAATAAGATATAGTGGCATTGGAAAAGATTCAGAAAAGGCAACAAAATGATTAGTGGTATGGAACTGCTTCCGTATGAGGAGAGATTAATAAGACTGGGACTTTTCAGCTTGGAAAAGAGATGCCTAAGGGGGGATATGATTAAGGTCTATAAAATCATGACTGGTGTGGAGACAGTAAATAAGGAAGTGTTATTTACTCCTTCTCATAACACAAAAAGTAGGGGTCACCTATTGAAATTAAGAGGCAGCAGGTTTAAAACAAACAAAAGGAAGTATTTCATCACAAAACTCACAGTCAACCTGGGAACTCTTTGCCAGAGGATGTTGTGAAGGCAAGACTATACCAGGGTTCAAAAAAAGAACCAGATAAATTCATGGTGGATAGGTCCATCAATGGCTTAGCCAGGATGGGCAGTGGTGGTGTCCTCTGTTTGCCAGAAGCTGGGAATGAGCGAGAGGGAATGGATCACTTGATGATTACCTGTTCTGTTCATCCCCTCAGGGGCACCTGTGTAATGATGCTGCCTTTGGTGGGACACAACTGTGAGTACCAATTCAGGACAAATTGCTTAGAGCAGGGCAGTCAGAGCCCCAGACTGGTGGTTCTCCACCTCTAAGGGACACCAAACCAGCCAAACAGAGAGGACTTTGGTCTTACCCCACTGGCTAACCATGTCATACAAGCAATTTCCTTTGACGCTCCAGTTTCCTAGTATCGCCACCAGTGCCACTCATTATGGGGATGAATGGTTGTGAAAACAAATACCCCAGTAAAAGAAAAAACTTCTCCCGATCCCAAAGGACCAAACCCCAGACCCAGGTCAATATATAAGTCAGATCTTACCCACAAATCATGCTGTTGCCAGTCCTTTAGAATCTAAAATCTAAAGGTTTATTCATAAAGAGAAAAAAATATAGATGAGCTAAAATTGGTTAAATTGAATCAATTACATACAGTAATGGCAAAGTTCTTGGTTCAAGATTGTAGCAGTGATGGAATAAACTGCAGGTTCAAATCAAGTCTCTGGAGTACATCCACAGCTGGGATGGGTCATTCAGTCCTTTGTTCAGAGCTTCAGTTTGTAGCAAGGTTCCTCCAGAAGTAAGAAGCAGGATTTAAGACAAAATGGAGGGGTTTCCAGGGCCTTTTATATTCTATGACCTGTGGAAGGACACCCCTTTGTTCTTACTATGGAAAATCACAGCAGCAATATGAAGTTTGGAATCACATGGGCAAGTCACATGCATAGGTGCCGACTTCCCTGCTTTCCTCTGGGTGCTTAACCCCACCTTTACCCCCACCCCCACTTCACCCCTTCCATGTGGCCCCACCCCTGCCCTGCCTCTTCCCACCCTTGCCCCACCCCCATTCCAACCCCTTCCCCAAAGTCCCCACCCCAACTCTTCCCCCACTCCCTGCCCCTATTCCAACCCCTTCCTCAAATCCCAGTCCTGTACCTGCCTCTTCCCCGCCTCCTCCCCTGAGCACGCCCCGTTCCCATTCCTCCCTTCTTCCAGCATGCCACCAAACAGTTGTTTGGCTTGGCTGCCAGTGGGTGCAGAGAACCCACTAATTTTTCCTGTGGGTGCTCCAGCCCCGGAGCACCCACAGAGTCGGTCCCTATGGTTACATGTCCATGCATGACTCACTTTGCAGTGACTTTGTGAGCCATTGCTCACATGCTACCTTGAACATCCCAGGAAGACTTCTTATGTGGATTGGAGTCTTCCAATGTTCACTGTCAGTCAAGTGTTTCTTGATTGGGCACCTAATTTGCAAATTTCTTTCTCAAGAAGCTGACCAAATGCTTCACTAATGCTATTTAGAATCAAACACTTTGAGATACAAGTATATAGCCAATATTCATAACTTCAGCTACAAAAATGGTACACACGTACAAATAGCATATTCATAACCAGCAAATCATAGACATCTCACACAACAACCTTTGTATACTATTTGATGCAAATATATAACAGTGGTTGCAACAATGATTGATATGTTTATGCCAATAACGTCACAACCTGGCATTGGCCACTGTCGGAAGACAGTATACTGGGATAGATGGACCTTTGGTCTGACCCAGTATGGTCATTCTTATGTTCTTATGTAACCCTGGAATATGTTCAATTTAACTAGGCTTGATGGAAAATCAGAATATCTGTCCTATGAGAAATTCAGATTTTGGATGAAAAATCAAAATATCTAAACTTTTTCTGGAGCGAAATCATACAGAAAACATTTTTTTTTTGAAATTTTTGATCAAAAGAAAACTTTTTTACATTCCTAAATAAAAATGGTTAACTTTGGGCTGTCCAGCTGAATCAAAATATTTAATTTCAGATCAGTTAAACATTAAACTGCATCTTCTTTGGCTGCTGCAATGTTTCATGGGAGTTTTAGTGTGGCCGGGGAGGCCAGCCTACAGGGAAGAATGTGGGAAGGAGGCACCCAAAGTACATCTTATATGATTCACTGTGGTGTCTCAGAAATAGAGAATACCACAGTGCGTAATGGGAGATGAAGTCTGTCCATGGAACCTGGCCCACAGGGGAGAATGGGGGCATGATACATTGGAACTCCAACTCCTACAAGGCACGGCGGCAGCTCAGACAGACACAGATTAATGTTTAACTCACTTGAAGCAAAACATTTTGATTCAGTTCAACAAACGGAAGTGATTCAATTCAGGTTGTCCTGACCCAAACTAAATGTTTTGTTTAGATTTTTCCAATGGAAAACTGACAAATTTCAGCAATTTTTGCATTGAACATCTCAATTTTTTGTAAGCCACACTTTCTGTCTGAAACACTCTGACAGAAAGCTCTTGGCCATTTCTACTTTTAACCCTATAAAAAGTGTACTAAGTCTTTTCTTGGAAGAGGAACCTTAGGGTATGTCTACACTACGGAATAAGGTCGAATTTATAGAAGTCGTTTTTTTAGAAATCGGTTTTATATATTCGAGTGTGTGTGTCCCCACAGAAAATGCTCTAAGTGCATTAAGTGTATTAACTCGGAGGAGTGCTTCCACAGTACCGAGGCTAGAGTCGACTTCTGGAGCATTGCACTGTGGATAACTATCCCACAGTTCCCGCAGTCTCCGCTGCCCATTGGAATTCTGGGTTGAGATCTCAATGCCTGATGGGACTAAAACATTGTCGCGGGTGGTTCTGGGTACATATCGTCAGGCCCCCCTTCCTTCTCTCCCTCCCTCCATGAAAGCAAGGGCAGACAATCGTTTCGTGCCTTTTTTCCTGAGTTATCTGTGCAGACGCCATACCATGGCAAGCATGGAGCCTGCTCAGGTAACCGTCACCCTATGTCTCCTGGGTGCTGGCAGACACGGTACGGCATTGCTACACAGTAGCAGCAACCCCTTGCCTTGTGGCAGCAGACGGTACAATACGACTGGTAGCCGTCATCGTCATGTCCGAGGTGCTCCTGGCCACGTCGGCTGGGAGCGCCTGGACAGACATGGGCGCAGGGACTAAATTTGGAGTGACTTGACCAGGTCATTCTCTTTAGTCCTGCAGTCAGTCCTATTCAACCATCTTATGGTGAGCAGGCAGGCGATACGGATTGCTAGCAGTCGTACTGGACCATCTTCTGTCGGGCAGGCAAGAGATGAGGATGGCTAGCAATCGTACTGTACCATCTTCTGCCGAGCAGCCATGAGATGTGGATCGCATGCAGTCCTTCTGCACCGTCTGCTGCCAGCCAAAGATGTAAAAGATAGATGGAGTGGATCAAAACAAGAAATAGACCAGATTTGTTTTGTATTCATTTGCTTCCCCCCCTTCCCCGTCTAGGGGACTCATTCCTCTAGGTCACACTGCAGTCACTCACTGAGAAGGTGCAGCGAGGTAAATCTAGCCATGTATCAATCAGAGGCCAGGCTAACCTCCTTGTTCCAATAAGAACAATAACTTAGGTGCACCATTTCTTATTGGAACCCTCCATGAAGTCCTGCCTGAAATATTCCTTGATGTAAAGCCACCCCCTTTGTTGATTTTAGCTCCCTGAAGCCAACCCTATAAGCCGTGTGGTCAGTCGCCCCTCCCTCCGTCAGAGCAACGGCACACAATCATTCCGCGCCTTTTTTCTGTGCGGACGCCATACCAAGGCAAGCATGGAGGCCGCTCAGCTCACTTTGGCAATTAGGAGCACATTAAACACCACACGCATTATCCAGCAGTATATGCAGCACCAGAACCTGGCAAAGCGATACCGGGCGAGGAGGCGACGTCAGCGCGGTCACGTGAGTGATCAGGACATGGACACAGATTTATCTGAAAGCATGGGCCCTGACAATGCATGCATCATGGTGCTAATGGGGCAGGTTCATGCTGTGGAACGCCGATTCTGGGCTCGGGAAACAAGCACAGACTGGTGGGACCGCATAGTGTTGCAGGTCTGGGACGATTCCCAGTGGCTGCGAAACTTTCGCATGCGTAAGGGCACTTTCATGGAACTTTGTAACTTGCTTTCCCCTGCCCTGAGGCGCATGAATACTGAGATGAGAGCAGCCCTCACAGTTGAGAAGCGAGTGGTGATAGCCCTGTGGAAGCTTGCAACACCAGACAGCTACCGGTCAGTTGGGAATCAATTTGGAGTGGGCAAATCTACTGTTGGGGCTGCTGTGATGCAAGTAGCCCACGCAATCAAAGATCTGCTGATATCAAGGGTAGTGACCCTGGGAAATGTGCAGGTCATAGTGGATGGCTTTGCTGCAATGGGATTCCCTAACTGTGGTGGGGCCATAGACGGAACCCATATCTCTATCTTGGCACCGGAGCACCAAGCCGGCGAGTACATAAACCGCAAGGGATACTTTTCAATAGTGCTGCAAGCTCTGGTGGATCACAAGGGACGTTTCACCAACATCAACGTGGGATGGCCGGGAAAGGTACATGACGCTCCCATCTTCAGGAACTCTGGTCTGTTTCAAAAGCTGCAGGAAGGGACTTTATTCCCAGACCAGAAAATAACTGTTGGGGATGTTGAAATGCCTATATGTATCCTTGGGGACCCAGCCTACCCCTTAATGCCATGGCTCATGAAGCCGTACACAGGCATCCTGGACAGTAGTCAGGAGCTGTTCAACTACAGGCTGAGCAAGTGCAGAATGGTGGTAGAATGTGCATTTGGACGTTTAAAGGCGCGCTGGCGCAGTTTACTGACTTGGTTAGACCTCAGCGAAACCAATATTCCCACTGTTATTACTGCTTGCTGTGTGCTCCACAATATCTGTGAGAGTAAGGGGGAGACGTTTACGGCGGGGTGGGAGGTTGAGGCAAATCGCCTGGCTGCTGGTTACACGCAGCCAGACACCAGGGCGGTTAGAAGAGCACAGGAGGGCGCGGTACGCATCAGAGAAGCTTTGAAAACCAGTTTCATGACTGGCCAGGCTACGGTGTGAAAGTTCTGTTTGTTTCTCCTTGATGAAACCCCCCGCCCCTTGGTTCACTCTACTTCCCTGTAAGCTAACCACCCTCCCCTCCTCCCTTCAATCACCGCTTGCAGAGCCAATAAAGTCATTGTTGCTTCACATTAATGCATTCTTTATTCATTCATCACACAAATAGGGGGATGACTACCAAGGTAGCCCAGGAGGGGTGGTGGAGGAGGGAAGAAAAATGCCACACAGCACTTCAAAAGTTTACAACTTTAAAATTTATTGAATGCCAGCCTTGTTTTTTTTGGGCAATCCTCTGTGGCGGAGTGGCTGGTTGGCTGGAGCCCCCCCCACCGCGTTCGTGGGCATCTGGGTGTGGAGGCTATGGAACTTGGGGAGGAGGGCGGTTGGTTACACAGGGGCTGTAGTGGCAGTCTGTGCTCCAGCTGCCTTTGCTGCAGCTCAGCCATACACTGGAGCATACTGGTTTGGTTCTCCAGCAGCCTCAGCATTGAATCCTGCCTCCTCTCATCACGCTGACGCCACATTTGAGCTTCAGCCCTCTCTTCAGCCCGCCACTTACTCTCTTCAGCCCGCCACGTCTCCTCCCGGTCATTTTGTGCTTTCCTGCACTCTGACATTATTTGCCTCCACACATTCGTCTGTGCTCTGTCAGTGTGGGAGGACAGCATGAGCTCGGAGAACATTTCATCGCGAGTGCGTTTTTTTTTTCTTTCTAAGCTTCACTACCCTCTGGGAAGGAGAAGATCCTGTGATCATTGAAACACATGCAGCTGGTGGAGAAAAAAAAAAGGACAGCGGTATTTAAAAAGACACATTTTATAAAACAGTGGCTACACTCTTTCAGGGTAAACCTTGCTGTTAAGATTACATACATAGCACATGTGCTTTCATTACAAGGTCGCATTTTGCCTCCCCCCACCGCGTGGCTACCCCCTCAACCTTCCCCCCTCCCTGTAGCTAACAACGGGGAACATTTCTGTTTAGCCACAGGCAAACAGCCCAGCAGGAATGGGCTCCTCTGAGTGTCCCCTGAAGAAAAGCACTCTATTTCAACCAGGTGACCATGAATGATATCTCACTCTCCTGAGGATAACATAGAGAGATAAAGAATGGATGTTGTTTGAACGCCAGCAAACATACACTGCAATGCTTTGTTGTACAATGATTCCCGAGTACGTGTTACTGGCCTGGAGTGGTAAAGTGTCCTACCATGAAGGACGCAATAAGGCTGCCCTCCCCAGAAACCTTTTGCAAAGGCTTTGGGAGTACATCCAGGAGAGCCACGAATGCCAGGGCAAAGTAATCCTTTCACATGCTTGCTTTTAAACCATGTATAGTATTTTAAAAGGTACAGTCACCGGAGGTCCCTTCTCCACCTCCTGGGTCCAGGAGGCAGCCTTGGGTGGGTTTGGGGGGTACTGGCTCCAGGTCCAGGGTGAGAAACAGTTCCTGGCTGTTGGGAAAACCGGTTTCTCCGCTTGCTTGCTGTGAGCTATCTACAACCTCCTCATCATCATCTTCTTCGTCCCCAAAATCTGCTTCCTTATTGCCTCCATCTCCATTGAAGGAGTCAAACAACACGGCTGGGGTAGTGGTGGCTGAACCCCCTAAAATGGCATTCAGCTCATCATAGAAGCGGCATGTTTGGGGCTCTGACCCGGAGCGGCCGTTCGCCTCTCTGGTTTTCTGGTAGGCTTGCCTCAGCTCCTTCAGTTTCACGCGGCACTGCTTCGGGTCCCTGTTATGGCCTCTGTCCTTCATGCCCTGGGAGATTTTGACAAAGGTTTTGGCATTTTGAAAACTGGAACATAGTTCTGATAGCACAGATTCCTCTCCCCAAACAGCGATCAGATCCCGTACCTCCCGTTCGGTCCATGCTGGAGCTCTTTTGCGATTCTGGGACTCCATCATGGTCACCTCTGCTGATGAGCTCTGCATGGTCACCTGCAGCTTGCCACGCTGGCCAAACAGGAAATGAGATTCAAAAGTTCGCGGTTCTTTTCTGTCTACCTGGCCAGAGCATCTGAGTTGAGAGTGCTGTCCAGAGCGGTCACAATGGAGCACTCTGGGATAGCTCCCGGAGGCCAATACCGTCGAATTGTGTCTACAGTACCCCAAATTCGAGCCGGCAAGGCCAATTTAAGCGCTAATCCACTTGCCAGGGATGGAGTAAGGAAATCGATTTTAAGAGCCCTTTAAGTCGAAATAAAGGGCTTCATCGTGTGGACGGGTGCAGGTTTACATTGATTTAATGCTGCTAAATTCGACCTAAAGTCCTAGTGTAGACCAGGGCTTATAAAGAGTGTACTAAGTCTTTTGTGGGAAGAGGACCTCTAGTGGCACAGAAGGTCTGTGTTTCCCTTCAGTATTGCAAAAAGAGGATATTTCTGCAATGGTTCATATTAGCCAAGCTGGCCACTTTTTCTAAGTAGCAGCACTATATTAGTAACTGAGCTACATGTGTAACAAGACATCTCACAAAGATTCATGTAGCAAATCCAAATATTTAAACTTGAGTAAGATAATAAAGTCTTGAGACAATTTACACAAGAATTCTTTAACATGCCCATATTTTCTATGTTCACGTGAACAAAATACCAAACTTTCATACATAACCACCTAAAACAACGGAACAACTAATAATTTGAAAAAGTAAATCAAATCAATCCCACTGGAATTTTTGCCAGAAACAGCAGATCTTCTTGATGATGGATTTTCATGTTCATCTTCTCTCATAACCAAGTTACCCTAAACCCTCCACCCCAAATATTTACATTCCAAACCCCTTCATTCTATCTTATAAATTTGGAGGGGAAAAGAACTCAGCAACCAACATCCAGCATTGTCAAATCCAAACATTACAAAACCATGAGTCAAGCCCCTCTAAATCATGGGATTGGCTTAAAAATCATAAGATTTTTAAAAGGAAGAATATTTTTATTTGTCTTCTAGTTTGCAAGCCTTTGGGTTCACATTTTTGAGATTTTCTCTGCAACCATGAGGTATAGAAACTTTTTTTAAAAAAATGAAAGCTGATATTCTCATGTATTCACATGACTCCAGGGGTTGGGGCTTTTAATAAAAACACCAACTATCACAAGACTCATGTTAAAGTCAAAAGTGTTTTGTGGCGAGGAGGTATGTCCCCTGCAGGCACAGAGGGAATGCCGCAGGCCGCCTGGTGAGAGGAGCCAAGAGGGCCATGCCCCACACACTGGAAGCAGAGGGGGTAGGACAGGACGGGGAACTATAAAAGGCTGGCCCAGCTGCTCAGTTGAGAGGGAGCTGCTGGAGGTGATGGATGCTTCTTCCCCACTGCTGGAGGTGAGCACCAAGGAGAACCACTGTTGCCCCAGGGACAAGAAGAAGCTTCCAGGGAGCCCTGATACTCTCAACACAGAAGAGCTGCTATCGCTACCCTTGGCAGGGTACCCGGAGGAGACTGAGGATGACCGCTGGATCCAGGTATACCTGAGGGGGAGAGAAGGAAGTAATCCAGGGGAACAAAGCAGTAGTCTGGTGGAGAGCAAACCTGAAACCAGGTCAGTGGGTTGTGGCGGATCCCCGCTGACCCAGTGGTGGACTACTCTGGCACTGATGGGGCCCTGGCATGGAACGCGGTGGAGTTAGGAAGGCCTGCATGCCCCCTGCCACCTACCTCTTGCGTGGCAGTACTCCACCTCTGTAGGCCAGGAGGCCAGTGCTCCTCAGCTCTACTCCTTGCCTGAGCCCCATAGACTGCATGCAGTGCCCCTCCCCACCACCCCAAATCTGAGCCTCATAGACTGTACTGTGCCCATCCCCAAACCTAAGCCCCATAGACTGGACTGGGGCTGCCTGAATGTAGGCCAGAGCCCTAACTGTTGGCTACCCCACCCAGCTTAAAGGCCAGGGAAATAGACTGCTACAGCTCTCCCTGATTGTAAGCCTGAGCCCAGACTGTGTACAGCCCGCCCTGCTTGAAGGACAGGTCCCCTTGTGAATTTCTAATCCCCCCACTCTTGTTCTGCTTTGAAAAGGCTTTATCAGGCCTAACTCACAAGGAGACATGGACCCTTTCAGACACAGACACGGAGGGATGGCCCTGCCAGCCTACAAGCTGGCAACAGCAAAATCTAAAAAGTTCTCTTGACACTGGGAGAGCTTTATCTTGTTTTAAGAAATGTGGGGTAATGCACATTGTATGCCAGGTATCGGCAAACTTTGGCCCATGGCCCTCCAGGGTAAGCCCCCTGGCAGGCCAGGCCAGTTTGTTTACCTGCCACATCTGCAGGTTCGGCCGATCTCAGCTCCCACTGGCCACGGTTCACCGCCCCAGGCCAATGGGGGCTGCGGGAAGTGGCACTGGCCAAGGGATGTGCTCGCCGCCGCTTCCCACAGCCCCCATTGGCCTGGAGTGGCAAACTCCAGCCAGTGGGAGCTGTGATCGGCCGAACCTGTGGACGCAGCAGGTAAACAAACTGGCCTGGCCCTCCAGGGAGCTTACCTTGGCGGGCCGCATGCCAAAGGTTGCTGATCACTGTTGTATGGTATTGGTTCACTTACAATCTGCTTTGTTCAAAATCCAGGATGACTGTTATTCTTCTATAAAAACTGATGCAAATAACTATCTGTACAATGTGAACAAAGAGGATTTTTCTCCAAGGGCTAATCAGGAAAGGGAGGGAGAGAATCGGATGAAATATGTGGAACAAATAATTCACTAAACCACTGAGCTAAAAAAAAAAAAATAATAATACAAAAGATCTCCAGTTCTCCCTTTTCAGTTTCTTCTCAGAATCCAACCAGGCATAAATTTGTTCCTCTTGCTCAGTTTTCAAGCATATCCATTTTATTTACCAGAGATTTATTCTCCTTAACCAAACTAGTACAAAGCATGCCATGCCCAAAGGCAGTATTTTCTAAGCCAGTGATTCAGAATTCAACTCCCTGCAGTCTTTTAAAATCACTTCAACTTTATTATCTATCCCACAAAGTAGCTCCTGGAAGCCAGCCAATCTCTTAGGCAGGAGATTTAGGGCCCAATCCTGCTCCCATTAATGTCAGTGGGAGTTTTGATATTGGTTTCAAATGAGAGGACCAGGTCCTTAATTCTGTGGTAATCATGTTTTTCAAGTGCAAAATGGCTTTCCAGTGAGTGCTATGTATGCTGGTAGTTAGTGACTGAGAAGTAGCATGTGTATAATCATATGCTGCAGTTTTTGAAAGCTAACTTTTCAATATAACTTATTTGCTTGAGTACAGTGAGCTTTTTGCCATGACTTGGGCTAAGGAAATGTCACCTGACATAATAGGTTATCAATTCCGTCACCAACTGAAGCCCGAAAATCCAAAAGTAGTACATTAAGAGTAACCAAAGTAACATGAGTCAGGGACAGAGCTAAAGTGGCTTTTATGCAAATACATGCCTATCTATTTTTAACCAACACAACAGTTGATAAATCAGATGAAAATAAACAAGTAAAAAAGAATATTTTGGTATGAATTTTGCATTCAAATGCTACATTTTCAAACTGGCTTCTCTAAGTAGAACATGCAGCTATGCATGCCTATGAATTCTACGTGCAATTTTTACACATAAATATTTCACATACAAAAACCCTGGATTCCCACTGGCAAACAGCCCTTTTATTTTGTTGTATTACATACAAGGGGTTTGAATGTGTTAATACTGCCTATTTGTACAATTCTGAGATTTTACATGAACAGAGTTCTGAGCAAATTACTTCTCATGCAGAATTGCAGGGGCATACTATGAGGTCATTCTGAAGCTTCTTTGGAAACTCACCCTAAAAGTGAATACTATTGTGGAATCAGCCATGGCACAGGCAGGCATGTGAAATTCAGACACCACAGTCAGTGCTCCTCAGTTATGGTTAAAAACACCCAGGGTACTCCTAGTTTTGGGCCTCTATTTGAGCAGAAACTGCCCATCTGAAGCTAAATTTAGTGTTTCCTTTGTGCTATTGTGTTCTTTCTCTTGTTATTAAAACTCATTTTCAGAGACTTAATGACTGTCGCAGAGTGGGCTTTAAAATACAATTACAGTGAGAGCGGAGTAAATCTAGTTTCGGTTTACAGCCATTTGTGTAGTCTGTGGCTCTTTCAGTGCCAATGTAATTAAACTTGTGTCAAAGTTGACTTTGCCAATCCCCATTATCAGAGCTTTATAGTTACAGTCAAAATTGAAAACCACAAAAAAGGTTCCACTCGATATGAATGGGAAATAGTCTTTTGGGGGAGCTGTGCTCCCAAAACCCCGGGA
Organism: Caretta caretta; assembly: GCF_965140235.1. Lineage (NCBI taxonomy): Eukaryota > Metazoa > Chordata > Testudines > Cheloniidae > Caretta > Caretta caretta. Next base: position 54,720,868 of record NC_134208.1, on the reverse strand, counting down.
GGGGGAGAGGGAGAGGAATTTGATCGTCAATATTTCATTATGCTGAAAAAGAGAATTTGGAATAAGGAAAAATCATTGACCACACCAGGCACTATTACAGGGGTATGGAGGATGGTCTTGTGGCAAAGATACCAATTTGCAACCCAGAAGCTTGAGGTTCAGTTCCTGGATTAACCACAGATATCAAGGTTGACCTTTGGAAATTCACTTGCTCATACTCTGCCTCAGTCCCTATCTGTAAATTGGGACTAATAATGTTTTCTTTGTTTGTCTGATCTATTTAGACTGTAAATGTTTCACAGCCTCTGTTTTACTGTGTGTTTATATGGTGCTTAGCAAAATGGAATCCTCATTTATGCACTACTATAATACATAACATAAGAATGGCCCTATTGGGTCAGGCCAAAGGTCCATCCAGCCCAGTATCCTGTCTTCCAACAGTGGCCAGTGCCAGGTGCCCCAGAGGGAATGAACAGAACAGGTAACCATCAAGTGATCCATCCCCTGTCACTCATTCCCAGCTTCTGGCAAACAGAGGCTAGGGACACCATTCCTGCCCATCCTGGCTAATAGACATTGATAGACCAATCCTCCATGAATGTATCTAGTTCTTTTTTGAACCCCGTTATGGTCTTGGCCTTCACAACATCCTCTGGCGAGGAGTTCCACAGGTTGACTATATGTTGTGTGAAGAAATACTTACTTTTGTTTGTTTTAAATATGCTGCCTATGAATTTCTATTGATGACCCCTAGTACTTGTGTTATGAGAAGTAGTAAACATCACCTCCTTATCTACTTTCTCTACATCAGTCATGATTTTATAGACCTCAATCATATCCCTCCTTAGCTGTCTCTTTTCCAAGCTGAAAAGTCCTAGTCTTATTAATCTCTCCTCATACGGAAGCAGTTCCATACCACTAATAATTTTTGTTGCCCTTTTCTAACCTTTTCCAATTCCAATATATCTTTTTTGAGATGGGGTGACCACATCTGCACACAGTATTCAAGATGTGGGTGTACCATGCATTTATATAGAGGCGACATGATATTTTCTGCCCTACTATCTATCCCTTTCTTAGTTATTCCCAGCATTCCGTTCGCTTTTTTGACTGCCGCTGCACATTGAGTGGATGTTTTCAGAGAAGTATCCACAATGACTCCAAGATCTCTTTCTTGAGTGGTAACAGCTAATTTAGACCCCATCATTTTATATGTGTAGTTGGGATTATGCTTTCCAATGTGCATTACTTTGCATTTATCAACATTGAATTTCATCTGTCATTTTATTGCTCAGTCACCCAGTTTTGAGAGATCCTTTTGTAGCTCTTTTTAGTCTGCCTGGGACTTAACTATCGTGAGTAATTTTGTATCATCTACAAATTTTGCCACCTCACTGTTTACCCCTTTTTCCACATCATTTATGAATATGTTGAATAGGACTGGTCCCAGTACAGATCCCTGGGCGACACCACTATTTACCTCTCTCCATTCTGAAAACTGACCATTTATTCCCACCCTTTGTTTCCTATCTTTTAACCAGTTACCAAGCCATGAGAGAACCTTCCCTCTTATCCCATGACAGCTTGCTTTGCTTAAGAGCCTTTGGCGAGGGACCATGTCATAGGCTTTCTGAAAATCTGAGTACACTATATCCACTGGATCCCCCTTGTCCAAATGCTTGTTGACCCCCTCAAAGAATTCTAGTAGATTGGTGAGGCATGATTTCCCTTTACAAAAACCATGTTGCATCTTTCCCAACAAATTATGTTCATCTATGTGTGTGACAATTTTGTTCTTTATTATAGTTTCAACCAGTTTGTCCAGTACTGAAGTCAGGCTTACTGGCCGGTAACTGCTGGGATCACATCTGAAGCCCTTTTTAAAAATTGGTGTCACATTAGCTATCCTCCAGTCATCTGGTACAGAAGCTGATTTTAAATGATAGGTTACAGGCCCAACTTGATTATCATACACATTGTAAGGAGAGTGATCACTTTAGATAAGCTATTACCAGCAGGAGAGTGGGGTGGGAGGAGGTATTGTTTCATGGTCTCTGTGTATATAATAAGATCTTCTAAACTTTCCACAGTATGCATCCGATGAAGTGAGCTGTAGCTCACGAAAGCTTATGCTCAAATAAATTGGTTAGTCTCTAAGGTGCCACAAGTACTCCTTTTCTTTTTGCGAATACAGACTAACACGGCTGTTACTCTGAGACTAAAGTTAGTAGTTCTGCAATTTCACATTTGAGTTCCTTCAGAACTTTTGGGTGAATTCCATCTGGTCCTGGTGACTTATTGCTGTTTAATTTATCAATTTGTTCAAAAACCTCCTCTAATGATACCTCAATCTGGGACAGTTCCTCAGATCTGTCACCTAAAAAGAATGGCACAGGTTTGGGAATCTCTCTTACATCCTCAGCCGTGAAGACTGATGCAAAGAATTCATTTAGTTTCTCTGCAATGGCCTTATTGTCCTTGAGTGCTCCTTTAACACCTCAATCATCCAGTGGCCCCAGTGGTAGTTTAACAGGCTTCCTGCTTCTGATGAATTGTCAAAGTTTGACTCAGACTCACAATTTATCAGACCACTCTGTATTATTAGCATAGCTGCTCTGCTAATACATTTAGAAGTGAGCCCCCTGAGTGGGGCTTGTGTCTCTTAATTCATACAGTTTTTGGAGAACAAGTTACAGAGAAGTTACAGACAAAAGAAGAAAAAAGATTTTAGTCACCACCCTTCGAGATCCCTGAGACCAGTCACGTATCTTCAATTACCTGCCACCCTTAACAATCTCCTTTAACAGCTTCCAGTTAACTTAACTAATTGCCCTTCACGCCTTCCATTCTGATGCCTGCTTCTTAGACATGCTGGCTCTATCTTAATTGCTTCTCCATTCAAAAGCTAACTGTCCCTACATGTGCTCCCTCAGATACTTTGTAACATGTTTTGGCATGCCCTCTCATATACAATGTATCCTGCATGTCCCCTTATACAGCGCTATACTTATACAATGTTATACTTCCACAGTAGTTAAAAAAATAATTTGTTATTACTTTTTGAGTCTTTGGCTAACTGTTCCTCAAATTCTTTTTTGGCCTTCCTAATTGTATTTTTATACTTCATTTGCCCGTGTTTATGCTGTGTAAAAATACACATAACAATGAGACACTGAAGTCAGTGTAGTTATTCTGGTTTTAATGTAGTGTAAATGAAGCAGAGCCTAGATCTATGCTCTTTTCATTCTTTTTTTAGTGAGAAATTTTAAATTAGTACTCAATACATTTGCTACAGTATGTTTACTCAGTGTATTTAGCCAGGTTCAGAAATATTTTGGTTACAATTTATTTTAAGTGTCCTGTTATGATGAATTCATTTTGCATTCACTGCAAAAGCACTTATCTGACTGATATAATTTTGTATTCAAGTTGCTCCCACATGTCTCTTTTTAGATATTCTGCTTTAATTAACCATTAATTAAGACTAGGTAGACACTATTTTTTTGATAATATACTATTTTGGGCTCCAGATATCATGGACCAAAATCATCCTTGGGGCCAACATGAGCCAGATGAATGACTCTGGTGGAGTTACAGCACAGATAAATTTGGCCTGTACTGTTATCATAATTTATATTATAGTAGCACCTAGAGACCAAACTGAGATTGGGGCCTGTCATGGGGTGTTCTACTCACTGCTGGAGTGTCTTCTTCTGGCTGCATCTAGGGATTAGCACTCACAGGGCCCCATTGTTCTGGGCTTTATCCAAACATACAGTAAAAGGCAATTCTTGCCCCCACCGAGTTTACAGAGTAAATAGGCAAAACAGACAAATTATGCAAGGGGAAAAGGAGATGAAGTGACTTACCCAAGCTTTTCAGCTGGTTTGTAGTAAAGCCAAGAACAGAACCCAGCTCCTCCAAGCCTTAGTTCAGCATCTTAAACCATGGCTGCTGCTGCTTTGATAGCTAGCCCCATGCACCTTAACTCTGACCTGTATATATAAATGCCTGAACTATACCATCACTGCAAGCCTTCATTTATACTTCAATGTTGTCTCTGTCTAGAAATGATAATTAACTACCTCTCCAGTGGCAGACATTTTAAAATATAGTTGATTTGGTTGATGAGATATAAACTCTCTTCAGACATGGAAACAATATGCTATAGTCTGCATTCAAGAGAACATTAATATGCTGCTGGTGGGTAATTTGTGGCAGCCTGGTGCAGCAGTAATTTACAGGCAATCAGTCAATCAAGCATTTATTCCATCAATCAGCTGTGCATAGATAGCAAGATCATCTATAAACTGTATAGAAATAAAATTAATGAAATTTTAAAAATATTAAGAAAAGGCAATATTAATCATACCTTCTGCACTTAAGGTCAGATGGAAAGCAGGCAGCTCCACCCCATCCTAGTCTCAACCAGACTCATGTCCCCTTCCAGAAAAGGTTAAACCACAGAGCTAGCCAATTCAGGCTGCCAGAGTCCAGCAAATCTAAGCCTCTCATCCCTGACTGAGGCCCTGGGCCAGCAATGCACTTTTCATAGATTTGTAGATTATAAAGCCAGAAGGGACCACAGTGATTATCAACTCTGATCTGCATAGCAAGCCATAGGACTTCACTGAATTAATTCTCATTTGAAATAGAGCATATGTTTTAGGGGAAAAAAAAACATGAAATTTTTATTTTAAAAAACTTGCCATTGATGGACAATCCATGTCCGTCCTTGGCAAAATGTTCCAACTGTTAATTATCCTCACTGTTAAAATATGATCCTTATTTCTAATGTGCATTTGTTCAGCTTCATTTTCCAAGGAACCCGGTCTCTTTAAGATGTCTCAATTTGAGCACCTAAAAATTAAGGCACCCCAAATCATTTTAATTCCGTAAGCAATCACAGCTACATCGGGCTTGATATTGTCCTTATCGGCACACTGTTTGCGAATCAGAGGAGTAGGCAATATGTAGACAGAAAGTCCTCACTGACATAAGAATTTTTAGAAACATTTGAAAAAAAAGATATTACAGATGGTTATTACATTTCCCTGTTGTGTTTGTTCCAATAACACGGCAGCATTGTGCTACGGCATGAGCACAAGAACATTGCCTCATTGGGAAATAAACTAGTTTACTTTCCCTCTCCAAGTAGAGTAAATCACAAGAAGTAAACTGCATACCGTGTGACAAGTAAATTAGATTTAAAAAAAAAAAATGATTGAGTTTTAATAAACTGTCATTTTTAGCACAGGTAAGTAGACAGTTTAAAAAAATACTGTGGGCCAAAGCTAGTATAAAAGAGCACCCCTGGGCAGCGGGAAGCTGTGCCTCCCCAAACAGGCTGGCATGGCCCCACCACAGATCCCCTCCTTCAGTTCCTGGGTACTCTGTCCTGGCCAGGTTGGCTGGGTCTGGAGCTGGCTGGCCTGCCTCCTGCAGGGACTCGGGGCCGTTGGCGCTGGAGCCGTGCTACCTGCCCGGTGCTCAGACTGTGCTGCCAGGCCACCTGGCTTCCAGAAAATTTCTAAATAATATAGTTATGTGGTGAAACAATAAATAAATAGTTTAAAAGGAGATGAGGGGAAAAATGAGATGTTTTCATCTCAGATTTAGAATGAGAGTCTTTGGGTTAAGTTTAGAGGTGAGAGCAATGAGGGTGGTGCCGTGGTGGGCATCTGTTATAGACCACCAAACCAGGAGGATGAGGTAGACTATGCTTTCTTCGGACAACAAACAGAAGTTTCCAGATAACAGGCCCTGGTTCTCACAGGGGACTTCAATCACCCTGACATCTGCTGGGAGAGCAATACAGCAGTGCACAGACAATTCAGGAAGTTTATGGAGAGTGTTGGGGAGAACTTCCTGGTGCAAATGCTGGAGGAATCAATTAGGGGCCATTCTCCCCTTAACCTGGAGCTCACAAACAGGGAAGAATTGGGGAAGTAGAAGTGGGTGGCAACCTGAGCAGCAAGAGATGGTCGAGGTCAGGATCCTGACAAAAGGAAGAAAGAAGGACAACAGAATACGGACTCTGGTCTTCAGAAAAGCAGACTTAGACTCCCTCAGGGAACTGATGGGCAAGATCCCCTGGGAGGCTAATATGAGGTGGAAAGGAGTCCAGGAGAACTGGCTGTATTTTAAAGAAGTCTTATTGAGGGCACAGGAACAAACCATCCCAATGTGCACACAGAATAGCATATATGGTGCAGTTGGCTGATGTGATTGCAGAGCCATTGGTCAATATCTTTGAAAACTCGTGGCAATCAGGGGAGGTCCCATACAATTGGAAAAAGGCAAATACAGTGCCCATCTTTAAAAAAGGGAAGAAGGAGAATCCAGGGAACTACAAACTAGTCAGCCTCACCTCAGTCCCTGGAAAAATCATGGAGCAGGTCCTCAAAGAATCAATCCTGAAGCACTTGCATGAGAGGAAAGTGATCAGGAACAGCCAGCATGGATTCACCAAGGGAAGGTCATGCCTGACCAACCTGAGTGACTTCCATAATGAGATAACTGGCCTTGTGGATATGGGGAAAGCGGTGGACATGATATATCTTGACTATAGCAAAGCTTTTGATATGGTCTCCCACAGTATTCTTTCCAGCAAGTTAAAAAAGTACGGATTGGATGAATGGACTATAAGGTGGATAGAAAGCTGGCTAGGTCATCGGGCTCAATGGGTAGTGGTCAATGTCTTGATGTCTGGTTGGCAGCCGGTATCAAGCTGAGTGCCCCGGGGGGTCTGTCCTGAGGCTGGTTTTGTTCAAAATCTTCATTAATGATCTGGATGATGGGATGGATTGCACCTTCAGCAAGTTTGCGGATGACACTAAACTGGGGGGAGAGGTAGATAGGATCCAGAGTGTCATAGACATGTTGGAGGATTGGGCCAAAAGAAATCTGATGAGGTTCAACAAGAAGTGCAGAGTCCTGAACTTAGGACGGAAGAATCCCATCCATTGCTAGAGTCTGGGAACCAACTGGCTAAGTGGCAGTTCTGCAGAAAAGGACCTGGGGATTATAGTGGATGAGAAGCTGGATATGAGTCAACACTGTGCCTTTATTGCCAAGAAGGCTAACAGCATGCTGAGCTGAATTAGTAGGAGCATTGCCAGCAGATCGAGGGAAGTGATTATTCCCCTCTATTTGGCACTAGTGAGGCCATATCTGTAGTATTGTGTCCAGTTTTGGGTCTCCCACTACGGAAAGGATGTGGACAAATTGGAGAGCCTAGCGAAAGGCAATGAAAATGATTAGGGGGCTTGGGCACGTGACTTATGACGAGAGGCTGAGGGAACTGGCGTTATTTAGTCTGCAGAAGAGAAGAGTGAGGGAGGCCTCTTTGATAGCAGCCTTCGACTACCTGAAGGGGGATTCCAAAGAGGATGGAGCTAGGCTGTTCTCAGTGGTGGCAGATGACAGAACACGGAGCAATGGTCTCAAGTTGCAGTGGGGGAAGTCTTGGTTGGATATTAGGAAAAACTATATCACTAGGAGGGTGGTGAAGCACTGGAATAGGTTACATAGGGAGGTGGTAGAATCTGCATCCTTAGATATTTTTAAGGCCTGGCTTGACAAAGCCCTGGCTGGGATGATTTAGTTGGGGTTGGTCCTGCTTTGAGCAGGGTGTTGGAGTAGATGACCTCCTTAGGTCTCTTCCAAGCCTAATCTTCTATGATTCTGTGATACATGAGGTGAAATGGTGCAAAGAGGATATCCCATGGAGCTGTAAAGGGGGAAATTCTTGAATCAAAAGATGCAAAAAAGATGAAGGGACAGAGAAGAAGCATGGTGGGGATTTCAATTGACTATAGCTTGACTGGGCTTTCAATGAGGCCTTCGAGAACAAGAACCAATTAACCGATGGTCTAAATGTGCACAATTCCATTTACTTCAGTGGAGTTTTATGCTTCTTAGACCAGAATTTCTACCTAGGGTCTGATATAGTGCCTATGACTGTGGAATTTGAGTTGCAGTGGTTGGAAGGGATATGAGCAGTGTTAAAAGATAAATTATACTGTAGTAACTAGCATGACATTTTTAAAACTAGAGTATCTTCAATATTTGTCAGCTCCTTCAGAGGTCTGCATTTCAAAGAGTTTCCGTAGTAAATGGCAATGGTATTGAATAATATAAGTGGCATTGACAGGCAACTCTTTGTCCCACAGATAGCTTACTTAAGCAATGCACAGACATTTGTTCTGGTAAGATTTGTGGCCTGGGGAAAGTGTCATATTTATTACACACCATGACGTGTGTCACAGTAATGCACAAAACAACACTGTCAGATCAAGGTCAAAGCCTCTCAATGCCAACTATTAGAAAGCACTTTAAGCTGGTGACATTCTCCCCTTTATTTGTTGACAAAGTTGCTTCATGCCATGCAGCTTAATTGAAGTGAAAACTATTAGTCATTGCACAGTGAATTAAAAAACACACCCACACTGAGGAAAATCAGCACAATCAGTGAAAAACAGTCAACTAGAGATGGATGATTGGAGACTCCTAGCTACCTGGAATTAGAAAAAGGGTAGCTCTGGTATACTACATATTACTCAAATTGACTGATACGCAATGCCTTTGGCATTTATTGCAATTAGCATTAAAGGAAAACAAAACATTTTAGAAACATAAGGAAAGAAAATACACAAACTAGAGAACAAAATTAAAGGATCAAATCTGTGTGCTGTAGATATATATATACATGAGAGGAAATTTTCTCTCTCCCTTCATGTGCGTTTGCGTGCCAAAGTATGTTTTTAATTACATGTAAGGTATTGCAAAGCACTATATAAAGTAATGAGCTAAGTGACTATATGAAAAGTAGATTAGTCACTATGCACTCACCAACAGCTCACATTCAGCTTTGGACAATATATTCTTCTCCTGTATACACACAGGTGCACACACTATACATATAAACATATACTTTGCATCTATCCATAAACCTATAGAAAGGAGGTGCTGGGCATGAGATTTCATTTGCAGTATATCTGTTTCTCATATCTGTGGTTTAGTCATCTACAACATCAAATGTTACTGAGTTGCAATAATACAATTTTAAATAAACTGAAAAATGATTCACAATTAGACATGTTTAAAAACAAATATCTGCCAGTGGTAAGAACTTAAACTATATAGAGGGCTTTGAATAAATGTGCACATAGAGCCGCTGTAAAATCTTATTGTGATTCCCAATATCCAGTACAATAGATCTGCCTTATGACTAGTTTGGAAATGTTCTAAGGATTCAGTAGTATTATCATTACATCATTGCCTGTCTTCTTAAATTAAACCATCATTGCTTGCTCTAAGTTTATACTAATTTAGCTTTCAAACTGAATACTTTGGCAGGCAAAGGCAAAGAATATTATTTTTCTTCTCTTGAGTCTCCAATGTGAAGGAGTTTGTAATATTAATGCCTTGTTGTTTTGCAATATTTTTCTTTTTAAAAAGCACCAAAGGCAAAAAGAAGGAACCTACAAATTTAATAGTATATCACCGTACAGAGGAATTTTACATATAACAGTTTTTTTTTCTCTCTGAAGAGAAACTATGTTTTCCCAGCGGAAGAGATCTTTTTCCCTCACATGACAAAAATACTTCCATATTCTTGATATTCCTTCATGTCCTAATCATTAGTTGGGAGATTGTGAGCATTCTCATTTGCATCTTTCCTCCCTGCTACAGTATTCTTGCCTGAGGAGCGCTGGGAACCTTGGTTAATAGTAATGAAATAATTTGGGACATAGACAGGCCAGCAAACTAACTTCTGCTGCATGGGCAGTAATATTACTCCTCATTAAAGATTGTGAAAGTTCATCTCACATTCAATTACCAATGCCTAAAAACTGTATTCCAGGCAATCTATGCTTCTTAGACAAGAGGAGAAGGGGGCAGCAGGAGTGTGTGTGTGGAGGTGGAACGGAAATCTGTTTTCCCTCTTGTGTTTACTTTTTTGCCCTCTCTGCGCTAATAGTGCCTATCAGCTGGGAGACTGTATAAGTGACTTATTGGTCAGAGAGATGTCATACCACTGCTTTGAGAAATGATGAATGATTCAGAGCTCCAGATCTAAGATGTAGCAGATATAAAGCATTAGTCCCTAAGGTATATTGAAGGCTGTATCTGTAAAAGCTTAGAAACAGCAGCACAGTTTAAAACACAGTACTAAATTCCATATCAATAAAATCCCTGGATTTTCTGAGGGCATAGCATTATGTCTTACTGTTAACCACTTTTGAATATGAAGCTAGTGGTGTTGTTTTTGTCTGATGATGGAGTGTGAGGGAGGGGAATTGAGGGAAAAGGTAGGAGTCAGACAGTATGTGTACTTATTATTCTGAGTACCTTTTCACACATCTCGATGTTTCACAATGACTATATCAGCAAGCTTTTTATAGTCAATAAAACAAACCTGGAACTTTAAATACAGTTCACACAACTAATTACTCGTTAAAAGTGTAAAAAAATGGAGCGAGAAAAAGGAAGATATCAACAGAACTTTTCTTTGACATCCTGGCTGATTAGGACTGTGATCCTAACTCTGAGTCTTTGCATTGATTTCAATGGGCTTTGGATCAGGCTCTTGTTTTTTGTGGACTGTAACGTTTTAAATTTGATCTTTTTTGTAAATGTTTCTATCAGTGTTGTTTGAATGTATATTCTTCTGTGATTTATATCCACATTACAGCTTGTCATTTTACAGATTCTTTTAACACTGGGAAATGTCAGCCAGTGAAACACTAGGCTCCATCTGCAGGTGAAAAAATTAACACGTATAATGCACAACATAATTACTACACATATCCTGGTAATATTGCTCTTCCTTTTGTGTATAGCAGCTTTTTCATCTAGGATACAGTACCCTTAAACTACACTGCCATATTGAAAGGGCCCTGAAGTGAATGTGTATTCAAATTTGAAATTTTTCATCAAAATTCTGGACCATAATTGACTTTTCCATCATAACATGAAGTTTGATTTACTGTATTATGATAAAGCTTATTCCATGAACAGCAATGCCTTTAAATAGACGTTTTGGGAACCGAGAAAGCTGTCTTTAAAACCTGAAATTATTATTATACACAACTTATTTTGCACATAATAGTACTCAACGCTAGACTGAGCTATCTGCTTTGGAAGGCAGAACAATGGGGATAAATATGTCTTTTCTGCTTGAAGCAGGGCCACTAACACTGACTGGGGTACTGGAGGAGTTGGGGAGCTTCTTGTTACAGCTTGTGAGATAGGTCTGCACCCTAATGTGCTGTCAGAGAATCTGCCAATACCTCTTTCAGGAGGCTGGGGTGCCAGATATCCTCAAGGAGACAGTGTTAAGGCCTCCGCTTAAGACAAAATACTGTATCTTGATATGGACACTCTTGTTAACTGTTGACCTGTGCAGAACTTCACATCCTTGTTAAAGATCATGGAGAAGAGTGTTGCAAAGGAACTCTGGTGGTATCTGGAGTCCCAACTTAATATAAATTCACACCTGGGTATGCACAGAAACTGCACTTCATCTATAGGTGCTAGATGAAGATTAGGCACTGTAGCTTCGGGTGGTGTAAATTAGCATAACTTCTTTGATTTCAATGGAGCTTTGCCCGTTTACACTAACTAAGGATATGGCCCCCACCATTAATTACTATTTTTGTTGACCATGAAGTATTGTGGACACATCTCCAGTGGATATGGAGTTGTTTTTGTTTGGGTCAGTTCCTTTCTTGAGAAGTCCCGATTCTACCCTGACAGCTCTTTAATGTAGGCTAGCATATAGTTTTACATACAAGACTATTCTGACGGATAGTAAGATGGGACAGGCTATGGTGTTTTCCTTATACTAATGGAACCCAGTTCTATATCTCCATCTTTTCATAGGGTACCTGACCATGGCCAGATAAGATATTACTTTCAGTAGCAAATTAATCCTGGTTTAACTAAAATGTTTTTAAAACTTTTTAATTTACAGATACTTTTTGCACTGGTATAACTTATTTTGCTTTTTAAGTAAATATTTTTAAGGGTTTATTCAATAATTTGGTCTAACTGCTTTTGGTATTTTTAAAAAACAAAACATTAGATTGAGGACAATATGTGGAGGACAGACTAATGATTTTCAAGAAACATTTTTGGGGGATTTTGAGTGCATAGGCTCAGTACACACACTCAGTGGCTGGATTGAAATGACAAACCATAATAGCTCCAAAGGAACTGTTACAATCTACCCAGTCAATGATCCATGAACTAAGAAGGATTTGCTCAATTTGGAGCCAATACTTTCAAACATGTTAAAAATAAACAAACAATCCTCCACCCATGCCCAGCTGATACACAGACTTTCCCCTTCACTCAGGGGATGCATGTTTAGCTGTCTCTGCAGCCCTGCTTTGGATCCTGAAGAAAGATATAGGGAATAAAATATGAAGAAAGTTGTGGGCCAGGATTATGTTAAATGTGACATTTATTTCCCCTACAAATCCCTTCTACCCCTCCTTAAAAGGAGGGTTGATCCAGTGGTTAAGGTATTAACCTGAGATTTTGAAACCCTGGGTTCAATTCCTAGCATAACCACAGACTTCCTCTGTGACTTTAGACTAACCATTTAATCTCTCCTATATATTAGCTCCAGGTTGTAAACAGTACTAGTATTTCCCTAGTGTGATGCTTCCTGGGAGTGCCCAAGGCTGTGAGGCACCTCAGTATCTGGTAAGACTAGGTGTATAGTTCCCCTCTCCGCTGCCTCCCCTTCCTCAGGATTTACCTCTTGGAACTCAGACACATTCCCTCCTGCTACAGTTCACAAGATTAACAGCTTTGGGCAGTGATACTATGTCATTTCCCACCAACATTTAAAGTACCTCTTAAACCTTCCCACTTTAATGCAATATGGGCTAACGGCATCCTGGTTATAAATTGTCCCAGGGCAAGGAGTTTTACCTCTTCCCCTGGGAGCATATCAGCCTCCTTAATCACATCTCTCCTGACTAGAGAAATCTGGACATCAGTGCCTCTTCACCTTGACACCCTGTGCCATTTACCTTGGCCTTGTAAATAAACTCTTTGTCTACCTCCAGGAGGTCAGACCTGACAACCTTAACTAGAACCCCCTCTTATGTGTACTTAATTCCTTCTCCTTCTTCTCAGGAACATAGCAGGAACACCCTTTTATGTCAAGCTTTTGCTATTTTCTTTGGGACCTGCACTCTCTGAATAGTCTCACCTGTATGTATCAGTCGCCTGCCTCGTCTACAGTTGTGGAGGATTTTTCTCTCACTGCTGACTTCACTTCATCAGAGCAGACATCAAAGAACTGCTCCTGAGCAAGGAGATCTACCAATGTCATAAGTTTCTGCCCCTCTACTTTTTATCAATTTTCTTCAATAATGAGCCATTTTAAGAACATATTTCCTGTAACTTATCAAGTTTTTTGAGGTTTCTAAACTTTAGGCAACATGCCTCTGGAATAATTTGAATCTTTTTTTTACCACAGACCCTTTAAACGAATCATATAATATAGCATCATTTACATGCATATGATTAAATGCTTGTAAGCTTTACCAGACAGTTTGGGGAACAGACAGTCATTCTCTGGTCATCAGCGATTTTGTGTACCCTGCGTATCCTTCTGAAGGTGGTCAAATATTTTTTGATGCAATCTGTTTCTCTGTAACTTGTGCTCAGTTTATCCAAGTGTACAATCCCTGGGGAGAAGTACCAGCAAAAGCTTCAGTCTTTGTATTTCAAAGGTTTTTTTTATCTTGGACTCCCTTTCCTTCTCGTTCTGGGAGTGTCCTCTCCCTTTCTTGGGCTTCTGCTTCAAGTTTTAGCTACTCTGATTCCAGCTTGTTTTCCTGGACCAGCATCTCCCTTTCCTTTTCTGCTACTTCCAGATTTTGGACTGCTATTCTGGCCAGTTCTAATTGCATTGCTATGTTCCTGGGACCCATGCCATGCATGTTTCCAATGCGTGCACCCTCTGGAGACTTTTGGTGGATCACTCAGATCTCCCTTACGCTTATCTGCCATGAGCAAATCTCATCTTCTCTATATTTTTTCCCCTGCAACATTCAAGCCACATTCAACAAACGTTTTTTTCCAACTGCTGCTTGGTATGGTTAGCATATGTCTCTGGCTTACTCATCTTGTCCTTTCCTTTGCTCTAGCTCCCTTAACTGATATAAACAAATAGAAAATAACGAACCATAATCTTTTTCTTTAACTGTTTCCAACCTTCTCACTTTAAATCTCTGAGTATCTGTGTTATCTGATAGATAATTGCCTGAAGCATGACCCTTGGCTAATCAGGAAAGGGGGTAGATTCTGCAAACTACACCACTATGACATTTCCTGGAGGTTCTCAGGTTTGTGATGCACCTCACTACCAGCTGCCCTTAGAGTAAGGAAGCCTTGTGCGGGAATCAGCTCCTCAACTCTGCTGGCCATGGGCAACACAAGCACTCCCCTCTAGGCCTGTGCCAGCCTTGTTCTCTTTCTACAGGTTAGCGACTAGGACACACCAACTCTTGGTCTGTCCAGCGCCTTGTCGACTGGACACTCACAGTATTCACAGATTCGCTGCTCCCGAAGGAACAGGACACACTAGCTTACCAGTTATTCCCCAGATCACCACTCTGTTTAATACACAGCACTTCAGTAAGTTTATAGCGAAAACAAGTAAAAATTTATTTAATAAAGTGTAGCAATTGGAGTGATAGCAAGTAGAATTATTGGACACAAATGGTTACATGTAAAATAAAATCATAACACATTCTAGAGCCTAGATTTAATTTATAAGATACTATCATGTCTAATAAACTATTACTCATCAGCGCTTTCTAGCCAGGCAGGCTGTGATCCCTTTTTCATGAGGCAAGACATGCTGTCAGCTTGTCTCCTAAGTGAAGGATACTGTGTCTTTCCTTGCATTACCTGATATACCAGACTAATCCTTTGATCTTAGTAATAAACAGGACACCTCCTTGATAACTGTTTTTTCATGTAGGCTTTCTCTCTTGTAGATTTTGCAATCTGATGCCTGGTATTTGGCTCGGTATGCAATAGGCATCCATTGTAAGACCTATAGTGCACGATACATATGCCGAGACAGGAAAATAGGTGTCCATTAACTTCTGTATGAAAAGAACATATCTGTGGAGTGAATTGCTGGTGACGTGGCTTACCCCTCATACCTTAAGAGCACAATTTTCAGTATAGGTACATAACTCCTTAAATATTATCCTACTTACATTTTAGAGTTATTATGATGACCAGGTTCCTGAGTCACACCAACCACACAGGTGGGAATAAAATCCACAAGTGATTGTGAGGTGCCCAGTTGCTAGAGTGAAGAAGGTCAGATAAGTAGACTGAATTTAGTTTTTTAAAAAAAATCCATGGAAAATCTTCAGGAAGATAAATGCAGTTAACACGGCATACATTTTACTGAGGAACAACCTCCATTTGAAGGGGTATTCCAGGAGCAGAGAGATACATGAAATCCTGATGAGTTCCAATGGAGCCAGTGCTGACATAGAAACACAGAATTGCTGGGTGAATCCTCCAAGAACTGCCATGCCTGGGGAGGGGGAAACCCTCCTTCAACAAGAGGGCATACACTGTCCTTCCCGTTAGAAGCATTCAGAAGAAAGTATTAACTGGAAAAGTCCATTGGGGAACGTGCAGATTTGTCCTCCCACATTAGCACACTATAGGTTTTTTTCACCATGGGAGGAAGTGATCTAGGCCACATTTCTAAAAGTTGCCTGTGTGTGGATCTGAAGTCCAGATTCTGTGCCATAGTACTCCTTACAAGCTAGTCTAGTCTACTAGGAAAATACAACTTAAAAAAATTACTGTGTGCCAACCTGATGGCAGGCCACAGCTCTGATTAGGTCATTGTGATCTACAACTTATATAATAGGAGTACTTGTGGCACCTTAGAGACTAACCAATTTATTTGAGCATGAGCTTTCGTGAGCCACAGCTCACTTAATAAATTGGTTAGTCTCTAAGGTGCCACAAGTACTCCTTTTCTTTTTGCGAATACAGAGTAACACGGCTGTTCCTCTGAAACTTATATAATGCATCTTCTAAATAAACTAAGCATGAGAAGTGCTAGCAGTTATCATTCAGCGCTGTTAGGTTTTGCAATTTCATACAGAAATTGAAAATGAATAATGTTATAGTAATTTTATATTACCAGCCCACATCCTGTATGAGTCAAGGGTTTTTCTCCCTGAAGACTCTGAAACCTAACAATGTGCAGTGAATTTCACAATGTGCAGTGAATTTCGTTTTTTTGAGGTGTGTCCCCTATGGGTGTTCCACTTTAGATGTGCATGCATCCCATGCAATCAGAGATTTTCATTAGCAGGGTCTGTTTGGCCCACACATGTGCTGTTAATTTCCTTATGCCCCATAGTGAGGCTATATGCAGGCTGTGCAGGAGAAGTGCCCTCATTTCCTCCTCCATTGCCGAGTCTCAGAAGGAAACTCCAAAGCAGAGGGGAAGAAGAACAAGTAGTGGAGCAGCCAGGGGGAATACATCTTGAACTACTATTACTGTACAGGGCGAATAACTTTTCCTTCTTCAAGTAGTGTCCCTATGACTGCAGGCAACTCCTGAGCAGTATCCTTATAAGGAAGAGGGAGCTTTGGAATCAAGCCCAATACAGAGGAAAGAACTGCATTGCCAGTTGCCACATGTGATCTACTGACATTGATTAGGATGTAGCTCCTGGAGAAGGTACGTAGCAGCTCTGCAGATCTCAGATACTGGGACATTTTTAAGTAGTGCCAATAGGTACAAACTATGACTTTGTAGAATGAGTTGGAGGAGGTAGAAGGACATGGAATGCTGGCAGCACTGTAACAAGCAATAATACAACCAGAAATCCATTTCTGATAATCTTTGGGTAGAGATAGCAAAATCTTTAGGTCTGTCTGCAAAAGAAACAAACAGTTCAGGAGATTTTCAAAATGATATAGAACTATTTAGGTAAAAGGCTAATGTCAGATTGGAATTATGTGGTTTTGGACAGAAAACTGGTAGGTAAATGATCTGATTCAGATAAAACTCAGAAATCACTTTAGAAGGAAACATGGGGTCTGGCTGTAAGAAAACCTTGTCCTTGCAGAATATTGTGAAAGGAAGGTTTGCTATTAATGCCCCAATTTCTCTGACTCTGAGGGCTCATGTAACAGCCATTAAGAAATTTGTCTTCATAGACAATAAGAAGCAGGTTGCCATTGGTTCAAAAGGAGGTTTCATGAGATTTTTAAGAACTAAATTATGGTTCCAAACTGGGGTGGGGGCATGTATCAGCAGGAAAAGATTTCCCAGACCTCTCATGAACCCTACAGTTGCAGGGTGACAAACAGAAAGAACCCCTCACTTGTGGAATGAAAAGCAGTTAATGTGGCCAAACAGAACTTGAGAGAACTAATTGACAATCCCGTTTTCTTTAGTTATAGCAGGTACTCCTGAGCAAGCAGATGTGAGGCAGATTTGTGAACAACTTTCTGGCATTTGCATCAGTGACTAAATTTTCTCCACTTTTGAAAGTAAGTATTTCTGGTAGAACCTTTCTGAGTATTTAGTAATATCTGCTGTACCTCTGCTGACTCTACCTCAGTGTACCATCGAGGAGCCACACCTAGAGGTGGAGACTAGTCAGATTGGGATGCAGCTGTCGACTGGTGTCCTGGGAAAGGAACTGAGGAGCGGTTGGAAGATTTATTGCTGGACAAAGATCTAGGTAAGGAAACCACACCTACCTTGATCAAGTTGGGACTATTAGGTTAACTCTGGCCTTGTCCTGTCTGATTTTGTTCTCTACTCTCAGAATCAGAGGTGATGAAGGCTGAAAACAGCCTCTTAGTCCAAGGGAGGAGGAAGGCATCCCCCCAGGAATTGGGACTACACACTGCATTGAACAGAATAGAAGGCATTTTTTGTTTTAGCTGTGGTGTTAGGGTGTTAGGGTGCTTATTCCTTCACCCACTTACTTCCCTGGTCCTTCTCGCATGACAGAGCAACAATACCCCAAGTCCAAAGGTGCAAATAATTCAATGTTTATTGGGGTGAACTTCCAGCAAGCATGATTCCAGTTTCCTTCCTTAGTGTCCCCCTTCCCAGCTCTGACACCACAGAGCCTTACCTGTGTCCCTGTTCCCATTCCTGCCCTTAGCCAAACATGATTCCAATTTCCTCACCCCCATTTCCTGTTCCCATTCCCCCCCCCCCACACACACACTTCCTGACTGCAGACTATATAGTAAAACTTGAGTTCTGCTTAGCTATATCATAACCAATCATTTTCCTGAAATTTAACTAACCAATCCTAACATATTCTAACATGATTATGTAATCAATTATATCCCACCACCTTAATTAGTTTACACCCAGCAAAATTAATTATACAGCAGACAGGATCAATCACAGAACCAGACAGAGATTATACAGACAAACAATAGCAAAGTGGGAACTATAATGACAAAACAATACTGAAGTGAGGATTTCACATCCCAGCTATTGATAAGTGAGTTCTTGCCAGGATGCTATCAAACTAATGTAACCCTTCTGCCCGTCAGAGTTGGCAGCAACAAGGGCCGGGTTCAATATCTAGGGGTTCCATTCCAATAACACAATGCAAACCGGCTCGAGCCCCCACCCAGTGACCTGGGACAAATATATACCACCCCCGCTGGGCGCCTCCAAGAGGCAATACTTCCCCTCTCGCAAGCACATAGTCTGAGTGTAGCAAAAGCCTTTTAATAACAGAGAGAAACAATGTGGCATTATGTTGGGGAAACACCACCAACAGGATTCATAACACAACCCATGAGCAAAAAAAGAACCCACCCCAGGCAAATTGGGGCATGCCCTTTTCCCTTTGGTTCTTGAGTCCAGCAACCCCAAATCACCCAAAGTCCCAAAAGTCCAATGCCCCAAAAGTCTCTGTCCCTGGTCAGGGCAGCCCCAGAGTTCGAAAGTTTATCTGCGGAGCTTTACCTCCCAACCTGGGTGGAAATGGGACGGGGGTAAGAGGCACCTTACGTGATCTGAAGCTGACCGCCCCATAGCTCCATAGCGGCACTCCGCTCCGCCAGCCGCCCCACAAACTCCTTCGCTCAGCTGCACTCCGCTCCGCCAGCCGCCCCACGAACTCCTTCGCTCCACTCCACTCCGCCAGCCGCCCCACGAACTCCTTCACTCAGCTGCGCTCTGCTCCGCCAGCCGCCCCACGAACTCCTTCGCTCAGCTGCGCTCTGCTCCGCCAGCCGCCCCACGAACTCCTTCGCTCAGCTCCACAGCCCACAAGCCGCTCCTGCCATCCACACACTGCTCCGCGTCGAACTGCTTCACCAGCCGTCCCGCAAACTGCTCCACAATATATCTTCAGGCTCCCCCACTACTTAACACAACACTCAGTGATTTCAGCTCTTAGGTGAATTCAGCTTGTAGTAGGGGAGCCCCAGTGCTGGTGCACTGTCAGCCCAAAGTGAGCTCAGCAGCCTATAACTAGACTTCTAATGAAATCAAAATTAGCTCTGATATTCCACAGTGGAGAGAGGAGGAAGTGCAATTAGCATGTAAGGCCCTCACCAAGGGGCCCATGCCACCAAGTATTAATACTTGTCCCCAGCCTCTCTCCATTCACACAGTTTTGGAACCCATGACCCTTGCCTAGCGAGTGCTATTTAGTTGATGGTGAATCCCTCCATCATAACAAAAGGCCACGTACAGTTCCAAGCACAGTTCCCATAATCAGGGTAATAACAATTTATTCTTCCTGCCCCAATAACAGAGACACTGGGGATCCCACAGCAGCCAAAGTGACCATTTGGGCAGCTATGGTCTCATTCTAGGCGGGGTGGGTGTGCCTATGCAAATGAGATCGGCCCCTGAAGTTCTTTTCCACAACTTGCCACACCTCACCACCAGATGTCAGGGTGGAGCTCATCCTGACACTGCTTACACTAAGTTTCCTTTTACATTTTCTAGGCACTTCCCTTTCTCTGGAGGCGGTAGGCATTATCAGGACAGGATTGTATTCCTAACAGCCCAATAGCACCTTATTTCAATGTGACTAGTTTGGAATGTGAGGATGTTACCGATCGCTTCCCAGCTTATGGCTGCCTCTGCTGTTTAGCCAAAGGCCTTAGCCTAAGAACAGGGCCTCAGACTGTCACAGTAAGAGAAGGACCTTACACCAGTAGACAGTGATTTTGATTCTTTCTTTTATACCTCTATAACTAGCCAAGTGATAAGAATACACCTAAATTCTTAGAGTATAGGCCTTTACAGACAGGCCTGAGTATCTTTATCCTAACAAAAAGGTCCATTTCTGGAAATCCCCACATTTGAAATATGCCAACAAGAATCTGGGAATCCAACTCACTTGTAATCTTGGGAAAACCAACTGCGGAGAACATTGGCTATGACATTTTGCCTGGTCAGATACATTGCTAAAATTCTTCTGTGTTTTTATGCATCATTTCCATAACCTTACTGCTTTGGTGCAGAGGGAAGGCCACATTGTCTGTCATGACTCTGATAGACCTGTGTTTAATGAGAGGCAGAAAATGAAGGCAGACATTTCTGACTGCTTTGAGTTCCAACAGGTTGATATGGAGGGTGGTTTCTTGGGGTGGCCATCTGCCCTATACCATCAGAGCATTAAGGTACACTGCCCATCCTAGAAGAGATGCATCCAAAATTAAGGTTACTGTTGGCATTGGTTGGAGGAAGGGAACTCCCACACCTACATTGCAATGATCCTTCTGCCAGCCTAGTGAGAGTTTCACTGCAGATGACCTTACATCTATTTGTCTAGGCTGTGTCTGTTTGGTGAATAAACTGATCTGAGGCATCCCTGGAAACAGTGAAGGAGTAATCTCACATAATCTGTCACAAAAGTGCAAGCTTCCATGTGACCCAGAAGTTGAAGAAAGTTTCTTACTGAAGTCTGGGGGCTTAGTTAAACAGTTCTGACAAGGTTTGACTGTGTTATGAATCTGTCCATCAGAAGGAAAGCCCTGGATGCCCCTATACATTGTATGCTCTATATAGGAGGCAGTATGGATTTTCCCATGTTCAACTGAAGACCCAAGGCCAAGAGTAGAAACAGTACCCTCCATGTAGCAGCCAACAGCCCTTAGTATGACCAACTCTTGAGCAATCATTTGTCAAGGTGTGGGGATACTATGATTGCCTGATGACACAGATAAGCAGCCATTGCCAACAGAACCTTTGAGAACACTCTCGGAGCTGAAGATAGTCCAAATGGGAGTACCCAGTACTGTAAATGATCCTGCCCTATGACAAAACACAGGAATCTTCTGTGGGATGGGAGTACTGGTATGTGGAAGTGAGTCTTGAAGGTCAAGGGCTGAAAACCAAATCCCTGAATTTAGACAAGTAATTATAGCTGACAGAGTCATCATCTTGAACTTTTGGGACCTCACAAATTTATTGAAGAGTCTTAAATCTAAGATGTTTTCCTTTGGCTTGAGGAAGTACTTTGAATAGAAACCCCCTCCCTTGTAGTGAATGGGGAATGGATCTATCATTCCAATACAAAGAAGATAATTTATTTCCCATCTTAGTAAGAGCTCATGAGAGGGATCCCTGAAGAGGAATGCGGAAGAGGGATGACAAGGAAGGAGGGAGGTAAAATGGATGGTGTAGACTAATGGTATTAATTCCAGCACCCCCCTTGTCCGAATGCTCCTATGTTTGCTGGAAATGGAACAGTCAGACTTCAAGTGGAGGCGGGCAAATAGATGCAGCTGAGAGGCTAAAGAAAGGGAATAATCTGAACCCTTCACTATCCCATCAAAACTGGTGCTTCAGAGATGAAGCGTGCTGTGAACTTGTGTTGTGTGAGTTAGGAAAATCTTTCTCTTGAACTGGAGGTTTCCTGGAGGTTCCTCTGGACTCTTAAACCAAGAAATTGCACTGGGTGGGATCTTTGGGACATTTGAAATCTACTGAATATTCTTTTTCTCACAGGAATGTAAATTCCCAATGAATGTCATGTTGCCCTGGAATCAGGCCTACCAACCGCAATTCCAGCCCCAGGGCAGAACAGTCAATGGGCTCCTGCTGGTGCCCAGCGAGCTGCCGCTATGTTGCTGGGTGCGCTCTTTCAGAATGGCCAGCGCTTCCGCATGCCCACCAAGGTGGCTTCGCTGCCACCAGTACCACCCCGCGTGCTCCTAGGAGTGTAGGCTCAGACTTCCAGATTTCCCAGGGATGCTTGACACCTGCTCTGTCCTAGGCCCCTTCCCCCAATACCCAACCCTCACCCCACCTCTTCGCACCCCTGTTCCCACTGTTTCCCAATGGGCACCCCATTGTCCCCCTGCTGTGCCTGCTATCTTCCCTTGCCCCCCACCCCACCACCCAGCATGTTCTGCTGCTCTCCCTGGCAGGTAGGAGCCCAGGCAGGGAGCAGGAGGGAGCTGTCTTTAACGTCGGCCCCTCCCAGTCACTGCTCTGCAGCCCTGCCCGACAGCTGCCTAAGAGAGCCTGGCTGGGGCAGGTGGCTTCTGCTGCTTGGTTGCCAGGGTCCCTGGCACCTGAGCTCAGGCAGGAAGCGGAAGTCACCTTCCCAGCCAGGCTGTCTCAGGCAGTCGCTGTGCAGGGCTGCAGAGCAGCATCTCAGTGGCTGGAAGGGGCTTGTCCCATCCCTTCCATTCCCAGCATCTGGGCCATGCGTCACCCAGACCTGCCCCCGCCTCGCCACTTCTCCCCCCACCCCCACATGTCCCCCTCCCTCCAGTGCCTCCAAACAGCTAATGGCAGCTGGTGGGAGGCACAGGGGAAGGAATGGGGCTTAGTTGATTGGCGGGGCCTGCCGCTGCCAGGAGGCACTTGAGGGGGAGGAGGGGCCCACCGGTGGGTGCTCAGCACCCAGTCAGTGCCTATGCCTAGGAGCCCTGTGGCCCACCTGGGCGATTTAAAAGCGCCCGAGGCTCCTAGTCACTGCTACTGTGGCAGCGGTAGTGGCCGGGGGCCCTTCTCAATCACCCAGGCCCCTGGGCAGTTGCACCCTTTGCACCCTTTCTGAGGGGGGTGTTGCACAGAAGTTGAAGAGGTGCTAGATACCACTGGAGATTAGTATATGGGGGTGGAGGGGTTTGCTTGACCTGGCTTTGAAGTGGGGTGAAGGAAGTTCTCCATCATTAAGAGTTGCAGTTTGTTTTCCCAGTTCTTTCTTTTCTTACCCAGTCTGCCCTTAATTTCAGGGCTAAACAGAATTTACACTTCTGTGAGAGAGGCAACTCCCCTACTCAGTGAATACATTAAGACCGTGCATCACTGACCGGGCTGGCCTCTCTATACATGAGGCAGCATTTAAACTCTGGTGAACTGAGCATGCCCCTCTCAGAGAGGACCTCTTGGGAGGAAATAAAACAATCTTCCAAATGAGCAACTAACTAATAACTAAGCTAGACCATAGTTATCAAGTAGCCAAGGCATGCACGAGGACACACTAAGCCCCATCTCAGGCTGAGGCAGCTGAGAAGGAACTAAGGGCAGTTCGCCCACACGGCCTGATACAGCCTTGGTGTAGGGCATGAGGATATTAACAGTGCATTCATGGGACACTGCTAATGACAATCTCTCATGGCAGGTGCATGGGTTGCATGCACGTCTGAAGTAGAGCATCCATGGGGATACTATTTGAAGAAGAATACGTGTTTTAGAGAGTTTTTATTTGGACTACATTTCATGCCTTACACATGTAAGGCTGGATGCCATAGTTAGCACTGGCAACATTGACTGACCACTGGAATCTTTCCATTGACTTCATTGTGTGTTGTTTCAAGTCCCATGGGTCTAATTATTGAGGGCAAAGAGAACATAGATGAGTTTTAAATATAGAAAAACTATCATAAATAGAAGTGTCTGATATCTCAGGATCTTCCACTGATAGGAGTCTATCTATACTGTGTGATAAGCAAGGAATCGCCTCTTGCCAGTGTTAAAAAGATCACTCTACCTTGCAGGTTTGTGAGATAATAAAACGTAACCCTTTCACTAGTGCAGGATTGAATATTGACTGCCTTGAGACTCAGACAGGTGTGAGTTTCCAGATAAATTCCATCTTCTGGAGGAAAGAAGGAAACACTTGTGGGGCAGGTTGACACCAGTCAGCAGTCTGAAACCACTGAGAGGTTGGATCCTTAATCCATTTAGGATCCCTTGACAAGGGGTGGGGCTAGCTGAGGGAGAACAGGAGTTTCAAAAGTCATATCCTAAGTGATCAGAGGAGTAGCAAAGAAGGGAGTTCTGTGAGGGAGTTTAGAGAGCGAGCACAAGAGACAAATACACCTAACAAACATATTCCAAACTTAGGCCAATAACCCCCAGCTCCCCTGCCAACTCCCCCGCCCCCCAAAAAAAAAAACAAAAAAACCAAAGCAAAGCAACCAACGATCCAGCAGCAGAGTGGAGGCTATTCAGCTTATTGCACTGAATGCAGCATACCATGTGGGCAGGTGACATATGTGTGCATTCAGTGCAAACAACTCATGGCCCTACAGGCTCTTGAGACCAGAGTAGCTGAACTGGATGAGCTAAGAGAGACAGAGAGGTACATGAATGAGACTTTCAGGGACATAGTAGAGTGGTTGCACCTCCAGTCGGACACCTCTGTGCTGTTGAGGAGGATTAAAGTCTCAGAGAAGGAGACCATCAAGCTGGAGCAGAGGTAAATGATCACAGGGGTGTGACCCTCCTTCCAGACGATGTCATGGTATCCTCTCACACTAAGGATACCTCTCTGGGGGGAGGGGACCCAGTATTAGGAAGAAACAGGTAACAGTAAATGGGGGAGTAAATTATTAGAAATATAGATATCTGGATTTGTGATAAGAAAAGGAGTACTTGTGGCACCTTAGAGACTAACCAATTTATTTGAGCGTAAGCTTTCGTGAGCTACAGCTCACTTCATTGGATGCATACTGTGGAAACTGCAAAAGACATTATATACACAGAGACCATGAAACAATACCTCCTCCCACCCCACTCTCCTGCTGGTAATAGCTTATCTAAAGTGATCACTCTCCTTATAATGTGTATGATAATCAAGTTGGGCCATTTCCAGCACAAATCCAGGTTTTCTCACCCTCCGCCCCCCCCCCCCCCCCCACACACACACACACAAACTCACTCTCCTGTTGGTAATAGCCCATCCAAAGTGACCACTCTCTTTACAATGTGTATGATAATCAAGGTGGGCCATTTCCAGCACAAATCCATGTTTTCTCACCCCCCCCCCTTTTTTTTTCCCCAAAAACCACACACACAAACTCACTCTCCTGCTGGTAATAGCTTATCCAAAGTGACCACTCTCCTTACAATGTGTATGAAAATCAAGGTGGGCCATTTCCAAACCTGGATTTGTGCTGGAAATGGCCCACCTTGATTATCATACACATTGTAAAGAGAGTGATCACTTTAGATAAGCTATTACCAGCAGGAGAGTGGGGTGGGAGGAGGTATTGTTTCATGGTCTCTGTGTATATAATGTCTTCTGCAGTTTCCACAGTATGCATCCGATGAAGTGAGCTGTAGCTCACGAAAGCTTATGCTCAAATAAATTGGTTAGTCTCTAAGGTGCCACAAGTACTCCTTTTCTTTTTGCGAATACAGACTAACACGGCTGTTACTCTGAAACCTGGGTTTGTGATGACTGGGAGAACTGCATGGTGAATTACCTCCTGGGTGTGGAGGCTGCAGACCTCTTGTGACATAAAACAAAAGATTGCTGACGTATAAAATTAAGAAAGCTGTGTCTGTACTGTGTCTGAACTGTGTGGAGGAGCACACAGTTCAGACAGAGACAAGCCTTAGAGGAAGTTTTATTGAAGCAGTGTAGTAGTTCTGTGGCCTCATCAGGCTCCGAGAGAGGCCATGCCACTTCACTACATTGTGCTTATAAATTCAATGATCAACAGGGGAATTAGCAGTCTAAGGGCTCCAGCCCTCTGGACAGTGAAGAGTGATATGCAATCTAAGGGCTATGGCCCTCTAGGCAGAGCAGAGCAATATGCAGTCTAAGGGCTCTGGTCCTTTGGGCAGAGCAGAACGATACACAGTCTAAGGGCTCTGGCTCTCTAGATGGGGAAAAGCAACCAATATTTCTTTGCCTGGTCTCCTAGCTCAGGCAGACAGCAGCAAACACAGGCCTCTTGGTCTATGGTAGATAGGGAGCAACCCCAGGGGTGGGATCAGCAACAGGGAGACAGTGGGACCCAGGTTCACCCTATTCCACGGGGTCCCAGCCCAGGGCCCTAACAGTGGCAGAGGGTTCCTCCATTGAGTTTGGTGAGGGGGGGTCCCACCAAAATAGTCTGACCTAGACTGTGACAACACTACCAGACTACTGTTTGATTTCCCTGGGCTACTTCTTACTACCCCTTTTAAGTGTACCTCCATCTCCTAGGGTACCTTGGTTGTTTCCATATTTGCCCATTACTTTGGGGTATGCTCATTTATTAGGGTTACTCTTCTGGGAGGGGAGGGTGTTCTGTAATTCTATCAATGTATTGCTTGTGTCACTTGTGTTCTCATACGGAGCTCCACTTCTTCTGTTTGCAAGTTCCCTCCCACTGGAGCTATCCTGCAGGACCTAGGTTCTCCAGGGTTGGGTTCTTCCAGCGCCAGAATCAGACACACACATTAACAGAACACATCTGAGAGGACTGGGTTAATCAGCGCTCCCAAACTGACCCCTTGTATGTCCCTGGACTTGGTGGGCTGGGTTGGGCAGCATTTCCAAACTGTCATCCTCATAGGCCCTTGGATTCGTGGGGGGAAGGATAGCTCAGTGGTTTGAGCATTGGCCTGCTAAACCCAGGGTTGTGAGGGGGCCATTTAGGGATCTGGGCCAAAAATTGGGGAGTGGTCCTGCTTTGAGCAGGGGGTTGGACTAGATGACTTCTTGAGGTCCCTTCCAACCCTGATATTCTATGATTCAGCAGGCTGGGTCAATCAGCGCTTCCAAGCTGTCACCCTCATATGTCCCAGGTTCAGCACATCCCTATCCTCACTTCCACGTTACAATTGTTCTGGTAGTAACCCACTTGAGGAGCAAACCCCACAGGACTTTTGGGTGCTGCAGGGATCTTTAGCTTAGGTATGAAGAGTGTTGCAGCAGAGCGAATAAGGAAGCCAAAAAACACCCACCGGGGGGGAGAGAGAGAGAAGCAACCAGCTTAACCATGAAAGTTATTTATTGTCTTGTGATAACCATAGGGGAACCAAAAAAATAACACAGTTATAATATTAAATCTAACTTAACTTTGATTATAAAGGTCAGGTTTAGAAAACTATAACTGATCACACAAGTCATGGTCAGAAGGCTATACAGAGAGAGAGAGAGAGAGAGCTGGTTCTCACCACCCCATAAAGCTTGAATTGATCAGGGTTCCTAGATGTGGTGGTAGCTGAGGGTCCGGAATGCTGGAGACAGGCAGAGCCCCCAGCACGATCAGTCAGGAGAAGATGAAGTCCCAACAGAACTGATGCAGATGTTGGATCCAGGCATCAGAATGCTTACTTGAGCATGGGTAGGGGTTTTTTGTAGGGAAAGAGCAATGGTTCAAGGGAGAACACAGATTTGTTTGTGGGTAAACTGATGGCTTAAGAGAGTATACCAAAGATGTTTTGTTCAGGCTAGACAACAGGAGCTGCTCATTCCTGGCTATGGGCTGTATTCCTTGGAGGGAGCTCACAATGCAATTAGGCATCTTCAGTATTTTGAATACCAACAAGGGATTTATTACTAGAATTGGTCTGATAACTACTGAGCTGGGTGTGTGCAAGGGTGGGTTTATTAACATCTGGAGCAGAGATCCCCTATCATGCAGTACTTCCCTGCTTTTCTGGTCCCACCGTTCAGTGTGCTTCTTGCCTTGGGATCTCTGTTCTCCATTCTGTATGCTCATTGAGATGCCTCCCTGTAGCATCTTCAATGCAAATGAGGCTAGGGGAGTTTCCTTAATCCTGTCGTCCTTGTCTGGAGGGCTTTAGGTGTGTCTCCCACTGTCTTTTCATTGTTTTTTGTAAGTCTTTCTTCTGATTGGTTTTCGTTCAAGCAGGGGGGTGGGGGGAGATCTTTCATGAGTCAGACAGGCTGGATGCTGCACCCCGGTTTCCCAAGAACACAGAGCTGATAGGTAGGGTGGGGGGTAAAACATGGTCTCCCCTGGGTACATGGCCAGTGGCAGTCCCAGCAACTCCTCCAAGGACTCATCAGTCGGCAGTCCAAGCAACTCCTCTTGGTCCTAGGTGCTCTAGAGCTCTGTCTCGGGCAGAGGGCTTGGCAGCAGGCGATACAGATCTGCTTCTTTCCCTGGCTCTCTCACAACTGAGTTATAGGGCCCGCCTTTTCAGATTCCTGTCCCACCCCTGCTTCTGGTGGGAGGGGCAGAGCTGGTGTAGTTTCTCCACATCAGGTTCAGAGGAAGGCTATATCACCTCACTACAAGGGGATACTTGATATCCTAGTAAAAAGGAGAGGATTGAAGTTGATAAAGTAGAGGTAGGAACGGAAGAGAAAGAGTCCCATTCTATTACATCATATGAAGACAGACAACTAAATATTGTCAAATTTTATAAATGCTAGTATACAAATGCGAGAAGTCTAACGATTAAGATGGGTGAACTTGAGTGCCTGGTATTATATTAGGATATTGATATAACAGGCATCACAGAAACTTGATGGAATGATGAAAATCAATGTAACATGATGATAGCAAGGTACAGTATATATAGGGAAGGTAGAGTAGGTTACAGTGGTGGGGAAGTGGAACTAAATGTGAAAGAAAGTGTAGAGTCACATAAAGTAAAAATCTTAAATTAATCAAACTGTACCATAGAATCTGTGGATAGAAATTCCATCCTTGAATAACAAAAGAGTATAGCAAAAGGAATATACTATTGACCACCTGAACAGGATGGTCATGATGATTGTGAAATGCTAAGTGAGATTAGAGAGACTACAAAAT
The DNA here is from genome assembly GCF_965140235.1 of Caretta caretta. Lineage (NCBI taxonomy): Eukaryota > Metazoa > Chordata > Testudines > Cheloniidae > Caretta > Caretta caretta. The sequence goes on along the minus strand of NC_134208.1, from coordinate 54,691,831 downwards.
CAGAAAACACAATAATAATGGGGGATTTTAACTATCCACATATTGACTGAGTACATGTCACCTAAGGGTGGGATGCAGAGATAAAATCTCTACATACCATTAATTACTATGAAGCAGCTAGTCTTGGAACCCATAAGAGAAGAGGTAATTCTTGATTTAGTCCTCAGTAGAGCCCAGGATCTGGTCCAAGAAATGAATATAGCTGAACCGCTCATTAATAGAGATGATAATGTAATTAAATTTAACATTCTGGTGGGGAGGCGGGGGGGGGGATACCAAAGAAACCCACCACAATGGGTACAGTTCAAAAAGCAGACCGATACACAAATGAGGGTGCTAGTTAAATGAAAAGTAAAAGGAACAGTCATAAGAGTGAAATAACTGAAATCTGTATGGAAACTCTTTAAAAACACCATAATATAAGCTCAAACAAAATGTGCACCCCAATTAAAAAAAAACCGTAAGAAGACAAAAAAAAAAAAAAACCCCTCCATGACTAAAAAAACAGAGGAAAAGAAGAGATTAGAGGTAAAAAGGCATCCTTTAAAAGTTGGAAGTCAAATTCTATCGAGGAAAATAGAAAGGAGCATAACCCTTGGCAAGTCAAGTGTAAAAGTATAATTAGGCAGGCCAAAAAACAATGTGAAGAGTAACTAGCAAAAGACACAAAAACTAACACATTTTTTAATAAGTACATCAGAAGCAGGAAGCCTGCGAAACAATCAGTGGGGCAACTCAGAACTAAATCAAGAATTGCCTCTACCTTTGGGAATCCAAGACTACCTGCTCCAAGAAGCAATCATTAATAGCATTGAGAGATTTTATTTCTTCATGCCATCCTGAGGTGACATGAACCCAGTCAATATGGGGATAGTTGAAATCCGCCATTTTTACTGTGTTTTCTTTTTTAAAAAAAGCCTTTCTAATATCCCTGACCATTTCATAGTCACTATCACCATCTTGGTTAGGCAGTGGGGAGTATATTCCTGCTGCTATACTCCTATTATTCAATATTATTGAATTTCTATCCATAAAGTCAATGATACAGAAGCTAAATGAATTATTTGCATTGGTCTTCCTGGCAGAGGATGTCAAGGAGATTCCCACAATTGATTGATTCTTTTTAGGTGACAAATCTGAGGAACTGTCCCAGACTGAAGTATCAATAGAGGAGTTTTGGAACAAATTGACAAACTAAACAGTAATAAGTCACCAGGAACAGATGGTGTTCCAGCTAGATCATTATACAGTCTCCCCTTTTGGGGTATCAAAGTCTCTCTGGACCAGCTGTCCAGATAGCACCTCCTACAGTCCTGCACCACTTCCCAGGGGCTGATAGGCAGAGCCAGGCCCTCCCGCTACACTGGGTTCCAGCCCAGGGACCCTATAACTAGCAGCCAAGGTCTACACAGTATCTGCTTGCTGCTGTTTCCTTGGGCTTATTCCTACCTTGCCTTCTCAGACTTTCCTTCCCTTCAACTCCTCTGGTGTTGACACTTCGTCCAGGGCTAGGATCCCAGGGCTTATTCTCCCCCATAGGTTTCCTCCTTCCCACCTCTCTGTGTCCAGAGAGTGGCTCCAGACTCTCTCCCTGCAGTGCCCTACTGCCCTCAACAGCCTAGCTGTATACAAACTGTGCCTTTCCCTGTCCACCTAGGGTTCATCTTCAATTTGCCTTATCAATCAAGCCTGAGTCTCCCCCAAGTGTGGTCTACAAAGTTAATTGTACATTTCTGAGATACCTTAATGCCTTCAGGGCTGGTATGGGGTGAACAACCATCACATTGTAGTAAGGAATAGAACTATCAGACACCTAGATTAACATGCTATGCTGGGGAAGAGTCAACAAGGCTTTTGTAAAGGGAAATCATGCCTCATCATTCTATTAGAATTCTTTGTGGGAGTCAACATGCATGTGGACAAGGGTGATCCAACTGATGTAGTGTCCTTGGACTTTCAGAAAGCCTTTAACAATATCCCACACCAAAGGCTCTTGAGCAAACTAAGCAGTAACGGGATAAGAGGGAAAGTCCTTTCATGGATCAGTAAGTAGTTAAAAGATAGGAAACAAAGGGTAGGAATAAATGATCAGGTTTTCCAATGGAGAGAGGATCAGTTCTGGGACCTGTGCTGTTCAGCATATTCATAAATGATCTGCAAAAACAGGGTAAACAATGAAATCATATTTGTAGATGATCCAAAATTACTCAAGATAGTTAAGTCCCAAACTGCCTATGAAGAGTTACAAAGGGATATCACTAAACAGGATATGCACAACAAAATGGCAAATGAAATTTAATGTTGTTAAGTGTAAAGAAATGCACAATGGAAAACATATTCCCAACTATACATACAAAATGAGGGGGTTTAAATTAGCTGTTACCACTCTAGAAAAAGATCTTGGAGTCATCGTAGATAGTTGTCAGAAAATATCCACTTGACATGGAGCTGCAGTCAAAAATGGCAACAGAATGTTAGGAAGTATCAGGAAAGGGATAGATAATAATTCAAAAATACCATAATGCCACTTCATAAATCCATAGTATGCCTTGAATACTATATGCAGTTCTGGTTGCCCCATTTCAAAAAAGATATATTAGAATTAGAAAAGGTCCAGAGAAGGGCAACAAAAATGATTAGGGTTATGGAACAACTTCAGTATGAGGGAAGATTAAAAAGACTGGGACTGTTCATCTTAGAAAAGAGATTAGTAAGGGGGGATATGATAGATGTCTATAAAATCATGAATGGTGTGAAGAAAGTGAACCAAGGGGCAACCAACGAAATTAATAGATGGCTCATTTACAACTAACATAGGAAGTACTTCTTCACATAATACACAATGAATCTGTGGACCTCATTGTCAGGATATTTTCTGAAGGCCAAAAGTATACCTGGGGTCAAAAAAGAATTAGATAAATTCCTGGAGGATAGTTCCATCAATGGCTATTAGCCAAGATGGCGAGGGATGCAACCTCATGCTATCAATATAACCCTAAACCTCTTACTGACAGAAGCTGAGATTGGATGACAAGGGATGGGTCACATGCTAATTGCCATGATCTGTTCATTATCTGGCACTGGCTTATGTCAGAAGGCAGGAAATCGGGCTGGATGAACCATCGGTCTGACCAAATATGACCATTCTTATGTGGTTTGGAATGCTGGAAATAAGTCCCAAGGATAATGAACTAGTAGGCAGTTGAAAGTGTGTGATAAGTAAGGCTGTGAGTCTTTCATGGAGGTCACAGAAGTCACGGATTACGTGTCTTTCCAGGATATCTGTGACTTCTGCAGCAGCTGGGGCAGCCCATGGCCAGCCGCACTGGCTGCTGCTCGGGCAGTCCTGGGCAGCTGGTCCCAGGTGCTGCCCTGGAGCAGCAGTGATATGGCCCCAGGCCACCCCCCACTCTCCCAGCAGCAGCAGGGCCCCGAGCCATCCTCCTACAGCAGCTGTGGAATGCCGGAGCACCCATCGCTCCCCTCCCGCCCTGGCAGCAGCACCATCTGTCGGAGTGCCCCTCCCTCATCACCTACAGCACCCTGTAACCTCCCAGAGCATCTAAGATTTAGTCAGGACTGTTTATAGTACAAATCATGGCCAGGTCATGGGCTGTGAATTTTTGTTTATTGCCTGTGACCTGTCCATGACTTTTACCAAAAATACCTGTGACTAAATCATAACCTTAATGATAATTTGCAAAATCATGTAGTAATATTTTATCTATAGTTCTAAAGTCTGTCACATGGTTCTGCAATTCAGCACATGGATATCCCTGCCACATCAATGTACCATCTACACTAGAGTGTGCCATACAAGCAGGGGGGAAAAAAATCTAAAATAATCAGTAGTACCACAAATAAAATGACTTCTATGATATTTGCCCCCAAATTCACAGGGTAATACAATAGGCAGATGTTAGAAGATAGTTGATTGGCTGGATCTTGATAATCTTACTAATATGAGTGGTCCCATTGAACTGAATAGGGGATCAGCTAGAGATATCATATTGTATTACTATATCATACAATAAAATGTATGATTGAAAAAGAGAGAACATTTCAACAAGAAAACTTTAAACTTGATAAAGTTCATAAAACTGGAAGTTAGTGTACATACAGGATATTAGTTAATGCTTGAGACAAACTAAAAGCACTTGTGACTGAACATACAGACATGGCTTATATGGACTAAACAAGGATATTATTGTAAATGCAGAAAGGAAGTTAAAGCTCTTATGTGACTGATTACAGAATACAAAAAGTACAAAAATCAAAAATTAGTTTTGACAAAAATGAACCTGGCATATAAAAATAACCATTGAAATATTACAAAAAATATAGACACTTGATGCAAAGGATAGTCTCAGTAACACCCCAGGATTCCTCAATAATATTAATTTACTTATAGAAAGATTTCAAAATCTGGCAGGTGCAGTCAAACCCATTATAAAAGAAGAGATGTGAGAAGCCATAAGTCTTCTTCCATCTCATAAGCTGCCTGCTGTTTACCAGAATTTCACAATAAAATAAACACTTACTCTTCCTTGGCCAGGGTGACGCTTTCAGTGAAGTACTTGACCTATAAGAACTTCCATCAACTATGATGCTGACTTTTATATCCATAATACATAAAAAGGGGAAAGATAAGATCAATGAGGGCTCTTTTAGCCCTAAGTCTTTGCTGAATTCAGATATAAAAGTCTTGGCAAAATTATAGCAATAAGGCTGGAAAACATTTCCCCAAGTTTATGCCCAAAGCCCATGTAGGATTTATAAAAAATAAATAGCTATGTGGCAGATAATACAATAGCACTGAATACCTTTCACTCTTTCTAAATGAAGAAAACCCCATTAATAACACTTGCTGTGGATTCCAGAAGAGCCTATTATTCACTAAAATGATTATTATGTATTCCCTAAATCCACTCCTATGCAGAAAGACAGCATAATACCTTAAAGACTAATAGATTTATTTGGGCATAAGCTTTTGGGGGTAAAAAATAGCTTACCCATGAAAGCTTATGCAGAGATAAATCTGTTAGTCTGTATCACCGGACTCCTTGTTGTTTTTGTGTATATAGACTAACACGGCTACTGCTTTGATACTTGACAACATAATACCTGTGTGACATTCAATCCCACTTAAGACCTCAAAAGAAAATTTTCACATGAAATCATACCTGCTCCAGACCCAAATTCGGCAAAAATACTACACTGGTGTCAGGTTTAAATGGGACTTAAATTGGTGTATGCTCTCTCTATACCGGGGTGAATTTCTTTTGTAGAGAATATTTGTTTTAATACTTAGCCTACTGGAATGGAATCTGCCTATTGCAATACTTAACTTTACTCTTCCAGAAAATGACCTAAGCATGCTATAAAATATATTTGGTCAAGCAACCATACAAAACTTGTTATGGAAATGCTGAAACAAACTGAAGAAAACTGGAGGATTTCCCCTTCTGAATTTCTTATTGTTTGATACCTAAAACCTCATTTATGAACCTGATCCAAAGACTATTAAAAACAGTTGGAGCCAGATCCTCAGCTGTTGTAAATTGCCATAGCTCCATTGGCTTCAATTGAGCCTAAACAATTTACTTAAGTTGTGGAGCTGTCTTTGGGAGTCTTTCCATTGACTGATTTCAATGGGTTTTAGATTAGGCCCTAGCAAAGTAGTATAATTTCCCTTTGCAGCAATACTGGAATCCCAATCCAGAGGGTCCTCAGCATGCAGAGCTCCTTATTGTCTTCAAATTGAGTTGTAAGAGCTGAGCACTCAAAGCATTGAGCCCTATCATGATCACATTTGGTTGGCTCCTTGTGAGGTACATTCCATTTACTCATCTCATCAGCTCAAGGGCACCAATTAGGTAGGGCAGAGGGGGGCTGCCCCTCCATCCCAAGTTTCAGACAGGAGGTGTGCTCCCAGATGGAGCTCTTAACTGCTCATCATTAGTGTGGAATGTGAGTTCTGCAGAGTGGGGCAGGGAGTCAGTGTTTTGTTTACAAACAGAGGCAGGGTGATTAAGATAAGAAAAGGCTGATAATTAAATTAAGGATCTGGATGTCTTTAGATGAACCTGTAAAACAGGAAACCTCTGCAGGGTGGGGTTGAAGAGCAAAGCAGGGGATTTAGAAGAAATACAGCTGAGCCTTCTGACCCATCCTTATATTCCGAAAAGAGGAAGATGTGAGGGGCATAAGTGAAAAGAAGGGGCCAAAACCCAGGGAAGGGATAGTAGTGGTATAGAGAAGTTCCCACTCTACCTCTGGTACTTATATGGCCCCATCCAGGGCCTTCCTTAGGATTTATGGGGTCCTATGCAGTATTATTAAACTGGTTCCCCTATGCCTGACAGCAGCCCAGACTCGCATGTGTATTTCAGATAAGTGGGGTCTCTTGAAGGATTTATTTAAAAATCTATATGCCTGAAGATCCAAGCATATAAGGCTAAAGATGAATACTCAGAATGTGCATCTAAAAATCTGTGCAAGGATTTTTTAGAGATGTGATTTTATAATCTTCAGCAGCACACTCATGAAATATTTTTAAAGCAAATTTTAAACTAAGGCTCTGTAGACTAACATGTTCTGTGTAAATATTACAGTGATGCACAACTGTTTTTGTCAGTAAATTCAGAAACTGACTGTATGAACCTAGGGGTTGGCAAATGCCTGTTAAATGGCTTCATTACCACTTGAATGGCTCTTTAACAGTTTCAGTGTTGTGCTAATAGGTTTGGCAAGCTGGGAGACTTTTTCACTTTTAAGTTACTAGATCCCCTCCAGAGGAAGACTCACCAGGCTGCAAGGGCCAGCTGTGGTGGGAACCTGCAGGAAGGGTCAGAACAGGGATAGGAAGAAGTGGGTGGGTGGGCACTAAGACCCAGAAAGAAAAAGAGGACTTGTGGCACCTTAGAGACTAACCAATTTATTTGAGCATAAGCTTTCGTAAGCTACAGCTCACTTCATCGGATGCATACTGTGGAAAATACAGAAGATGTTTTTATACACACAGACCATGAAAAAATGGGTGTTTATCACTACAGAAGGTATTCTCTCCCCCCACCCCACTCTCCTGTTGGCAACAGCTTATCTAAAGCGATCACTCTCCTTACAATGTGTATGATAATCAGAAGTCACCTACTACAGGACAGGCCTAACAAAGAAAATAACAGTTTCTATTACTATTTCAGTTACTATATCAGTTACTATTTTCCACAGTATGCATCCGATGAAGTGAGCTGTAGCTCACAAAAGCTTATGCTCAAATAAATTGGTTAGTCTCTAAGGTGCCACAAGTACTCCTTTTCTTTTTGCGAATACAGACTAACATGGCTGTTACTCTGAAACTAAGACCCAGAGTTACCCCAAATTTTTGGGTATCTTATGCAGCTGCGTATGCTGCGTATGCCTAAGGATGGCCCTGGCCCCATCACTGTAGTTTCTGAGCACCTCCCATCACAGCCCTTTGGTGCAGTAGAGCAGTGCTGTTATCCCCAGTGTACTAATGGGGCACTGAGGCACAGAGAGAATAACAGTCAGATTTTCAAAGGTATTTAGGCACCTAGTGTGATTTTCAAAAGCACCTAGAACAGGGGAGGGCAAACTACGCCCCACAGGCTGGATCCAGCCCATCACAGCTTTCAATCCGGAAGCGGGATTGCCAGTCCCATGGTGCAGTGGGGCTAAGGCAGGCTCCTTGCCTGCCCTGGCCCCACGCTGCTCCCAGAAATGGCCAGCACCACGTCCCTGTGGCTTCTGGGGGAAGGGGGACAGAGGGCTCTGTGAGCTGCCCTCACCTGCTGGCACCACCCCCCACAGCTCTCATTGGCTGGGAACAGCAAACTGCGGCCAGTGGGAGCTTCTGGATTGGTACCCTCAGGGAAGGGCAGCATGTGGTGGAGCCACCTGCCCTACCCCACCTCCAGGAGCTGCCCAACATGCTGACCACTTCTGGGAGCAGTGTGGGGCCAGGGCAGGAAGGGAGCCTGTCATAGCCTCACTGCGCACCGCTGCCACCCCAAAGCCAATCGAGGTAAGCAGCGCCAGGCCAGAACCCACACCCTGAACCCCTCCTGAACCCCAAGCCCCAACCCCGAGCCCCCTGCCACACTGTGCACCCCTCTTATACCCTAATCCACTGCCCTGAGCCCCTTCCTGCACACTGTACCCCCTCCCAAACCTCACACTCCCTGCTGTACCCCAACCCTCTGCTCCAGCCCTACATTCATGGCCCTTGTCATAAATATAAAGGGAAGGGTAAACCCCTTTGAAATCCCTCCTGGCCAGGGGAAAGCTCCTCTCACCTGTAAAGGGTTAAGAAGCTAAAGGTAACCTCGCTGGCACCTGACCAAAATGACCAATGAGGAGACAAGATACTTTCAAAAGCTGGGAGGAGGGAGAGAAACAAGGGGTCTGTGTGTCTGTCTATATGCTGGTTTCTGCCGGGGATAGACCAGGAATGGAGTCTTAGAACTTTTAGTAAGTAATCTAGCTAGGCATGTGTTAGATTATGATTTCTTTAAATGGCTGAGAAAAGAATTGTGCTGAATAGAATGACTATTTCTGACTGTGTGTCTTTTTTGTAACTTAAGGTTTTGCCTAGAGGGGTTCTCTATGTTTTTGAATCTAATTACCCTGTAAGATATCTACCATCCTGATTTTACAGGGGGAATTTCTTTATTTCTATTTACTTCTATTTTTATTAAAAGTCTTCTTGTAAGAAACTGAATGCTTTTTCATTGTTCTCAGATCCAAGGGTTTGGGTCTGTGGTCACCTATGCAAATTGGTGAGGCTTTTTATCCAACATTTCCCAGGAAAGGGGGGGTGCAAGTGTTGGGAGGATTGTTCATTGTTCTTAAGATCCAAGGGTCTGGGTCTGTAGTCACCTAGGCAAATTGGTGAGGCTTTTTACCAAACCTTGTCCAGGAAGTGGGGTGCAAGGTTTTGGGAAGTATTTTGGGGGGAAAGACGTGTCCAAACAGCTCTTCCCCAGTAACCAGTATTAGTTTGGTGGTGGTAGCAGCCAATCCAAGGACGACGGGTGGAATATTTTGTACCTTGGGGAAGTTTTGACCTAAGCTGGTAAAGATAAGCTTAGGAGGTTTTTCATGCAGGTCCCCACATCTGTACCCTAGAGTTCAGAGTGGGGGAGGAACCTTGACAGCCCTGCATACAATTTTCCCACCCAGATGTGTCCCTCGGGTCAAAATGTTTGCTCACCCCTTACCTAGAAAGTTAGGTGCTTTATAAACCCCACTAGGTGCCTAGCCACCTCTTTGAGTGCCAAGCTCTGTCCCTAAGGCACTGACCTGAGGTCATACAGGAAGTCCATGGGGACTGGGGGGTGGGAAGGGGGAGAGTAGAACCCAAGTCTTTCAGGACTAGCTCCCTATCCACTGGACCAGCCTTTCTCTCTGCTGCCTGCTGCAAAAAAGAGGCCTCTGATGGATGGGAGCAAAATCAAGAAGGCTAGTTCTCTGAGGGTATGTCTACACTACGGAATAAGGTCGAATTTATAGAAGTCGGTTTTTTAGAAATCGGTTTTATAAATTCGAGTGTGTGTGTCCCCACAGAAAATGCTCTAAGTGCATTAAGTGCATTAACTCGGCGGAGCGCTTCCACAGTACCAAGGCAAGCGTCGACTTCCGGAGCGTTGCACTGTGGGTAGCTATCCCACAGTTCCCGCAGTCTCCGCTGCCCATTGGAATTCTGGGTTGAGATCCCAATGCCTGATGGGGCTAAAACATTGTCGCGGGTGGTTCTGGGTACATATCGTCAGCCCCCCGTTCCCTCCCTCCCCCCGTGAAAGCAAGGGCAGACAATCATTTCGCGCCTTTTTTCCTGAGTTACCTGTGCAGACGCCATACCATGGCAAGCATGGAGCCCGCTCAGGTAACCGTCACCCTATGTCTCCTGGGTGCTGGCAGACGCGGTACGGCATTGCTACACAGTAGCAGCAACCCCTTGCCTTGTGGCAGCAGACGGTACAGTACGACTGGTAGCCGTCATCGTCATGTCTGAGGTGCTCCTGGTCGCCTCTGTGAGGTCGATCAGGAGCGCCTGGGCAGACATGGGCGCAGGGACTAAATTTGGAGTGACTTGACCAGGTCATTCTCTTTAGTCCTGCAGTCAGTCCTATTGAACCGTCTTATGGTGAGCGGGCAGGCGATACAGACTGCTAGCAGTCGTACTGTACCATCTTCTGCCAGGCAGGCAAGAGATGAGGATTGCTAGCAGTCGTATTGCACCATCTTCTGCCAGGCAGGCAAGAGATGGGGATGGCTAGCAGTCGTACTGTACCATCTTCTGCCGAGCAGCCATGAGATGTGGATGGCATGCAGTCCTTCTGCACCGTCTGCTGCCAGCCAAAGATGTAAAAGATAGATGGAGTGGATCAAAACAAGAAATAGACCAGATTTGTTTTGTACTCATTTGCCTCCTCCCCTGTCTAGGGGACTCATTCCTCTAGGTCACACTGCAGTCACTCACTGAGAAGGTGCACCGAGGTAAATCTAGCCATGTATCAATCAGAGGCCAGGCTAACCTCCTTGTTCCAATAACAACGATAACTTAGGTGCACCATTTCTTATTGGAACCCTCCGTGCAGTCCTGCCTGAAATACTCCTTGATGTACAGGCACCCCCTTTGTTGATTTTAGCTCCCTGAAGCCAACCCTGTAAGCCGTGTCGTCAGTCGCCCCTCCCTCCGTCAGAGCAACGGCAGACAATCGTTCCGCGCCTTTTTTCTGTGCGGACGCCATACCACGGCAAGCATGGAGCCCGCTCAGCTCACTTTGGCAATTAGGAGCACATTAACCACCACATGCATTATTCAGCAGTATATGCAGCACCAGAACATGGCAACGCGATACCGGGCGAGGAGGCGACGTCAGCGCGGTCCCGTGAGTGATCAGGACATGGACACAGATTTCTCTGAAAGCATGGGCCCTGACAATGCATGCATCATGGTGCTAATGGGGCAGGTTCATGCTGTGGAACGCCGATTCTGGGCTCGGGAAACAAGCACAGACTGGTGGGACCGCATAGTGTTGCAGGTCTGGGACGATTCCCAGTGGCTACGAAACTTTCGCATGCGTAAGGGCACTTTCATGGAACTTTGTGACTTGCTTTCCCCTGCCCTGAAGCGCATGAATACCAAGATGAGAGCAGCCCTCACAGTTGAGAATCGAGTGGCGATAGCCCTGTGGAAGCTTGCAACGCCAGACAGCTACCGGTCAGTTGGGAATCAATTTGGAGTGGGCAAATCTACTGTGGGGGCTGCTGTGATGCAAGTAGCCCACGCAATCAAAGATCTGCTGATATCAAGGGTAGTGACCCTGGGAAATGTGCAGGTCATAGTGGATGGCTTTGCTGCAATGGGATTCCCTAACTGTGGTGGGGCTATAGATGGAACCCATATCCCTATCTTGGCACCGGAGCACCAAGCCGCCGAGTACATAAACCGCAAGGGGTACTTTTCGATAGTGCTGCAAGCTCTGGTGGATCACAAGGGACGTTTCACCAACATCAACGTGGGATGGCCGGGAAAGGTGCATGATGCTCGCATCTTCAGGAACTCTGGTCTGTTTCAAAAGCTGCAGGAAGGGACTTTATTCCCAGACCAGAAAATAACTGTTGGGGATGTTGAAATGCCTATATGTATCCTTGGGGACCCAGCCTACCCCTTAATGCCATGGCTCATGAAGCCGTACACAGGCATCCTGGACAGTAGTCAGGAGCTGTTCAACTACAGGCTGAGCAAGTGCAGAATGGTGGTAGAATGTGCATTTGGACGTTTAAAGGCGCGCTGGCGCAGTTTACTGACTTGGTTAGACCTCAGCGAAACCAATATTCCCACTGTTATTACTGCTTGCTGTGTGCTCCACAATATCTGTGAGAGTAAGGGGGAGACGTTTATGGCGGGGTGGGAGGTTGAGGCAAATCGCCTGGCTGCTGGTTACGCGCAGCCAGACACCAGGGCGGTTAGAAGAGCACAGGAGGGCGCGGTACGCATCAGAGAAGCTTTGAAAACCAGTTTCATGACTGGCCAGGCTACGGTGTGAAAGTTCTGTTTGTTTCTCCTTGATGAACCCCCCCACCCCTTGGTTCACTCTATTTCCCTGTAAGCTAACCACCCTCCCCTCCTCCCTTTAATCATTGCTTGCAGAGCCAATAAAGTCATTGTTGCTTCACATTCATGCATTCTTTATTCATTCATCACACAAATAGGGGGATGACTACCAAGGTATCCCAGGAGGGGTGGTGGAGGAGGGAAGGAAAATGCCACACAGCACTTTAAGCACAGCACTTTAAAAGTTTACAACTTTAAAATTTATTGAATGACAGCCTTCTTTTTTTTGGGCAATCCTCTGTGGTGGAGTGGCTGGTTGGCCAGAGGCCCCCCCACCGCGTTCTTGGGCGTCTGGGTGTGGAGGCTATGGAACTTGGGGAGGAGGACGGTTGGTTACAGAGGGGCTGCAGTGGCAGTCTGTGCTCCAGCTGCCTTTGCTGCAGCTCAACCATACACTGGAGCATACTGGTTTGGTCCTGCAGCAGCCTCAGCATTGAATCCTGCCTCCTCTCATCACGCTGCCGCCACCTTTGAGCTTCAGCCCTCTCTTCAGCCCGCCACTTACTCTCTTCAGCCCGCCACTTACTCTCTTCAGCCCTCCACCTCTCCTCCCGGTCATTTTGTGCTTTCCTGCACTCTGACATTATTTGCCTCCACGCATTCGTCTGTGCTCTGTCAGTGTGGGAGGACAGCATGAGCTCGGAGAACAGTTCATCGCGAGTGCGTTTTTTTTTTTCTTTCTAAGCTTCACTAGCCTCTGGGAAGGAGAAGATCCTGTGATCATTGAAACACATGCAGCTGGTGGAGAAAAAAAAAGGGACAGCGGTATTTAAAAAGACACATTTTATAAAACAGTCGCTACACTCTTTCAGGGTAAACCTTGCTGTTAACATTACATACATAGCACATGTGCTTTCGTTACAAGGTCGCATTTTGCCTCCTCCCACCGCGTGAACGGATTTTGGTTGAATGCCAGCAAACATACACTGCAATGCTTTGTTCCACAGTGATTCCCTAGTACGTGTTGCTGGCCTGGAGTGGTAAAGTGTCCTACCATGAAGGACGAAATAAGGCTGCCCTCCCCAGAAACCTTTTGCAAAGGCAGAACCGCAAATGCCAGGGCAAAGTAATCCTTTCACATGCTTGCTTTTAAACCATGTATAGCATTTTAAAAGGTACACTCACCAGAGGTCCCTTCTCCGCCTGCTGAGTCCAGGAGGCAGCCTTGGGTGGGTTCGGGGGGTACTGGCTCCAGGTCTAGGGTGAGAAACAGTTCCTGGCTGTCGGGAAAACCGGTTTCTCCGCTTGCTTGCTGTGAGCTATCTACAACCTCCTCATCATCATCTTCTTCGTCCCCAAAACCTACTTCTGTATTGCCTCCATCTCCATTGAAGGAGTCAAACAACACGGCTGGGGTAGTGGTGGCTGAACCCCCTAAAATGGCATGCAGCTCATCATAGAAGCGGCATGTTTGGGGCTCTGACCCAGAGCGGCTGTTCGCCTCTCTGGTTTTCTGGTAGGCTTGCCTCAGCTCCTTCAGTTTCACGCGGCACTGCTTCGGGTCCCTGTTATGGCCTCTGTCCTTCATGCCCTGGGAGATTTTCAGAAAGGTTTTGGCATTTCGAAAACTGGAACGGAGTTCTGATAGCACGGATTCCTTTCCCCAAACAGCGATCAGATCCCATACCTCCCGTTCAGTCCATGCTGGAGCTCTTTTGCGATTCTGGGACTCCATCATGGTCACCTGTGCTGATGAGCTCTGCATGGTCACCTGCAGCTTGCCACGCTGGCCAAACAGGAAATGAGATTCAAAAGTTCGCGGTTCTTTTCCTGTCTACCTGGCCAGTGCATCTGAGTTGAGAGCGCTGTCCAGAGCAGTCACAATGGAGCACTCTGGGATAGCTCCCGGAGGCCAATACCATCGAATTGTGTCCACAGTACCTCAAATTCGAGCCGGCAACGTCGATTTAAGCGCTAATCCACTTGTCAGGGGTGGAGTAAGGAAATCGATTTTAAGAGCCCTTTAAGTCGAAATAAAGGGCTTCATTGTGTGGACGGGTGCAGGTTTAAATCGATTTAACGCTGCTAAATTCGACCTAAAGTCCTAGTGTAGACCAGGGCTGAGACTCCAGAACACGGTCTGAGATGATTGGGAACAATGTCATGTATCAGTGTCAGTATCAAAAGTAGCACAGAGGTCAGGAAAGATGAAGAAAGAGAGACAATGAGAATCAGATGAGAGAAGAGCACTTAACCGCCAACGGGTTGCAGGTTCTGCCCCAGGCTGAGTTGTACAGCAATGCCTGCTACGCAATTTTAGATTTTAACTGAAAACCATTTTGTTTTGTCATTTTTTGGTCTGAGTCTGAGAAAAGGAAGGAATGAGAAAGTGTCATATGTGTATCAGATGTAATTATACATCAAACTCTTAGGGTTTCAGCTGTATTGAGGCCATTTCCAGAACAAAGAACAGAAATTGCAACCACAGAGTCCATAAATCAACCATTTTTGTCATGATCTGTGTTATTCACTGGGCAAGATCTGTGTGCTCAGCACTGTTCAGAATATGCCAGAAAATGTAGTCCCTGAGCCAATGCATATAAGATGTGTAACTCTGGATAAGATGGCTCAGATATTTAAGTATGAAGTGTATAGTTATTGACCACACATGTTATCACATGTTCATTGTGATGTTTATTTATATCTATGAGTGGAGGCACTGATGGAAATAGAAGTTGTACTTGATTAAGGACTAGAAGATTTGACTCTTCAACTTTCTTTCAAGAGGAAGAGCTGCCCAGAGCTCCTGTGCCTGTTTATTTTCCTTTCCTGCCTGCAGTGGCCCTGATATATCTCAGAAGTCTCAATTTTTTCCTCAACTTTAAATGTTGAATTTTCTTAGTGTTTGATTTAAAATATTCTCCTGTGAAAACTGCAACTCAATTACGTCCTGTTGTGTTAAGAGCCTTCTGGAAAGTAAATAACCTTTAAATGGAAGTGCAGTGTTGCCAACTGTCATGATTTTGTCATGAGTCTCATGATAATTATTGTTTTCCTTAAAGCTCCAGCTCCTGGAGTCAAGTGGTATGTGATGATTTCAGACTTCATTCTTTAAGAAAAATGAAGTGTCTAGCCCTTGTGGCTGTGGAGAAAGCTTCAAAATGTGACCCCAGTGCACCTTAAAGGCTCAAAAAGTAGAATGTAAATAAAAAGAACACCAGATCTATTATTTTTACATAATCTCATTATTTTAAAGCCAATCTCATGATTTTTGGTGAGCCTGATTCTTAATTTTTTGGGGTTGGCAATAATATGAATGTGACTTGAAAGTGTCAGTTTCACTCCTGTTTAAAGTCATTTTCTAGTCTATTATTTGTAGTGGGGTAACACCCCTAGAGCCCCAGGCAGGTGAAATATAAACTCACGGGGGTCTTGCCCTATTAGGATGTTTCCAAATGTTAAACAATCTATTCCAAGCTTGATGAATTGCAAAAAAGTGATAGAAAGTAATCTAGGTTTTTCTAGAATTGTTTCAATTGTTGTATTCAAGAGTCAGTAACAAAGTAAAAATATACATAATGTTTTAAAACCTAACCAGTGTTCCTTAAGTGAATTGACACAAGATGTCAGAACAAGTATTAGAGCTGAGTGGGTCTAATATTTATTTTTCTTTCTTTATATAGGAATTAGACATTATTATCTGACAGGAGCACTGTATTTAAGTTATTATCTGAAAAAAAAAAAAACGTTTTCAGGTGCCCAAGTAGCCTTTGGAATCACGGTTAAAGTTGCCCCCTCCCCTGCATCTGAAATGGCGCCCCTGCATTAGATAGGTGGTAATATCTTATATACACTTCAGTAAATATGTGCAAAGGTGTTATAAGGCTTTCTTAATTATCCCTCTCCATTTTCCCCCTTTGACCCCTGTACAGAGCACATATATTCCACATATATACTTAATTCACATGAAGGTTTTCATTACAAAGTAGGATGACCAGATGCCCTGATTTTATAGGATCAGTCCCAATTTTTGGGTCTCTCTCTTATACAGGCTCCTATTAGCCCTCACCCCCTGTCCCGTTTTTTCACACTTGCTATTTGGTCACCCTATTTCAAAGCACGTGGTCATTGTGTGTGCAGAACTCAATTTTGCCATGCAACTGATTGAGAAGTCTTGTCTTTCGAACCTAATTGTAAAACTAAAATAATCATGATTTACCCTTTCACCACTATCTGAATCTTAGAAAAGTTATTCCAGTAAATGAAGATTCTCCTTTTCCCTTTAACAAGATATTAGCAAATTCTTTAAACACTGAAACTGAAATTCATGGGGGGTGCAGAGAATCTGGGAAAGGCCCCACGTGCCACTTAAGATCTGCAAAGGGGTAGTTCTGGGCATGTGTTTGCAGGTACAGGAAGCATGCAGGGAGGGAATCTCTGCAGTACTTGTGTAGCTGGGAGAGGGTTTCTTCACTTCACTTCCTATATGCCAAAGAAGAGGGGTCTATACCAGCTCTGAATAGACTGGTCTATAAGAGAGGCTTGCACGAAGGTGAGCTGGATCTGATTATTATTTATATTGTGCCATAGGTGGCACTTTACAGACCACTGAATGGGCCAAATTCTATCACAAAAAGTTTACCATCCAATCTAGGTATTTATTTATTTAGATTTAAAATAATAAAGATGCTTATCCAAGGCTGTAGGTGCCCTAACATAATTAATTACACAGTAAATACAATTAAGTATCAGCAGCTCAAACTCAGCCAGATGGTTACTTATCCCATTCACTATCTAGGAAGCATATCCTTAGCCTTTTCCAAAGCCCCTACAAATCAGTGTATTTTTCAGTATGCCTGGACAATCACAAAATTTGGGCTAGTTTGGACTAAATGTGCCATGGGGTGCAAGTTTCAGAGTCTTAGTGTCAGGAATTCATCTGGCTTCAGCGTAGTCACCTGACAACCGCATGTGCTCAGCTGGGGCCAATAAGTTCTCACTAAGTGACTCTTCTCCCTGATTGGACAGAACAGCCAGCAGATCATTTAAACCTTGTTGCAATAGCAACACAATGGCTGCTCAATACATTCCATTCCCATAGCAGTGCCAGACCTGCTTCTTGTATTGGTCCTTGATCCAAACTGTGTTTGTTCCCTCTTCAGCACCAGTCTCTACCAAACCTCCTGACTATTGGTTCTAACTACTGGCTTGTCTTCTGACCATGACTTGGGTTGTGCTGTGATTCCTGCTTCCTTGTTCTGACCTTGGGTTTGTCTCCAAATCATGGCTCCATTTTCTCCCTCCAACTCTGCTCTGACCTCCGAGTCTGACTCCCATTCCAAATGCTAGGTTGCACTGCCTACTGGCATGTGACACTTAGAGCTGTCTTAGAGAATAATGAGGATTGGTTTGTATGCCTCTGCTGACTGTGGATATACAGTATGGCATGAGGAGAGACAAAATCCCTCAGGTATAACACAGCATGAGAATAATGGTTTTGCCTCAGCACTGGGGGCTGGACTTGATGATTTCTCAAGTTTCCTTCCAGCCCAACATTTCTATGATTCTAGCATAAACAAGGATGAGAATGGGAGTAAAAGTGCTAGACTAGTGAAAGATCATCAGGTGCACACATTGTTATGCATGAATCTTGGCAGATTTTCAAGTAAAATATATATTCAAAGATAGGGAATGTGTCCAGAGTGAAAACAGAGTTAGATATAGAGCTACAACAACTATGCTAAATTATGGCTGCACTTCATTTCCTACATAGAAATTACACAAAATGTGCTCAAACCCAGATTCTTTAGGCAATTTGTTCTCTTTGATTATCTCATCTCTGATGTAAAACCACTATAATATTACCCTATAATCACTTCTATAACTTAACC
Organism: Caretta caretta; assembly: GCF_965140235.1. Classification (NCBI taxonomy): domain Eukaryota; kingdom Metazoa; phylum Chordata; order Testudines; family Cheloniidae; genus Caretta; species Caretta caretta. The sequence goes on along the minus strand of NC_134208.1, from coordinate 54,673,858 downwards.
CGTTGACTTTTTTAGAAACTGTATAATTCCCACCTTTTCCTATTTCAGTCAATAAAGAATTTCTGTATACGTATTCTATAAAGTGTGTGTATTTACATATACACAACATACTGAAATAAGTTTTAAGAAAGATAAAAATCAATGATATTTCAGTTATAAGGCTGAGCACAGCTTTGAAAATCCTCATAAGCACTCAACAGATGTTGTGAGTTTTAAAGAAAACCCTGTAAACATTATAACAGCATGAAGTGCAGTCTGTTCTTCAGTTCTGAAAGTAAGTTAGTCCTTGGAATTTTAACAGGTTTCGGAGTAGCAGCCGTGTTAGTCTGTATTCACAAAAAGAAAAGGAGGACTTGTGGAACCTTAGAGACTAACCAATTTATTTGAGCATAAGCTTTCGTGAGCTACAGCTCACTTCATCGGATGTTTCTTCTTGGAATTTTAATGAGTTTTTCATTCTGAGTTTCTTCTTGTTTCAGATAGATTTATGGATTACAAACCACAGAGATTATAATTTAGAATTTTCATTTTAATACACTTTCAATAATGACAGAATGCCACCACCAGAAAGCTTTAAAAGGGTAAAATGTATGAAATGAGTATTCTAGTATTAGGCACAGAGTCAACAAAGGTCAATATAATAAGGAAAGTGCTTTTCTTGTTCAAAAACATTAGCAGAACCACGCCAAAGCAGAAGACAGTGATCAAAGGTTAATGGACAATCCTTTTTCTGTAATTCTTAGTTATAGATTCCATATAGAAAAGGAGTACTTGTGGCACCTTAGAGACTAACCAATTTATTTGAGCATAAGCTTTCGTGAGTTACAGCTCACTTCATCGGATGCATATGAGCTTATGCTCAAATAAATTGGTTAGTCTCTAAGGTGCCACAAGTACTCCTTTTCTTTTTGCGATTACAGACTAACTCAGATTCCATATAGTTACACATCATATTGTATTACAATAATAATAAATTTGGGGCACCAATAAAGGAATTTGTTCTAGTCACATGTCCAAGAGAGATTTAAAGTTTGAAAAGCACGATATATTAGAAGGTGACCATAAAAATACACTGAACTCCAGCCCTGTAAATGCTCGTAAGTAAAATATCTGTTCTAATTGTATGTATTGTATTGTCAGGTATAAAAGGATCAGTATGTTTTTATTTATCTTCCTGGAAGTAACTTCTCTGCATTAGCCAATCAACATAGCTTCGCTATCATGCTAGAGCATATATCACATTAGGAGGTGAAACTCTGTAGGAATCAGGTCATTCAAGAAGGCAGCAGCCTTTGGTTTGAAAACAGGTCAGGTAGTAAAATTGTAATGAAGCTAAAAGACTTTATAGGCAAAGAGAACTTATGTCCCAGTTTTATTGGGACAGTCCCTGTTTTTCATAAGGCATCCCAGTGTCCTGAAAAACTCTGCTGGGACACTTGAAATGTCCTGACTTAGATTTTCACCAATCTAAACATTTGGCTCTTTTTCATAACTACAAATATTTGTCCAAGATGTATTGCTGCATCACCACAACAATTTTTTCCACCTCTGCTTCAGTCTCATCACATAGCGAGTGTATGTTTAATGCCAACCATTGTTTAAAGCCAAAAAGTATTTCACTAGGAGGGTGGTGAAGCACTGGAATGGATTGCCTAGGGAAGGGGTGGAATCTCCATCCTTAGAGGTTTTTAAGGCCCGGTTTGACAAAGCCCTGGCTGGGATGATTTAGTTGGGGTTGGTCCTGCTTTGAGTCTCCCACATCCAGAACTGTGGCCTAATCACCAGGGTGCAGAATGTGAGAGTCTCTCTGTCTCTCCTCCTTCCTGATCAAAACTTTCGATATGTCTCTGGAAATGTTCTGTCTTCAACAAAATTTCATTTAGTCTCAAATGTTCTGTCCAGATCTATTTAGAGATAAGCAAATGTTTCCTGAATTTTGTCCCATGTAGCGATCTCCCTGCCTCTCTGTCCACATGTAGAGGGGGTTATACAGTAGAGAAGAAGAGGGTAACATTTATTTTTACAAGTTTTGAATGGCTTTATTCATCTGTATTAAGTGGACTTCTTTTAAGGATTTAATGGGCTTCCCACCCCCTCCCCACAAATGGGCAGTAGAATGGCAAGCAGAACAGTTTAGTCCTGATATCATTCATTTTTTCCTTGCTGTACTGTTTTCTTGTGTTCTTTACTTATACTCTGGATTTTCTTTGTAGCATTCAGTGGTAAAGTAGAACCTTTCAAATGAAGAAAGGTCAGTCTTGCCCTTTCATGGAAAATCAATATCCTTGTGGTTTCTTCGTCAGCTTACTTAGACTTTGTCAAATGTAGAATATGCCCCAGAAAACCCTTCTGGTGTTCATCAATTACTGTTTTACTGCAAGCACAATAAAGAACTAAAATATGCTTTTTACTTGACAAATGAAAAAAGAAAACTTGGGTACTTTATTATAGTGCACTTAGGATGTGAATGCTTGAGGGGTTTTATCAGTGTTGCTGGTATTTTATTTTCAGAGCATCACAGGAGAGCACAAAGCCAATGTCCATTTGGAGACAAGCAAAAAAAAAACAGATTTCTCCACTATGCAAAATTATTTCTAGTACAAATATGAATATATTCAGCTGTTAATTAGTTTAAAACACTACTTTGTTGGCAAATGATTTATTTTCCATTCTAAATAAAAACATTCTGCTAGTGAAACCTAAGATTTGAATAATGGCTTTGCCCCTGTTAGCTTCCACAAGTTAGGCTAGCTTAATCAGAAACAAATATTTGGATTCTAAGTGGAAAATTGTTCTCTAACCCTGCTCCATTGCAGGCCAGGGGACATGAAAGTGGCTTTTTTATTTTTTAAACAGTGACCATCTACGTTGTTTACCCAAACTACTACGTTCTGGACAGCACCATATGGTAATGAAAAGCTGTTCTGTGATTACAAAATGAAAACATTCATGACCTTGTGTATTAAGTGTATAACCAGATTGCTCTTGACCGGTATGTGGAGATATTTTTATTGCATTTTAAGAAAAAGATTAATGGTGTTTAAATGTTATTGCTCTCTGATTCATGAAGACTGGGATTGTTCAGTTTAAGGACAAGACAAATAAAATAGGGCATGATAGAGGTGTACAAAATAATAAATGTTGTAGAGAAGGTAAATTGGATACTTGTATTTATGCTCTCGTAATGCAGGAGCAAAGGGGAATGAAACAAAAAGGTAACAAATTTTAAAATGATATACATTTTTTCAAGAAAATACTAATTAATCTTTGGGACTCATTGCATCATTTACAGCAGGCATTTAAGAAGAGTTAAACATTCATACAGCTAATAAAAATATTCATAGTTAGATTAGATTGGATAAAAGAAAACAATTAGGAATATAAACCCTCATGCTTCAGGTTGTTAGTCAAACACTAAGGCCTTGTCTACACTACAAAATTAGGTCAATTTTATAGAAGTCAATTTTTATAAACCGATTTTATACAGTTGATTACGTATGTCCACACTAAGCACATTAAGTCGGCGGAGTGCGTCCTCACTACCCTGGCTAGCATCGACTTACAGAGCGGTGCACTGTGGGTAGCTGTTCCATAGTTCCCGCAGTCTCTGCTGCCCATTGGAATTCTGGGTTAAGCTCCCAATGCCTGATGGGGCAAAAACATTGTTGCAGGTGGTTTTGGGTACATGTCGTCAGGCCCCCCATCTTTCCATGAAAACAACGGCAGACAATCATTTTGTGCCCTTTTTCCTGGGTTACCCATGCAGACACCATATTACAGCAAGAATGGAGCCCGCTCAGCTCACCGTCACCGGATGTCTCCTGGGTGCTGCTGGCAGACGCGGTACTGCATGCTACACGGCAGCAGCTCCTTGCCTTCGCACGTCTCCTGGGTGCTCCTGGCAGACCACAGTTAGGTTGATCAGAGGCACCTAGACAGACATGGCTATCCTCCTCTTAGAGCACTGAATGAGAGCTAGAGACTCCAGGTCATTCTCTTCTTTAAGTTTCGTCTCATGGCGATTCAGTCCTGCCTGGAATATCATGCGAGCTGGAGGCTTCTGCCTCAGGCTGCTCTCCCAGCCAGCAGCACCGCATGGTCACACCTCCCCCAGCCTACCCCTTGCTCTCATGACTCACGAAGCCTGGACAGTAATAAAGAGCAGTTCAACGATAGGCTGAACAAATGCAGAATGGTGGTAGAATGTGCCTTTGGGCATTTAAAAGCTTGCTGGTGCTGTTTGCTGACTAGGTCAGACTCAGCGCAACCAACATTCCTGTTGTTATTGCTGCTTGCTGTGTTCTCCATAATATCTGTGAGAGTAAGGGGGAGACGTTTATGGTGGGGTGGGAGGTTGAGGCAAATCGCCCTGGTGTCTGGCGTCCAATTTTGAGCAGCCTGACACCAGGGCGATTAGAAGAACACAGCAAGGTGCGCTGTGCATCAGAGAGGCTTTGAAAACCAGTTTCGTGACTGGCCAGGCTTCAGTGTGACAGTTGTGTGTGTTTCTCCTTGATGCAAACCCACCCCCTTTGTTGATTTTAATTCCCTGTAACCCATCCCCCCTCCCCCCTTTGAAATAAAGTAACTATTGTTTTGAAACCATGCATTCTTTCTTTATTAATTTTATTTTTTTAAAGAGATAACGGACAAGGTAGCCTGGCTGGGGTCAGGGAGGAGGGAAGGACAAGGAAGTGCAGCCACACTAAAAATCAAAATGTTTGAATTACAGCCTTCTGTTGCTTGGGCCATCCTCTGGAGTGGAGTGGCTGGGTGCCCAGAGCCTCTTCTCCCCCCCTCCCCCCAACGTTCTTGGACGTCTGGCCGAGGAGGCTATGGACCATGGGGAGGAGGGTAGGCGGTTATACAGTGGAAGAAGTGGGGGTCTGTGCTCTTGTTGGCTTTCCTGCAGCTCCAACAGATGCTTCATCATGTCCGTTTGCTCCCCCATTAGCCTCAGCATCGTGTCCTGCCTCCACTCTTCATGCTCACTTAATTCTTTCCTGGCCTCTGCCACTGAATGCCTCCATGCATTAAGCTGTGCCCTATCAGTGCGGAAGGACTGCATGATCTTGGAAAACATGTCATCGCCTCCTAATCTGTGATAACCTCAGGGATGGAGATGATAGGGGCAGCATAGAAACATTCTTCACTCTACGATTCTGGGGGTACTACATGGTCACCTGTGCTGCTGAGTGCTGCTGAGTTCACCATGCTGACCAAACAGGAAATGAAATTCAGAAGTTCACGGGGATTTTCCTGTGTACCTGGCTAGTGAATCGGAGTTCAAAGTACTGTCCAGAGCGGTCACAATGGAGCACTCTGGGATAGTTCCTAGAGGCCAATACTGTCGATTTGCATCTGCACTACCCGAAATTCGACCCAGCGAGGTCAATTTTAGCGCTACTCCCCTCATCAGGGAGGAGTACAGAAGTCGATTTTAAGAGCCCTTTAGGTCGATGGAATGGTGTTGGTTGTGTGGACGCAGTCATTTTTAAATCTATCTAATGTGGCTAAATTTGACCTAACCCCGTAGTGTAGACCAGGCCTATACTGCAACCAGGGGTGTAACTGAAGAACATTACATAGGAGAGCTAGCTTTGATCTTGCTAGCTTGAAAATTTTTGAAAAGCTGTTTAGGTTTTTTTAAAAATAGGCATTTTCTCTGGTAGTTTGAGTGTGATGAGAATCTATATGACTGATACATATAACATGTCTGATACATATAACATGTAACAAACATGTCTTATTTTCTTTTTGCACCAAGGATGACACCAGAACACATTAGATAAAAAAGACTTTTCAAAATTCCTGTGAAAATCACCATTTTACAGGTGAAATATGTGTTAGGCAAGGAAGCCTTCATGGGACATCAAAAACATCTGCTCTTTGTTACAATGATGTAAATCCATAGTAACTTCATATATATCAGTGGAGTTATTTCAGATATACACGGGGGTACTATGCTCATTTGTGTGCAGGCTGGGATTATTCCTAAGAAACACACATTCATAAACTAGAGAAAATTGAAAGAAATATGTCAAATCTGCTAAAAGGTGTGATTTATGAAAAGAAACTAAGGAACATAATTAGTAATTTTTGACTAAAGCAGATACTTTCCATGAAAATTTTTGCTTGCTCAACAACCCTATTTTAAAAGTTGATGGGAAATTTTCCATCAGCCCAAATGCTTAACTTTGACTAAATGGGACTTAAGCATGTGCTAAAGTGCTTTGTTGAATTGGAGTGTAAGTAGTTTGGTCAGCCTAACTGGGCACGCTTACGTGTTTTTTTTTTGTTTGTTTTTTTCCAGCTAACATAGAACTAAGGCATGTCTGGAATCGGAAGTGAGAAATAGCAACAGGAACATGCTGATCTATTTTTACCAGCTTCTTGTTCATAGAAACCATAGTGAACCATTTGAGTTCAATACTGTTCAAATGTTTTAATTTCAGCTTAGTCATTGTGAGCTACAGGAGGTGGAAAGTGGCTGATGACACATAACTCTGATACTTTTGAGTCACAAGAGAAAATAAATCAAAACCCCAGGTTTTTCTCATCCAATCTGCTTGTTGAGGGCACCTTTCAGCTACCCTAAACCTGGGCCTTCCATATGAGTGATAATATATCCCTCTGTAAATAACTGAGAGCTAACAGACACAGAATAGGGGAAGAATTATTTTATGTTGTTAAGATGGCACAAGATGAAATAGCTGTCTGCAACTAGATAAAGAAAAAAATAGTTTAAATATTGGGACAGCAATCCTATAGTAAGGCCAATTAAACATAATTTCCTAAGGCGCACAGTTGGGTTGAATCATTTTCTCCCCTCTATCTCGCAAACATTACCAACTACTATCTATGACTGTTGACCACCATTGGTCCCAGGCTATTGGAAACGCAAGATGGGTGAGGTAATATTTTTTTTTGCACCAACTTCTGTTGGAGAAAGAGAAAAGCTCTTCTTTTTACTCTGTGTAGCTTGAAAACTTGTCTCTTTCACCAACAGAAGTTGGTGCAATAAAAGATATTACCTCACCCACCTTGTCTCTTAAATTGTACACTAGGCATAAGGCAAGCCTTGTGCTCAGTGCTGTGGTTATGTAATGATACTCAGACATAGGCATAGATTGAACATGGGACCTCTGACTCTACTGCCTGAATTAAAGGACTAGTTGCATTATCTTGGAGAAAGTAGCAGATATATGAACCACAGTATGTAGTCTTTCCACTAGATTGGGACAAAGTGCCACACTACATTGGCATGGCTCACGCATAGCTTTGCCTCTCATTGCACTGACCTACCATTTCTTCAAGGTGATCCATATTGGCTGCTCAGGGAGCGAGTAGTGGCTGTACTCGTATCAGCAGCAGCCTCATGTGTCCCATTTCCCACACCAGAGATATATATTGGTCTGAGATCTTTATTCATCCAAAATCAAAACAACACACCATGGATTTAACAGGCCCCAAAGGATGCTACTGGGCAGTGATATGCAAAAGAAGACTGGGAATGAATAACTCATAATATTTTTGAAAAAGGAAAAGTGACACATTTTAACCTTATGAATTGATTTAAATTTTTAAGGTTGACATCACAATGGACAGGGCCTGATTTTTTTTAAAGATAAAGCTAAAATCAGTCTCACAGACAGTTGAGAAAATCAAGGAGTTCTTTGGGCCTCAAAGGCCGTCTTTGTCCAGACACCATCCCTAAAGCAGTTGCAACACACTGAAGTCCTGATATTCAGAAGTACTGAACATCCATAGCTTCCATTAAAGTTAGTAGGAATTATAGGTGCTCAGTACCTCTGAAAATCAGGACAGAAAACAGATGCAATGGTGATAGGAGCCATGTTAGAGGTTAGGCAGATAGATAAAATGAACTAGATGACTAAGAAGTATCCCTGCATCTAGCCTGACCCTTTCATTTCCACCTGCTGGGGGTGAAAAATGTGTTATTTTGGCTATTGGACAAATGCAGCATCAGAAGCATGCATGGGAAAAGACAGAGGGACAGGGAATTGGCTCTTTTACCTATTTTCTCCTCCTTAATTCCAATTATCTTTACAAAGGGTGATTTGGGGATGGGCTAGCAAAATGAGGCTGCAGTCCTGATGGCGAGCCTTTCCACACTGTAATATAGCTATATTAAAATAGCTATGATGCTGGCAGACAAGGTGACAGTTCATGCCAAAGCCCCATGTGTCACTGAATACTTACAGATGCATAGCTTGAACCCAGGCCAATTCACTTGTGTCTCAGTATAGACCAAAGTGCTTGTTAATATATAAAAGGAAAGAGTTTCTGGTGTTAAACATCATGAAAACTAATGGGATGTTACATGCATTGTTTTCAATTACCTGTATCCTGTTATAATGTAGTAGCAAACATTTACATTGTATATACCTCTGTAACTAAATAACCCATCAAAGAAGGAAGAAGCCTTGTGGAATGCAAATGAGGAACTTTAACAGAAAAGTGCTGATTTCAAAGCATGTGGTCACTGTGTGGGTTGATCAAAGACCAAAGACTCTAAATTCATTCCTCACCCGCTGTCCTCAAAGGAAGAGCCCACATGGACAGTGACCCTAACAGCTTGTTTTCTGTGTGAAAAAGCTGTATGTGTGGCTTCAGGGAAAGATCTTTCATCTCTTGGCTGTTTGGACTCTTATAGGGGAGGGTAACAGAGTCAAAGCGGAGATCCCCATAGACAATCTGGGAATGCCAAAAAGACTTTTGGGAAAGTGGTAGTTGATTACATCACCGCCACCATTTGGAATTACAAACTGGTGACTCACATGTACATATATTTTACCCTCTCTAAACCTCTCAGTAACTCATTTCTTTTCTTAGCTAATAACCATTTAGTTAGTTTACTATAGAATTGGCTACCAGAATTCCTTTTGGTGTCAGATCTCAGATACCAACTGATATCCAGGGTAAGTGACTGGTGTCTTGGGACTGGGAGCAATCTGAATTTAGCGTGATTTTTGCAGTAAGTGATATTTTATCACAAAGTCCAGTTTGTCTGGATGGCAAGATAGACTGGAGAGTCTAAAGGGACTGTCTGTGACTCCATGGTAAGACTAGTATAGCAATCCAGAAGTTCACATTTATTACTGGCTTGGTGAAATCTAATTATAGAACACATCACCAGTTTGGGGTGTCTGCCCTGTTTTCTCACAGTCTGCTCTGAGGTAGGCACTACACTCCAGACATCATGACAATAGAAACATTAATAAATGGACATTCAGTCTGCACTTGATGGTTAACTTTGGCCTCTTGCCCACTGAATAATGTGCTGGTTTGGAGGGAGTGCTTTACAAACGATATTTACAATTGGCACTGTGCATCTAATTAAATGATTAGGTCTCCATTTGGTCCAAACATTATAATCATATACAGAAGCTGCTCAGATTGAGCAACAATACATTCATAGCAATTTTGGTAGGATTTTCATATGATCATTTATTCTTGTAAATTATTTTTGCTGGTAAAATTGTGGTAGTGGGGGGGCATAATATTTCATAACCTTGTAGAATTGTAATTCAGCAGTATCTTTTGTCTACAAATTTGGCCTGAAATTGAAAAGCAGGGAATTTATGAGAACATCCTTCTAGTGACCTGCAGGACATAGCTATGGAGCATTGCTTCAATGTTTCTCTTGTCTTCTCTTTTGAGAAATGTTACCAGCTCATTCAGTCCTTGCAGGCATTTTACTTAAGCTGAGTTGGCTGACAGCTTCAAAGTCTTCTCAGACTGCTACTGTGGCAGTATCTCCTTCGCTTTTATGATGCTGTACAGTTGATCAAATATATGGTATCTTACATCCAGATACCTGATGGAAGTACCTGAAAAATGATAGCATATGACACAGAGGTAACAAATAACTGAATTCCCTATCAGAAGAGAGTAATCAGATTGGTTTAAAATTATGATGAAGCACATTAAGCTGATCCTGCATTTCCAGAAATATTGATGAATGCTGTAACTTTGTTTCTGGAACAACTCAAGCATGAGGTACTGTAGAACAAAGAATTCTAGTGAGTAGAATCCTACTGTTTCAAGGTAATGTTCCAGAAAGTTTGTCTTTCTTAACTCAGATTTTGGTGTGGCGGAGATAAAATTGCTGAAGAGTTCATGAAAATCACAATTTTGCCTTTGTAAGTATCCAGTCAGCTTACAGCAGAGCCAGATTTATTATTGTATGCTGCCAGCTTCCTTTGCAATTGAGGTAAGAGATCTTTGATAAAGCTGAGGGGTAGATTTCAATTAAAAACATATTTTAATTGTATGATTTATTGTAAAGATTAAAGTGCATTTTTTTCCATTTTGACACTTGCTGTTGAAAAATATTAAAACCAGCAAGACAAAATGCCTTCTAAAATATGTGTCAGTCTAGATAGTGCATGTTTTCAGAATATTAATTTCTTTAAAATGAGAATTATAGATAACAGCATTGAGGGTCCAATCTCAGGCCAAGCCATGTTGATGATGGAGAGGCTGCAATGGGTGCAACATGCTCCCTGTGACAGGCGTCGGTCGGTCCTCCGAGCCCCTAGGGGTGACAGAGAGCAATGGTCTCTGTGGCAGGCCTCGGCCCCACCTCCTGGGTGTTGGGGAATTAGCAGGAAGGTGTGCCGGCCGGAGTCAGTAGCACGCCCCTCAGGCAGGGGAGCGCCGGGATAGGGGAACACAGGCCCACCCAACTCCACTGCGTTCCAGCCCAGGGCCCTGACAGTGGCGGGAGGCGAAGGTCCCGCCGCTGGGTCAGCGGGGCAATCCGCACCCGCTGACCAAACACACGCACCCCACAGTGTAGTTTGGCCCCTGGGCTACTTCCTACCGGTCTCTCTCAGGCAGGTCGCTCCGGATCCTCCATCTCCTCCGGGTAATCCGCTGCGGGCAGCTCCAGATCCTCCATCTCCTCCGGGTAATCCGCTGCGGGCAGCTCCGGATCCTCCGGGTATTCTGCTGCGGGCCACCCCCGCTCCCCCTCGGTATCGGACTCACGCTGGCCTGGGCTGCAGTCAGGCCCCTCCAGGTCCTCTGGGTACTCAGCAGCCGGCAGCCCTGGTTGCCACTGGCCTTCCCCCTGGTCAGGCTCCTCCTTGCCCAAGGCTTCACCTGGGTCAGTAGCAGGATCGCGAGGGAGCAGCCTGTGTCTGTCTCTCCTCACTGGGCAGAGGGCCCCGCCCTTTGTACTTCCTGTCCCACCCTTCTCCTTCCGGGGATTGGCGGAAGCTTGGCCTGGCCCCGCCCACTCAGGCTCAGAGGGTGGCTCTTTACCCTCTGGTTCGGAGGGGAGCCACCCTGGCTCCCTACACTCCCCTGCATCAAACTGTGGAAATTAAAGCTGATTCCAAGGAAGAAGAAGCTAATAGTAGTAATGTAAAATTGATGCCGCTTTCCCAGGCAGAATTAGAGTGCTATCTAGTGTGGCAGAAAGCAAGGAGAAGGACCAGAGGTGCAGTAATAATTTTTCATTAATGGTATGTACACATTTTAATCACCCCATTAAGTTAAATATTTTAAGATCCTTTACCTCATTTTTTGTAGAGAATATTGAGGGAGGCATTTTTTGAATGAAGAGATGGTGTTGGCTTGGAGAACAGTTCATGAGGGTATTCCATGCACTACAGGCAGTGCGGAAAAAGGCATAGAGATTAGGAAAAAAAGAGCGGGGCTTTGAGACTGGCTTTACAGGCAAAGTGGACTGAGGGGAATGCAATAAGACATGGCAGAGATGTAGCCTGAGGCAAACTGGAGGAGTATTTGGAATGAGAGAACAAGAAGTTTGAGTTTGATAAAAAGGGCAATGGGAAGTCAGAGAAGGGATTAAACGATGTGGGAGATCAAGAAATGGCAGAAAGTATGCATTCCCTTATGTTATCAAAACTTGCTTCCCAGTTTTTGGTATACTTCTAGCTTCAGAGCTAGTAAAACCTTGATCACAACCTATTGTAGGTCTTGGATTTTAGCTAACTATTTGAAACGTATGCTGAAATGTTCTTTGGGATTCAGAAATCCATTTATGATTACCTTTTCTTTGGCACACGTCTTAATTACCTATAACTTGCTCTGTTGTTGAATCATACACACTTTTTACCCATTAACAGTTTAACATTTCCTAACATTTCAGCCTTGTACTTTAGTGCTCTGATATATTTTAAAAGGATACAATTTTTACATTCCATCTCTGATGTTTCAGTTTCTACATGAAGAGTACACCCTTTTGTCTTTAGTTTTCAGAATACTTCCTCCGGTGCCCCTTCCAATTATGGTCTTGCCAAAAATAATCCTGAATGCCTTCGATCCTTAGTAAACTGCTTGACCATAGGCTGGTATATTAATGTTTCCATTTGTATACTGCAGTTGTCACTATTGCTAAAGGCATGGGTATCACAGACTGGGGTTACAATTCTGAAATTTTGTGCCAGTTTGATTTGATGGAAGCACCGCCTTATGTTCAATTTTCTGAATATCTAATATCCCAGGGTGTGCTTAAATAGCAGGGGCCAAAACTGGGTCCAAATAATCAGCAGAGTTACCCTGTTGTTCTGATATCTGACTTGAACACATGTTTATCACAGGGAATATATTTCTGTGGTCGAAAATATCCCATTAGCTTCTGAACACCAGCATCAAAATCTTTGTCTTCGCTTGTTTCTTTGAGGGTAGGAAAAAAATCTGAGGTCAGGCCACCTGAAGTGCCACAAAAAAGACACATCTCTGAGAGGCATTTGTGATTTTGGAGGCAATTGCAAACTCTGACCAATGTCCAATGGATGTTCAGAAAGGGAAAAGAAACACTGTTATGTTATTTCCATATTATGCTGAGTTGCAAATCTGTTTTTAAGATGCAGTTAGAAATAGGATTTTGGCACTGTCACTTTAAACTGTGTAATACAGAGTGCAAGGTCTAGATATCTTTGTTACCCATACAGTATATTGCAGACTTGAGAGTCTAATTAAAATTATTATTGATAGCTACATCATCTCACCTTGAATGAGGAATGGGAGGAGCATAAGAACAAGAGTGGGGAACTTGGAGTTCTAATCATGACTTGGACACTGATTTATTTTGTGGCCTTGGGTGAGTAATTTAACCTCTCTGAGATGAATCATAGCTTTAAACTATAGCCTTTGGGATGATATGACAGTTCTTCACTTCAGTGGGAGCTCCCAAAGATATTGCTCCTGTGGCAGGCACACTGCCTCAGCAAAGCTTTGAGGAGTGCAGTCAATGTTATGCCCTTTGAAAAAGTGAGCAGTGTTCACTTCCTCTGTCCTCAACCAGAGAAGACCATTTCTAATAAGGCCCACAATTTATTTTTGAGAAATTTAAATTACTCCTGAAAAAGCATCGTAGATTTACCAAGCATCAAGTATATTAAAAGAATGCTTTGTGCAGTTACTTAAAAGGGCATTATGAAAAAAGTGAAGGTAGAACCCTGCAATATTATGTGGCAAATGTTCTGTTATCATATATAGGTCCTACATTACTCAGAAAACTCCAGCTGAGTTATTTCTTAAATGCCAGTTATGAATTAATAGATTTGATTTATTTTGATCAGATTTAGTAGAAGTACCAGATGAAAAACAGCACAGACCCAGGATGTCGCCATCCAGAGTTTTGTGCAGAGACCAAAGGGACTTTCTATGAAATTACAGGAGAAAAGGAAGTGTGTATATGTGCATGTGTATGTGGAAAAGGTGTTGTATAGAGGGTACTGGGATTTGTAGTTTACCGAGCAGAGGTTAAAGGGAGCTAATGAAGAATCTTATTGACCAGCTATCGCAAGACAAAGGTTCAGAAAGGATAAAAGGCGAGGAAATTGAAACTGATGACAATGCAATCACTGGAAAAGAAAATTACTTTGGTTTTTCATTGTCCTAATGAAATACATAAAGATGTTGCTCAGGAAGATAAATTTAATAATATGGAAAAGAAACTGGAGGAAGAGGAAGGGCAGGATGACCGTCCTGATAGGTACCGCCAAGAACAATTTGAAGAAATGGCAGGTCAACACTTAAAGCTCTGCAGGGGCACAGCCATGCTGCCGTAGCACTTTGGTGAAAAAGCTACTGTGCCTATGGGAGGGGTCTCCCATCAGCGCAGTTAATCGACCTCCTCGAGAGGTGGTAGCTATGTCGATGAGAGACGACTTCCCATTGACATAGCGCTGTCTACACCCCTGAGTTAGGTCCGTCTAACCTCATGAGTCAGGGGTGTGAATTGTTCACACCCCTGGCTGACATCGTTATACTGATGTGTGTTTATAATGTAGTCCTGGCCTCAAAGACAAACAAACGAACAAACAAAACCCAACCCCCCACGCCCACCCCCTGAGATGGAGTATAGTGTATGTAGCTAAGTAATTGATGGGGACATGCTATGATTCTGTTTTCTGCTCCGGAGCTGTAATTTTGCTTTCTGGACTTAAACGCCAGGGGCTAGATTGTGCATGGGGTTCCTCACCTGATTAGTCCCAGAGCAGGAGAGAAGGGAGGTGTGGGAATGGGTCAAGCTTTAGTTCCAGCCCTTTCATTTCACTGGCAACAGCAGCCTAACTAGCAAGAAAGCAGTTTGGAATTTACAATGTAGGCAAGCAGTAAATTACTCACCTCTGGGAGCACCAACAAAACAGGAAAGGAAATATGTTTCAGACAGATGTGTCTATGTCTCAGTGCCTTCAATGTCTACTCCAGCAGTGGGGCATAAAATGCAGCACCCCTTGTTCAGGTCTGTGCCACAAGGCATAATCTAGCCTAAAACTGTATTCACAGGTAATTCCAGGTTCAGGGTTTTATATGAAAAGTATTGAGCAGCCTCTCTCAATTCAGGATTGCTTATCACTATAACAACACGTTGTGGGAGGGCATCTCACAAAAATTTACCAAAATGACAGGGAGTGGTAAGTTCTAAACTGGCTAGAAATTCAGGTATGCACTCCTTCTATTTGTTTTTTCACATGAAACACCTTTCAGCTAGGAAGTTTGATTTTGGTACATGGAACATTTTTAAAAACCTCTATTTAATCTTTATACTCCATCTCACCTGGTTCCTTTTTTTATTATTTCCCCCCTCCCCGCCCCGCCAACCCAGGAAACCTCTTCACTGGTTCTTCACTTTCTCTGATGTCTCTTGTGTTTTTTACAATCCCTTCCTCACCATGTGTAATCTGAAGTATTCCCATACACTGAGGGCAAATTTGAATATGAATGACTTCTATCTTTGGGGTTTGCACTGACACCCATTTCCGTAATAGTTGATTGCCTATTATTTAGAGGAAGTGGTGCAACAAAACACTAAAGAGCGCAAATAAGGTCACCATCAGAAAGCACAGAGGGTGTCTCCTCTGTAACATGCTGCTTTCCTAAATGGCAGCTGCCTTTGGCAAACAGCTGACTCTTAGATGTTTACAGCTGGAGTGGCACAGAATAGAAAACCAAAACAGTTGCACAGACTTGTTAAGCTTCCTGATTGGGCCCGTAGGCTTCTATTCTCAGCACTGCTACTGTTTAGGAGATTAAATCTCCTGATTTTCATAGATAAAGAGACACTCAAAGTTGCTTTGCTGTGGTTAGAATTGCTCTAAGTGTGATATCTGGGATTAGAGAGAGTCCTATAGCTCCTAATTTTAGAGAGCCAGCCAGGAAGACTCATAGCCTAGAGCAATCTATCCGTGCCATAGAATGGACCTATATCTAGAGCAATGCTGGGCTATGTACTAGCCATTTACCTCTCTAGTTGCAGAGTGTGCCAGCAGTAAGCTTGGAATAAGAGGCAGCCAGAGCCCCTGCAGCAGAAGAGCAAGAGCCAGCAGTCCAGTCAGCACATTCTTCCAGCTGATGGAAGGAAGCAGCTAGAGTCTCCTTCCAGCTCAGGACAAGCAACCACCAGGGCAGGACTAGCAACCCAGCCACAATATAGGACAGTGCAGAATCAAGACATCAAGGAGTCACCAGAGTTATCTGAACACTAAGCCAATGAGGGACCAGGGCTAACCAGCAGCATAGAAATTTCCGTGTTCCTAAAGCTTGTTCCTTGTCAGACTGCTGCCTGCTGATCAGGATTAGAGCTGGTCGGGAATTGTTAAAAAAAAAAAAGTTTATTGTTGGAACCAAACCTTTTCACAGGAACATACCAGGCTTGATGAAACCTTCAGGTCCAGGATGGAATTTCTGCTCAGAGAGAGAGAGAGAGAGACCCTAAAATATCCCCCCAATATCCTGTTGAGACTCACATAGGGAGTATCCTGACCGCCCACCAGGATATTGGCTATTCTGGAGTGGGTCTCTTCAGTTAAAGTTTTACTTTTTTTTATAACTAAATATTGACTGGCAAAGGAACTTGAACCAGGGTTTCTCACATACCACATGTGTGTTCTCACCAAGGGACGTAAACAGTTCCTCACACAATGCTCTGTTTTGTTTTTTCCAAAAATTGAAAAGGTCTTGGGATTGTCCCAATGTGGGACAGGAACATATTAAAATCTCAAAGAGTCTTTTGGGACAAAACAGCATTTCCCACCCATGACATTTGCTGTCGTTATGTAAACAAGGTAATGCACACTCGCCAAATATCTCCATAAAATCAACAATTTTCTCAGCCTTCTCAACAATTACGTAGGGTAGCTACATATATTAGACTGTTTCCTAACTGGTTCCATGTACCTCATAATCAGAAGGGAAGTTAAAGAAATCACGAAAGCACTGAATTTCTGAGAGAGGGAGAGAGAGAAGATTAGAAAATTTTCTATCTGTTCCTTTTTGGGCCACATAGACATTTCCTGAGGCATCTATGACAACAGACACTCTTCATTACTTAAAAAAGCAGTTCTCCTGGACTTTTATCTCCTTGTGTGAAAATTTGCTTTGGAGGGAGGTTCAGTCCCTCCTGCTACAGCAGCACGATTGGACTGATTTCTCCAAGAGTGAGGAGGCTCACGCTTACATGTGATTATTGAGTGGTGGAGCTGGAGAAAAAGGTTCACCTTTGAGAAGCCAGGGTCTGACCCTAGTAGCATTGATTTACACTGGCGCTCTGGGCAAGCATAGCTAGTCTGAAGTTTGAGTGGAAAGCTTATTTATGCTGAGGCTGGAGGTGGGGGCATTCATCTGTGGGAGTAGATAAGGACTGTCCAGAGTGTGTGTATGTGTGTGCATATAAGAAAGAGAGAAACAGAAAGACAGCGAGCCTGAATAATGTCTCTATGTATATCATTTTAACTCCTGTCGTGTTTGTTTGGCAGTAATAAATTCCCTTGGATTGAAAGAACAAATGTTGATACTTTCCAGCCCCATCAGGCTATTCACTGGCTTCAAGGGGAACAAAACACATTCGTAGTAGGCAGCACAACCAGAGACCCTAGATCAGTGCTACTCTATATAATTAGATTTAGGGTTCAAACCAGATAGATATTTTCCACAATGATACTTTAGGTACTAGAATTTTTAATTGCATTTGAAATAAACTAATCTCAGTTTTTACCCATATTCTCAGACTTGTTGCAGCAGATGCATTTAAATTCAGGTTAATGTGCAGACAAAAGGAAATATTTAACAGCAAGGGAGAGTCAGGCAGTCTAAAAACAATAGAGTAAAAAAATAATCTATGGCAAAACGGTCAAACTAGAATCGAGAGATGCCTTTAGATAGATTAAGCAGCAACAATATTTCATTTCAATTTACATGAGACAATAAGCCCCCAGCATGAAAATGGGACAACCACATTTTCTTGTCAGACAACCACATTTGAAATTTTAGCTAAGAACAAATAATAGTTGCTTAATACAGAGGCTGCTGCTAGCCCACAATAACCAAAGATTTTGCATTGTACCAGAAAATCATGATGATAGTATACATGAGCCCTTGCTAAATTCCTGGGAGTTCAGATGGAATTATTTTTAAATATTGTAAGCTGAGTGGACTGAAGAATGCCGTTAGAAATTTTATTATGAGAAAATTAAAATTTCTAACGGCATTCTTCAGTCCACTCAGCTTACAACATTTAAAAATAATTCCATCTGAACTCCCAGGAATTTAGCAAGGGCTCGTGTATACTATTTTAGTAGGTGCTGAAGTTTATGCAACAGTTCGCGAGTTGTCATTATCACCTTATGTAAAACCTGGCAAGAGCATATTGAACATCTGGCTGTTAACTCAGTGCAGCCAATGGCAAACTGCACATGCAGGAAAATATAATTTGGACTGCAAGAAACTCAGTATATAAATTGTGGTAGGCCATGGTCTGGCAAAAATTATAGCTATCTATGACTGACCACCCCCACAAAATAAGGAACAGATGAGGTCTCTCTTTTGAATCACAAGATATTACAGAAAATGTGTTCCATTTTATACCCACATTTTATACTCTGCTCTGACAGACACATTAAGAAAAAAAATAAACCAAATAAAATACAACAGAACGAGCTGTGACAAGACTTTTTCAGTCATGGAACAAAAATTATGCTCAGAAATGGTACTTAGGAGCTTAGAGTTTAATTTCTCATTTCTCATTCAAACAGAGGCTTTGGACATATGTATTGGTGTAATATTAAGCCTGGTATTTGAAGGTGATGTGTAACTTGTTTTATTTAGCAACAAAGCAGTTGTTATCAAGAGAACAAAACTGTGCTATTGTAGAAGGAATGAGTTTCCATAAAATGCCCCTTAAAAACAACTGAAATATTATTTACTGGGTGGGCAATTTACAATGGTGAATGACCATTATAGTCCTTTATAGTGAATAGTCCTTTAACATGATTATCGTCTATGAAAGCAGTAAACTGCCTGTTGACGTGACAGATTTTTTTTATCTTTCGTTCTTTTAAAAATTTGCTGTTAAACATAAATCTGTGAAGAGAGGGAATAGGCAATTATCAGCACTCTGTCATGAATACAATCTGAGCCATGTGAAAGGTTTATGCTTTCAACCAGAGGTAGGGATGAGTATAAAACAAAGGTGTTGTGCTTTATTTAAAAAATGACACTGTTTAGGGGATTGTACAAAGTCTGAAGGAGTATGTGTTTTAAGATACCTTGGAGAAAGCGTGTCTATGGCTTATTTCTGTAGATTCTTTCTTATGTGTAAAGCAAGTAGTGTTGGCTAGGCTATTTCAGTGGCAGAAGAAAAAGGAGAGTGAAGGGTCAGAGGAACTGCTATTAGGTAGATCTTCTGAGTCCTCCTATGCTGAGGGAGGCACTATAGCTATATAAAATACTATTTGGCTGGAGTAACCTACACAGAGAGGCTCCATTGCCACTCCATAGGCACAGTAAGAGGATTCCTTTCTTCTTCCCCTCACTGTTCTCCTTAGCAACCATCTGATATACTTGAACTGAGAGACTTTCTTTCTTGAATGTAGTCATCATGGAAAATACCAGACTATTAGCCCTCTATCTTATTTGTCCATGGAGTTCATGAAGCTTAGTAATAGCCATGAGTAATCACCCGGATCTTGCTCTGCCAATGTTCTTTACTCCTCACCTGGAGAGTTAAGATAGTAGGTATTGTCTATACCCATTTAGTCCCTTGCTAACCAATGCAGGGCAAGTCCCACAGATTTGTATATCCCATTTAAAAATTTGGCATACCTGCTTATGCAGACACTTCGATTCAAAATTCCATCTTTGTATATGTGCAAACAAAACACATTGTTTTGAAAATCTAGTCCATTGTGTATTTTAGGGTAATGGGTTTCCAAAAATATATAAAACTGTAAGTGTATCCTTATGACCTTAATTTCACTGTCTTTTGTGTCTGTTGTTTGAATTGAACTATCCAAACATTATTCAGTTGACTATGATTTAGAATCATTACTTTTTTTAGCTAAAGGCAAATCTGGAGAACTAGTGCATAAACAAATCTGAAGTAAGAAGTTTCACAGCTTTTCATACAATGGCTTTTAAAATTCTCTAAAACTCTATCAGAAGTCTATTTAATTCAAGAACGGAGAGCACAGTTGAATGTTTAAGAAGATGATACAAATAAGTTTAATTTTTTGAAAGCTGTGCATTTTTCTAAGACAATATCTCATATATTTTATTGACTTTAGCAAGTGTGAAGTCATTGAAGCTATAACGAACAATTTATGATTGAGTATACGAGGACCCCTTGTATTTATAAATGACAGATCTGCAGAACAACTATGAATCAAAATGACCCCAGGTAACTGAACATGACTTGTGCTGCAGGACTATATTCAGCCAAATAATTAAATGAAACCCACAAAGGACTCTGAACATACTTGACGTGAGATATTTTATGATTGCTGCTGGAATAAAGGAAGGGACATACCGGGTTCTCACAGTTTCATTACAGGCTATGATAGATGTTGTATCTAAAGCAAAACAGTAGAGAGCTATTTCTAATGTATATTGGCTCATGTACTTGGTCTATCAAATTAGGTGTTTGTACAGCACTTACAACATTTGATTGTCTACAAGCTTCATAAATATATTTGTCACAAAGCACAGTAACTTTTAAGGCAAATCTTGTTTTTTTCTACTCTAAATATTCAGACACTGCTGATAAATGCTCATGGCTCATTCATGTGACCTGGCATCAGATGGATTATTTTTCAGAAACTGCATTATATATGTGTGTTCAGCCTGTCAGCCTGCTTGACAGAGTCACTGCAATGAGATTTATTACTTTTATTTATGAGGAAGTAGCATGGTATTGTCAAAAGGGGGAGGAGGGGAAGCCCAAGAACAACAAAAGATATCACACCGTTTTTTCTCATCTTTGCTTCTTGTGGTAAGTCTTACATATTTTCTTCCTCTGAGATTTAACATCAATTTGACTGTCCTTATCGCTGAACTCTCCACTGCCACCATAAAGCAGCAGAGACCACACCCGGTGCCAAAAGATGACTAATAGCCACATTCAGCAAAAGCTTCTTGGAGCAATCATCCTTCAGACAACGTGTGAAATTAAAGTCTCTGAGTTTGCTGTGGGTTGAGTGGGATTCCATAAAAGCCAGATGGGTTTATATTATTGAATTGAGTGCAATGGGTGGTGAGAAACATAACTTGTTGGAAGGTCAAATATCTCATATATTGTCCCGAGGAAGATCTGTGTCCACTTTTTGAGCTGGTGTCATAATTTTTTTTATGTATGCAGTGCAACTGTAGCTGTGTTGGTCCCAGGATATTGAGATACAAGGTAGTTGAGGCAATATCTTTAATTGGACCAACTCCTCTTGGAGAGAGAGACAAGAGCTCTTCTTCTACCTTTCCCAAACCAGAAGAAGAGCTTTGTTTTGTTCAAAAGCTTGTCTCTTTCATCAGTGGAATTTGGGCCAATAAAATATATATATTTTATATAGTGCTGTTAAATGATGAAAAAAATTAATTGTAATTAATCACACGATTAATTGTGTGATTAATCACCTGCTAAACAATAATAGAATACCATTTATTTAAATATTTTGGATGTTTTCTACATTTTCAAATATATTGATTTAAATTACAACATGGAATACACAGTGTACAGTGCTCACTTTATATTTATTTTATTACAAATATTTGCACTGTAAAAACAAAAGTAATAATATTTTTCTATTCACATAATACAAGTACTGTAATGCAATCTCTTTATCATGAAAGTTGAACTTACAAATGTAGACTTATGTGCAAAAAATAACTGCATTCAAAAATAAAACAATGTAAAACTTTAGAGCGTACAACTCCACTCAGTCCTATTTCTTGTTCAACCAATCGCTCAGACAAACAAGTTTGTTTACATTAAAGGAGATAATGCTGCCTGCTTCTTGTTGAAAATGTCACCTGAAAGTGAGAACAGGCATTTACAAGAAACTGTTGCAGCTGGCGTTGCAAGATATTTACATGCCAGGTGCAATAAAGATTCATGTCTCTTCATGCTTCATCCAGCATTCCAGAGGACATGAATCCAGACTGATGACAGATTCTGCTCGATAACAATCCAAAGCAGTGTGGACCGACTCATGTTCATTTTCATAATCTGAGTCAGATGCCTCCAGCAGAAGGTTGATTTTCTTTTTTGGTGGTTCGGGTTCTGTAATTTCTGCAATGGAGTGTTGCTCTTTTAAGACTTCTGAAAGCATGCTCCACACCTCATCTGTCTCAGATTTTGGAAGGCACTTCAGATTCTTAAACCTGTGGTTTAAGGTTTAGTGTAGTGCTGTAACTATCTTTAGAAATCTCACATTGGTACCTTCTTTGCGTTTTGTCAAATCTGCAGCAAAAGTGTTCTTAAAATGAACAACATGTGCTGAGTCATCATCTGAGACTACATGAAATATATGGCAGAATGTGGGTAAAACAAAGCAGGAGACATACAATTCTCTCCCAGGGAGTTCAGTCCCAAATTTAATTAATGCATTATGTGTTTATAATGAGTGTCATCAGCCTGGAAGCTGGTGGAATGGTGGCTGAAGCATGAAGGGGCATATGAATGTTTAGCATATCTGGCATGTAAATACCTTGCAATGCTGGCTATAAAAGTGTCATTCGAACACCAGTTCTTACATTCTGGTGACATTGTAAATAAGAAGTGGGCAGCATTATCTCCCATAAATGTAAACAAACTTGTTTGTCTTAGTGATTGGCTGAACAAGAAGTAGGACTGAGTGGACTTGTAGACTCTAAAGTTTTACATTGTTTTGTTTTTGAATGAAGTTATTTTTTGTACATAATTCTACATTTGTAAGTTGCATTTTCATGATAAAAAGATAGCACTACAGTACTTGTATGAGGTGAACTGAAAAATACTATTTCCTTTGTTTATCATTTTTACAGTGCAAATATTTGTAATAAAAATAATAATATAAAGTGAGCAATGTGTACTTTGTATTCTGTGTTGTAATTTAAATAAATATATTTGAAAATGTAGAAAAACATCCAAAATATTGAATAAATTTCAATTGGTATTCTATTGTTTAACAGTGTGATTAAAACTGCAATTAATCATGATTGTTTTAATTGCCATTTTTTTTAGAGTTAATCTTATGAGTTAACTGCGATTAATTGACAGCCCTAATTTTTTAACAATCTGCAGTATTGCAAATGTTGTAGCTGTTCCCATTTCAGAATTTTGCTTAGGCATGATATCATATTGCAAGGGTTACTACATAGCATGCTATGATAGTCACAGGAACTTAGAGCCCTTTTAGTAGGAAACAATCATTTTCTCTTTCCATGCTAAATTTTAAATAAATAAAAGCTCAGAAAAAAAATCAAGCGGGCTAAAAGGAAAAAAATATATTTTAAAAAATAAATATTTTAAAAGCCCATTTTTAAAAGTCTGAGAAAATGCAACACACACACACACACAAACACACACAGAATAAGGCTGTTCTATAATCATCTCAGGATTCTGAGCTTTGGTGACTTACAAAAGCTCTCTCCGTTATCACGCTGTTACTGTTGGCAAAGCTTGTCAACGTATGTATACCTTTAAAAAATCATATGTATTTACTTTTGAAGTACTTTTAAAGCATTTTTTATCTTGAAAGCACTTGCTGTGCTTTCCAACAATTATAACTTCCACTTTACAGGCGAGGAAACAAAGACCCTAATCCCATCATTGGATCTGTGCATAGAGAACCATTTCAGTTTGTGGGGTTTTCCACAGGCACAGAAAGTTGCCGAAATGGAGCCAATTGTAGGAATGGAGCCAAAGTGGTGGTCTGAAATGTAACTCATCTGCCAGGTGAAAATCATAGAATCATAGAAGATTAGGGTTGGAAGAGACCTCAGGAGGTCATCTAGTCCAACACCCTGCTCAAAGCAGGACCAACTAAATCATCCCAGCCAAGGCTTTGTCAAGCCAGGCTTTAAAAACCTCTAATGATGGAGATTGCACCACCTCCCTAGGTCCATTCCAGTGCTTCACCACCCTCCTAGTGAAATAGTGTTTCCTAATATCCAACCTAGACCTCTCTCACTGCAACTTGAGACCATTCCTCCTTCTTCTGTCATCTGCCACCACTGAGAACAGCCTAGCTCCATCCTCTTTGGAACCCCCTTCAGGTAGTTGAAGGCTGCTATCAAATCCCCCCTCACTCTTCTCTTCTACAGACTAAATAACCCCAGTTCCCTCAGGCTCTCCTTGTAAGTCATGTGCCCCAGCCCAAGTTGGCATGTGCCCCAGCCCCAGTCGGCAGCAACAAAGGTTGGATTCAATATCTAGAGGTTCCTCGTAACAATACAAAACAGAACTGGTTTTGAGAACTGTCATAAATATAAAGGGAAGGGTAACCACGTTTCTGTATACAGAACTATAAAATCCCTCCTGGCCAGAGGAAAAAACCCTTTCACCTGTAAAGGGTTAAGAAGCTAAGATAACCTCGCTGGCACCTGACCAAAATGACCAATGAGGAGACAAGATACTTTCAAAGCTGGATGGTGGTGGGGGGAAACAAAGGCTCTGTATGCCTGTGTGATGATTTTTCCGGGACCAGGTCAGGAATGCTCTTCAGAACTTCTGTTAAGTTCGTAAGTAATCTAGCTAGAAATGCATTAGATTTCCTTTTGTTAAATGGCTGGTAAAATAGGTTGTACTGAATGGAATGTATATTCCTGGTTTTGTGTCTTTTTGTAACTTAAGTTTTTGCCTAGAGGGATTCTCTATGTTTTGAATCTGATTGTAAGGTATTTACCATCCTGATTTTATAGAGGTGATTCTTTTACTTTTTCTTTAATTAAAATTCTTCTTTTAAGAACCTGATTGTTTTTTCATTGTTCTTAAGATGCAAGGTTTGGGTCTGTGTTCACCTATGCAAATTGGTGAGGATTTTTACCAAGCCTTCCCCAGGAAAGGGGGTGTAGTGCTTGGGGGTATATTTTGGGGGGAAGACATCTCCAAGTGGGCTCTTTCCCTGTTCTTTGTTTAACACGCTTGGTGGTAGCAGCATAGGGTTCAAGGACAAGGCAAAGTTTGTACCTTGAGGAAGTTTTTAACCTAAGCTGGTAAGAATAAGCTTAGGGGGTCTTTCATGCAGGTCCCCACATCTGTACCCTAGAGTTCAGAGTGGGGAAGGAACCTTGACAAGAACCCACGCAGTAATCTGGAAAAACCAAAACACCAATCCTGGGTACTTCCTCACTCACAAGTTCTGAGTCTGTGTATATGAAAGAAAACTTTCATTACAAGGAAAAGTGAACCCGGCATTACTTTGGGAAAACAATGCAACCACAATTCTAAAGCATGAAGCACAAGAAAACACCCTCTCCATAGTGTTCTTTGCCTCAGTTTTCCACCTTTTCGTGTGAACGTCTGATGAATGAATCTCCCTTTAACATGCCACTCCCCTTTCTTTGAGCTCCATCCCACTCATAGTTGGTTGTCCTTAGTTAGTGACAATCCAGAGTTCAGAGGTGGATTCACATGGGTCCATTTCCGATCCCTGAAAATAGGATGGTGGCACTGAGCAATGCCTCTGCAGCTGCTGCCACTGTAATTTCTGCTGCTTCTCACTGGTGCTGTTATCTCTGCTGCCACTGGACACTCGCTGCCATCTCTCATCTCTGCCACTGCTATCACTGCCACTTTTGGGATGTCATGTTCTGAGGTTCAACCTCTTAGTCCAGTTCTTAGTGATTTCTGCTCTTATTTATTTCACTGGTAGCAGGGAACCACTATGCCAGTGCCTCTGCTGTCTGTCACTGCCACACTGTCCCCATACCAGGTCATAAAGCTCAGCCCTTAGAGCTGCTCATGAATGATTTCAGCTCTAGCAATCCACTGAACAGAAACACGGACTCTCAATTTGAGTCCAGTCAGCTCTATCTTTAAACACTGGAGAGGGAAGAGTCAAATGGTGCCAGGACTCTGTGGGCGGACCCCCATACCATCAGTTAGGAACACCTGTCTCCACTCCTCATCTTCAGTGAGATTTGGCATCCTCACCCTGCTTAGTAAGTGAGGCTCAGTATAGGATGACCCCCTCAATCAGTGCATGCTAAGCGCAGTTCTGCTGCCCGTTACTTGTGCAATAAGGATAAAAACATTTCATTACCCAAGCATTCAATGCCAAAGTGATTTGTAACCCAAAAACAGCCAAAATTGATTACTTTGGTAAAGCAGTTCTGTCTGCTGAACACCTAGGTAGAGTAGGTGTGTTCATGCAAATACGCAGTGCTCCTGAAGTCTTTTCCCCTATTGTGTCACTATATGTCAGGAAAGAGCTCAACTCAGACCCTTCTTACAGATAGGCATAACCAATTGTCAGACCACACAACAAAGACAGGTGTGCAAAACATTGCACTCAAAATCTGCCCTGTTTCCCATTTAACCTGCATTAGCACCCTTACTGTGGGTTAGTAAAATTAATTTCATATTCATTAATTTGTTGTCAATACTGGATACAAATTCAGTGGGACTCTGCACAGGAGCACAACACCTGTGTGAGTCTCTCCTTCCCAGAATCAATCATTTCACTCTTACAGCATGGGGTGTGTTGTAATAGTTGGGCCCACAAATTTACCTTACTTGTAAAATCAACTGTGAAAAGTGACTGAAAGTTCATAAAATGTCACGGTAACCTATAACAATAAACATTGATGGGAAAAGTTTCAAAAGGGAGATAGGCTACACTAATCAAAAAAAAAAAAAAAGAAGAAGAAGAAGAAAAAAGATGGCTGATATAATCCAAGGACTGTGTTAAAATCATGCTTGATAAACAAGAAAGATGTGTAACTGGAAATCAACAAACCAAAATTTAGGCCTATATTTTGGACAAAATAATGAGGGTACGAGCTATTCATCCAATTGCTCCCTTTTGGGGTTCTTGTAAGAAAATACTTTTTGGGGAAAAAATCAAGAAGAAGAAGCCTTCTGACAATGACTGCTGGCTGGGAGAGGAGTGAACAGGAAGTTGCACTCTTCACCATCATGGCAGCCACTCCCACTGTCTTCTGGGGCCCCAAGATTCACTATGACACTGATGGGCCTTTGTCATCCTAATCCTGACCAGACTGGGCCAAAAGAGGAATCCAGGTGACATCACCACCTCCCCTGGCTCTGGCTAAATCCTGACCACCACCTGGGATGTGAGACTTTGTCACTTCACCCCTCCACCCTCATGTGTCCTTTCCCTTCCCCATCTTATTTCTTTTCCTTCCAGTTGGCTTCTGTTTAATCAGAGTCTGGCTTAGTTGGCAAAGACTGCAGATTTTGCAACCCTGTTGTAAGCCTGTGACCAGAAAGAGGCAGATAACAGCAATGTCTTAAATAGCCCAATGCTGATCCAATGTGCCATGTCTCAAAGTGCCTATAAGACTATGTATTTCTCCAGCAGTTAGACTGCAAATGAGAATCAATGCCAGAGACAGAAGCTGTGTTTTCTATCTTTGCTGTTCTTTTCTTTCCTCTTTCTTGTGTGTTTGTCTTATTTTATCTTCTAGGAAATGGGATCAGACTTCAATAACAACAGTTCCAGCCCATTTCAACCAACTTCTTCTCTTTTCATAGAAAAGACAGTTATTGCCATCTTTATAGTATCTAAAAGACTGTCAAACAAAGAATGTTTCCCTATGAAAATGTTAAAGAGCTAAAAGAAAAGGGAACAAGAGTTATCATTAAAATAAAAGCCTTATTTAATACTTTATGTTTGAAAAGCTTTAACTGCTTTTCCTTCTTTTTCTGTATCTTTAATAAAATGTTAAAAGGATATTTAATGCTGTGTTTGCCATGGTACTAAGCAGGCCGAAGTCTCTGTATACCAAACCCAGACATTGTGTAACACTGTTTAGTATTGGACAGTTTCAGGGTCATGTTAGCACCTTTGACTCTTTGAGTCTATATGTTCTATCAACATGAATTTAACACAGGGAGACTCCTAGTTAATATAAGAAGCCCCAGCACTGCACTCTGCCTTCCCACCAATCATCACACCTAAATCCAGTCCTGCTACAAACAATGAAAAACCAAAACTGAAGATTTTCTTCTTGTTTAACCCTTCCCCCACTTCTCCCCTTGGGTTCTGCTGTGCCATTTGAATAAAAGCAATATGATCCAATACATTTATTTTCTTATTTTTAATTCAGGTAAATGTAACACATTCTGGACTTTCCCTTATACCTTTCTTCTCACATTGTCTTGTGAAGATGTTGAGAGAGATAGTGAGTAAGGATTTCAGGATCAGATCCTAAATATGCATACAGTTTAGCCAAATGACTTCTAAGGCAGGAGACAATAACTGATTACAAATATCTGTAGGGTATTCATTTAAAAAGGGAGATAAAATGTCTTGCAATGAGAGGTGTGGAGGCCCAACAAAAGCAACCTAGGAAAATCATTGAAAAATATCCACCTACAGTCCTCAGTTGAGAATGCAGCAGATGTTTGAAGAGAAGACTGAGATACAAGACTAACAGTAGCAGCAAAATGGCAGCTTCTATTTGGCTGGATAGCCTGGGAGCTCACATAAGGAAGAAGCAGAGTCTAAGGTGCATGGTGACACTGGACCAAGAAAGATGCGCCTACAGTGGCAGAGCTCAAGGAAGAAGGAACCTGATTTTCTCCGGCATAGCCTGAAGGATGCAGCCCATAGTGTAGGCAATCATGTGAGAGGTATAGACTAAGGAAAAAGCCCTGTCTCCTTCTGTTTTACAGGCCCTCCTGAGGCCTCTTCAATTGCTATTATTTACTCTGTTTGTTAGCATCCTTTCAGTTAATCAAGATTCCCCATTTATATTGGCACCTCAAGCCCTACTTTGGGCATTTTATACTGGTTTTCAGTTAGCCATATGGTGCTGAAATTAAGGTGAGCTAAATTATTCAGATATCAGAAATTCCACTAAACTTTTGTACTTAACAACTTATCTATTGTTGTGTCAATTATAGGTAATTTCCATTTTAAAAATAGCATGTTCCTGGAGCAGTGTTGTTGCTGTTATAATATGCTGATGGTATTTTTTTTTTTTTGTTTAAATATCTGAGGTAACTTACAGAGCCCAATTTTACATTCCTTGCGCACTAAGAACTCCTGTGAGAGTCACTGGGAATTTTGAATGCAAAGAATAAGACCTGCAGCATTATGATGCCAAGTTGCAGCACTGAAAAAGGAACAAATTAAGTTTAAAAATTACTAAAAAGGAGCCATAGTTAACTTTTATAATTCTTTGTACACTACATTACAAACATGTAGTGCTGCCAAGTTTTTTTTGAAGAAAAGAACACCATGCTTCTGCATAAACCCTTGTTTGATCTTTCAAGCTTTAACAATTATTTGAAGTACAGCAAACAATGCAAGTTCAGCTGAAGTTTAGCAGATGCAATAAGTCTTTGTCACGAGCTGGGTGGTAGTAACAAACTCTAGGGAATATTGAGAAGTTATTCATTTCCCTAAGTGTTAAAGTAGGTCAAGGCCAAAAAAAAAAAAAAGGTCTGTCTCTTTCATGAAGAAATTTCAAGTACAGGTATAGTGGTTATTTACAAGGGAGGCAAACTGAGCTTGTAGCTGGCAGCAATAAGATAGACTATGTAAGCAATTCTTCTTTCCAGCAGAGGACCTAAGATTCTCTTTGACACTGATTGGACATGGCACCTGGCACAGTAAACAATGCTACAATTAGTTATGTTTTCTTGACAAAATAAAAACAATCCCCTGTGGTATTTTTAACATTACTCTGGGCCCAGGCTGATCCACAATAATAACCATTTTGTGGGGCTGAGTTTGCCCGTAAATAATTGAAGACTGCAGATGAGGAAGCAACATGATCATGACAGTCTGGAGAAGTTGGAAAGGCTAGACAAAAAGAGAAAGATATTGATTCCTTAGCTTGCTTGCATAAGATTACAGTGCTGGTGTGAAATGTTTTCTCTGTTCAAAAGAAAAGACAAATGATAATGATAATTAGAAAAAACAGAGATGGCTTCCAAAATATTTGAGATTTTTCTGACAATTAGTAAATGTAGATTTTCTACTGCATGGTGTAGTTCTTAAGCTGTATGCACAGGTTTTCTAATGCTTTAGATATGTTACTTTTTAATATACTGACAGATATTTTAGACATTTCAGTGTTTACTAAGGCTCCCATTCAGTAAAAATATCCCATTTTATACATGTGTAAACTCTGGTGTACAGAACTTAAGTGATGCTTCAGCTTCATTTAAGCATCATTTCCTTTGAAACCAAACTTTAAATCCATTTTGATAGATTCTGTGAAGAAATGTTAGTCCCTGAGATAACTGGAGAGAAAGCAACAAATGTGAGCAGAGGAGAGAAGAATATCACAAAAAAGAAGAGGGATAGAGGACTGTCACAGAAGGCAAAGGAGAGTAGCTGTGAAGATCAATCAAGCATTGAAGATGATCAAGGAACAGCTATGTGGACCAAGCAGGAGCTTGGGAGAGGGGCAGGGAGCATTAGAGAGAACTGCAGGGCATCAGCAAGGAGGATGTTATTGAAAGCTATTATTTTCTCAAATGATTAGTGATTTTGGGTGCCAAATTTGAAACATCTTATAGAAGTTTGATTTCCAGATAGTGCCAAGCACTATCCTCTGAAATACAGGCTCCTTCTATATATTTAAAGATGGGCACCCAAAAGCCCCCCTTAAGCACCCACAACCACTAGTCACTTGAAAATCTTGGCCTAAGTGACTTGCCCAACTTTACACCATAAGTCAATATCAGAGTTGAGAACCAAACCCAGGTCTCTTAATATACCTAAGAGCTAGTCTTGCTTTACTCCACAAAGTCATATTTTGCTTTTAGTTAGAAGCACTGGAATTACCATCTACATTCTCTTTTGGCTATAAATGTTATTATCGATCATTCCCAGTTAAGAGATTTATTGTATTTATAAGATAAATATTTTTCAAAATTTCTGCTGGTGATTTTCTATTTAGTCCAGTCATCTTCTAGACACTACATCACTGAAGTACTCTGTAAGTTTCACACAAGTGGAATGTGCATGATGCCACAGGCTTTCAGCACTTGTACTCTATATAATAGCATTCGTTACCTCAGGAAAGCCTGCATCTTGCTTACTGATCTGAGACTCTCTTTCATTTCTTCCCAACTGAAACTCCTGCAGTATACACTGCAAGACAATCACTCACTCACTTATTGAATGAAGAATTGGATTGGGACCTATATGTACAATTGGATTGGGACCTATGTGTACAAACCCTGTCCTTTTGTGAGAGTGTTTTGTGGACCCGCCTTTAGATATGTTTTTCATGGCCCTTTTTTCATTCTTAGGACTAGGATATGTTTGCACTGAATTGATGAGTCCTGGCTTCTTCAGTTTAAAAGTTGTGTATATATATATACACAAACATATAGTGCTGCCATGTATATTAGGATCCTGTTCATAAAAATGCTCTCTTCTACATTGTTCTCTACCCATCTTGCTAAAGGATTCCTACCTAACTCAGTACCCGTGAGCTCCAGTTTCTTACATGGAGGATCATGCAATAACTTCAACTTTCAGAGTGAGTGAGCTTCAGGCCCTAGTGATTGACCTATTTTATACCAAATTTTACAAGGCTAAGGTGGCACCACAGATTTCTCCAAGATTCCTCTCCAAAGTGGTTTCAGACATGCTCCTTAATGAGCATATTTTCCTGCCCAAATGCCCATGCCCATGCTACCTTTCTTCATGCGCTTAAGGCTGAAAGGTGCTCGGGTGCTATTTTGAAAGCCTTTGTCAACCAACGTTTCACTTCATTTGACACCAGTTTCATGGGCAATGCCATTACCAAGAAGACCAGGTCTAAATTATTGTCTGATTGGCGTAAAGCTGAGAACCATGTCAAGGAAGATTAGAACTGAGGCACTTCATTGCATGCCTCAGGGATATTTCCATTATAGATGTCTGCAAAGCAGTCACATCGTCCTTATGCCATACATTTACAAAGCAGTAGTGCCTGGATTCAACCTCTAAGGTTGAAACACTGCTTCGAGGTCTCAGCCCTACAGAATCTGTTTCCAAATTAGGTATGCGAAAACTTTCACTCCTTAAAGTTTGTTCTTCTGTGATGTCCCATAGTGGAGTTGGTGGGTTTGGGAGATGTCTTAACCTACTGCTGGTAAAGGACTGAATATGGTCCACCCTGCACCTCAGATCAGTGTAATTTTTCAGGAGGATATCCATATGTGGAGGACAAGAAGGAAATGTTGGTGAATGCCAGAGAATATGTTCCCAAAGGTATGGAATACTGGAAATAGTCTTGGAGGAGTTGGATGAATGCACAGAGTACAAGTGTGGTGGTCAAAAGTGCATAAAAAATGCAATTTATTCCACAGCCCTCAATTCTCATGGTTCACCTCCAATCTATGCTTCAGTGTGTATAGGCCAATTCAGGCCTCTTCACCTGCATGGAAAATCCTGAATTTTACTTCTTTTCTGGTCAGTTCCTGGATTTTTGGATTGGAGCCGCCTGTTTACAGATCCAGCTGAAGCAGGAGAATCATTGAATTGGTTCATGGTCAGCTCATGTGTCCTATTGATGGAAAGCCAATTTGCCCTGCAACTCACCCAATTGGAGCTAACAGCTCCCTGAAGAACTGCTCTCTCCCTGATAAAAGGCTGCTTTGCAGGGAATATTCTGTGCCAACAGTAGTGAATAGAGCAGAAGGGGATACATGATAGTGATGGACCTGACAGAGAGTGATCCTTGCTCTCACGCTGAAGAGTGGAGAGTCTTCTGTTCATTTCTGCTGACAGGAAGGTGCATTAAAGAAGCCCGTAGAGTGATATTGGGGTATGCTATCCATGGAGTTGACTTTGGTGTAAGAGGGGAAATTGTGTTGTCAATTTTAAAAAATACTAAAACATTAATCAATGAGCATATAATAGCCTGGGCAATAACTTCTGTTTAAAGCGATATTGGGGTAAAAGTTACAAGTGGGGGTAAGAAAAGCAATCAGACACTTAACAATATTTGGGAAGAAGGACGTTATGGAATAGTTTATATAAAAATAATAAAAAGGCATACTAACAAGACACATGCCTGACATCACCCTGGTCATTGTGCTCATATGTTTTATTTTCCCACCTCTCCCTGCCAGTTCCTGAAGTCATGAATAAACCTGAATCTCAGCTTTCTTTAAAAAAATAAAAAGTAAGTTTTTAGTCATCGTGGTTGTGGAGAAAGATCAGGAAAATATGAACCCTAAAAGTTGACACACCGGAGGCAAATAAAAGGACCCAAGAGTTATTTTTACAATTCTTGTGATTTTTCAAGCCCACTCTCATTATTTTGGGAATAATGATTAGTGATTTCTGAAGGCCTGTGGTTTGGGAACACTGCACTACTATTAGTATTTATTTCTATTGAGATAACTCCCCAAGTCCTCAGAGTTTACAGTTTAATTAATGAAAAGACATCACAAATTATTGTAACAAACCATAGGTGGAAAAAGTAAAGGAGGACAAATATATCAGGAATAAAATCAAATGATTCAATAGTCTAGCCAGGTGCACAATGTTATAGATCCAAACCATTTTTTTAAAAATTTTGCCTATTTCTATTTTCCAAAATACCACATTCTATTTAATTATTTACCTTTTTCACCATACTGAAACCCTGCTAAAATAACCACTTATCCTTGATCTTCTCTCCACTCCATGTTGTCCTCTCTCATGACAATGAAGACAACTTTTCTCTCATTGCTCTTCCTATGCCTTCCCGTGCTGAATGAAAGTGGTCTCGTGAGGGCAGAGGAAGGGATAGCATGCCCTGAGCTCTCCAGTTCCTGGTAAAGTTGCTGTTGCAGACACAGAGGGACTGTGGTACTTGAATCAACCAGGGAGAGAGAAAGTCAGAGAGGATGATATATCATCAGAGCAGATAGATATTCAGAACTAATTATGGAATGTGTGTTGTGCTGAAATTATTACTGGGGTTCAGAAGTCACAGAGGCTGTTCATCCCAGCTCTGCTGATGCAGGGTCATAGAATCATAGAATATCAGGGTTGGAAGAGACCTCAGGAGGTCATCTAGTCGAACCCCCTGCTCAAAGCAGAACCAATCCCCAACTAAATAGAACCCAGCCAGGGCTTTGTCAAGCCTGATCTTAAAAACCTCTAAGGAAGGAAATTCCACCACCTCCCTAGGTAACATATTCCAGCGTTTCACCACCCTCCTAGTGAAAAAAAGTTTTTCCTAATATCCAACCTATACCTCCCCCACTGCAACTTGAGACCATCATTCCTTGTTCTGTCATCTGCTACCACTGAAAACAGTGTAGATCCATCCTCTTTGAAACCCCCTTTTAGGTAGTTGAAAGCAGCTATCAAATCCCCCCTCATTCTTCTCCTCTGCAGACTAAATAATCCCAGTTCCCTCAGCCTTTCCTCATAAGTCATGTGCTTCAGCCCCCTAATAATTTTTGTTGCCCTCCGCTGGACTCTTTCCAATTTTTCCACATCCTTCTTGTAGTGTGGGGCCCAAAACTGGACACAGTACTCCAGATAAGGCCTCACCAATGCCAAATAGAGGGGAATAATCATGTCCCTTGATCTGTTGGCAATGTCCCTACTTATACAGCCCAAAATGCTGTTAGTCTTTGTCAGGATTTACTCCCCACTCTGAACTCTAGGGTACATATGTGGAGACCCACATGAAAGACCCCCTAAGCTGATTTCTACCAGCTTAGGTTAAAAACTCCCCAGGCACAAATTCTCCCTTGTACCTTGGATTAAAGTAACGCTGCCACCACCAAGTGATTTAACAAAGAACCAGGGAAAAGGACCACCCGGAGTTCCTCTTCCCCCAGCAATCCCCCCAAGCCTTTACACCCCCTTTTCTGGGGAGGCTTGAGAATAATATCCTAACCAATTGGTTACAAAATGATCAAAGATCCAAACTCCTGGGTCTTGGAACAATGAAAAAATCAGTCAGGTTCTTAAAAGAAGGATTTGATTTAAAAAAAAAAAGAAAGGTAAAAATCATCTCTGTAAAATCAGGATGGAAAATACTTTACAGGGTATTCAGATTCAAAACACAGAGGATTCACCTCTGGGCAAAACCTTAAAGTTACAGAAAACAGGAATAAACCTCCCTCTTAGCACAAAGAAAATTCACAAGAAAAACAAAAGATAAACTAATCCACCTTGCCTGGCTTACCTATGCTGGCTACAATATTGGAGACTTGGATTTGGATGGGTTGGAGAAGATGGATTTCTGTCTGGCCCCTCTCAGTCCCAAGAGAGAACCCCCACACAAAACAAAGAGCACAAACAAAACCTTCCCCCTTCCCAAGATTTGAAAGTATCTTCTTTCCCCATTGGTCCTGTTGGTCAGGTGCCAATCAGGCTATTTGAGTTTCTTAACCCCTTACAGGTAAAGAGGAATTCTAGGCTACTTTAGCTGTATGTTTATGACAGCCTTCTTGGCAACAAGGGCACACTGTTCACTCATATCCAGCTTCTTGCTCACTGTAACCCCTAGGTCCTTTTCTGCAGAACTGCTGCCTAGCCGCTCGGTCCTTAGTCTGTAGCAGTGCATGGGATTCTTCCGTCCTAAGTGCAGGAATCTGCACTTGTCCTTGTTGAACCTCATCAGATTTCTTTTGGCCCAATCCTCTAATTTGTCTAGGTCCCTCTATATCCTATCCCTACCCTCCAGCCTATCTACCACTCCTCCCAGTTTAGTGTTATCTGTGAACTTTCTAAGGGTGCAATCCACACCATCCTCCAGATCATTAATGAAGATATTGAACAAAACTGGCCCCAGGACTGACCCTTGGGGCACACCATTTGATACCGGCTGCCAACTAGACATGGAGCCATTGATCACTACTTGTTAAGCCCAATGATCTAGCCAACTTTCTATCCACCTTATAGTCCATTCATCCAGGCTATACGTCTTTAACTTGTTGGCAAGAATACTGTGGGAGACCGTGTCAAAAGCTTTGCTAAAGTCAAGGAATAACACGTCCCCTCTCTGAGGAGAGGGGAGGGAGGGATTAAGGCTATGTCTACACTACAGTTTATGTTGGCATAATTTATGTCACTCAGGGGTGTAAATAAACCACCCCTCTGAGCGACATAAGTTACACTGAAATAAGTGCTCATGTGCAGAGTGCTATGTTGGTGGGAGCTTCTCCTGCCAACATAGCTTCTGCCATTCACAGAGGTGGTTTTATTATGCCGATGGGAGAGCGCTGTCTCCTGTCAGCATAGAGGGTCTTCACCAGACATGGTGGGGTGGGGCAGCTGCATCGGTACAACTGTGCTGCTGTGGCACAGTATATGTAGACATGTCCCTGGCTGCCACAAGGGAAGGGGAGAATTCATGGAGCCCTGTGGTGAGGGAGTGGGGAGGTTGTCACAGAATTGTGCTTCCAGGATCTAAAAGCATGTCTATCCATGGGTTTTTTAGAAGAGCTATTCCTAAATAACTCCACTCTGAACTTTTCTTTCCTTTTCTTTTTTTAAAGATACTTCTATCCCTCCTGGTTATGAAGAGAACATTGAAAGTGTAAACCAATGGAGTACAGCCTTTCTGAGAATGCAACCAGCCTGAAACACGACCTTTGGGAGATGTGAACTGCCTCATTCTTTTCAATAGTTTGTTAAACTCTGAAGCATAAAGATGAACTTATAGAGTGGGGTTTTCAAAAGCAGCGAAGAAAGCTGGGCACACGGGAGTTGAGTGCCTAATTCCCCTTTATGAAAATCTCACCCATGAGTTTTAACACTGTTAACTATTTCACTGCTGATCAATTTAACAGGAACATCGACTTAATGTACTTTTCCCATAATCCTAAATTGCTTTTCACACTTTCCTGGGTTTCCAAAAACCCTAGAACTCTTTCTTACCCAGTTGCCAGCAACCCCACAAGCTTCTCTGATGCAGTTCTGCACTGTCAATATAAAATCTACAGTATATCAGACTGTAAATATGAAACAGAATAAAAATACTGAATTTAATATGAAAGTAAATAGCCCAGCTGCTCTACCAGTTGTATAATTCATTTTCACATGAAATTCATTAATTCCATCCCTTACTCTTCCTCCTCCTACCCCAAGTTTGTAAAATGGTGTCAGAATTTCCAATTTTCTGCACTAGAGGAATGCAGAATCCAGGGACCCTGTCACACAATTTAGGCCCAGCTTGCCTCAAAGTAAACAGGTCCTTTCAAGGTATTTGTACGTAGGGAAAATAGTCAGCTGTGGACAAACACTTCTATATTTGCCACATCATCTGCTACTCTCATGGCTGATTTCACTTGATACACTCAGTTTCTTGACACAGTGCATAGTACTCTGATTATTTAGACTTCTTTTCCAGTCTGTCTCCAATAAACAAAAATTTGCTGGTTCTTGATATTTCAACACAATTTAGAATTTTTTTTTTTAAAGTGGGAAAAAATGAAAACATTTTTGTGAATTTTTCCCCCTTCCTGTCTCTTTCTCTCCCAACTATCTCTAATATTTAATAGTCATGTAGATATAAAGATATTTTGCTACATTTCTGCTGGAATGATTACTCTGATTCTACAAACTAATTTTACATTACATCCTGAAAGGTTAGTTTTGCTCTAGGGAAGCAGAAAGCATTGAGTCTGCCAATCTCTTTTTCCAATCCTTAACACATTCTGGAGTTCCATATTTTTGGCAGTGTTTTTTCTCTGATTTGGTGTCACAGTGAATTGGACAAAGCTTTTCCATAATTGTCAGTTTCCACAGTTATTTATAATGTTCCTGCATCAGTCATATTTAAAGGTTGTCTAAACATGGAACAGCAACTACCAAGGTCTTATTAGACACATGTTCTTCTTGGAAATTGCACCTAATCATGCAAAGTAGTCTTTATCATCACACTGGCACACATTTAAGCTCTTCTACTTATCAGGGGAACAAGTGCTTTGCAGTTAGTAAAAAAAAAAAAAAATTAAAGAACCTACAGCAGGATATTTTAAGATATTTAGGAGCCTAAAGACAGTGCCTAGTGTGATTTACAAAAGCACATTGGCACCTAACAGCCATTGAAATCACTAAGCTAGTTGTAGCTTTAGGCATCTAAATACCTTTTGAAATTTGGCCCTTAGTCCTCAAATATTTTGCAAATTTGCATGTCCATTCTCCAGCAAAACACTTCAGAATCTGATTATAATGAATCTCAGCAACATGCAGCTTGCTTCAGCTGAATTTGTGGAAAGAAGAATTGGGAAAAAAAACAGTGAACTAAAATGCTTAAACTTAATGGAGTTGAGAAAGCTAATCACTGCATTTCTGCATCCGAATAACTCCAAGTCACTCCGGTGATATTAGTCATTTTGGCTGACTCACTGGGCCTCTGAGTGATTGGAGAATCCAGACATGGACATATTTCACACAGCTCCTTTCATTCTGAAATATCCCAGACCACTTCACTATCTGCATATATATATAACCACCACTCAAATGAATGCAGACACTCTATGAAATCCCAGTGTCTGCTAGGACTGGAAGACATCTCTACAGTTCCTTAATATATTTCTGCATGTCCACTATGGAGGAAGCCCGATGCTTGCCACTTTTAGAATTAGACTGCACAAAACACTACAAGATGTTTCATCGGGAAGGATCCTGTATACCTAGAGGATGAGAAATGTTATCTAAAATTTATTATCCACATATAACTACTATGATTAAATGAATATTATGAGTGTGCAGTAGTACTAGTCCTAATACACAGATACAGGAACATGCACTTCCAAAGGTTTGCTGTTAGCCTAGAAGGGATCACAGAAGGTAGTTATGAGTATATTAGATAAGAGGAGTTTCACTCTGTTGAATGGGTGGGAGTTTGTTGTACTGAAATATTAGGTCCTTTCACAAGTTTCATCAAAGTATGTAATGTTTCAGACAGGTTGGTATATATCTGCCTAGATACTGAATCAACAAAACTTGTTTTAGAGTAGCAGCTGTGTTAGTCTGTATTCGCAAAAAGAAAAGGAGGACTTGTGGCACCTTAGAGACTAACCAATTTATTTGAGCATAAGCTTTCATGAGCTACAGCTCACTTCATTGGATGCATGCTGTTGCTCACGAAAGCTTATGCTCGAATAAATTGGTTAGTCTCTAAGGTGCCACAACAAAACTTGGTAATTTGAGAACTGATACATTTATCTTTAGTTTTGGTTAGATACTACCCTTTATAATTAATGTTCTCCTTTGGACTGTCTAAGATAGACTCAAAGAAGGTTTAAACTAGGAAGATTATGCAGATTTTGATGCATTAATTTGGATATAGTAATAGCATCAGTTTTTGCAGCAACTTTAAATCAAATTTCAATATAACTGTGTGAACAACTAGGAAATGGTTATGGGCAGCCTGTTTGATGTAGCAGGAGATTGACGAGGGAAGCAAGAGGAAAGGCTTTGGGGACTGCAGTCTGTTCTACACAGGAGAATCCTTTGTCTTATGTTGCTTCATGAGTTTTTGTGTTTCAATAATATATTGTGCTCTGAGGCAAGGGCCTGAAATAGACTCAGGCATGCCACTGATCCTTTCCTGGGCTGGTGAGATAGCCCACCAGTTTACACACTGAGTCATGACTCACTAAATAATCTGGTCAATTGATGCATGAAAGAATGATATCATCCCTTCCACACGGCCTAACTTCTCTCACTTCCTGTATGTGATATACAGCTATGAAAGGACCTGTTCTTGAAAAGGATATCTTATCCAACTTGCAGCTTTTGGCCATGTGGCCTGCAAAATGCTAATTGTAATTTCTAGGAAAGTTCTTGTTCTGAGACCCCAGTTCTTGACATGTTCCTACTTTCCCATCTCACAGTTGTCAGCTAATACATGCAGAACCTTTAAAAATATTTATTTTGTATCCCCCAGGCTTATGGTTTGTCTGGTATAAACATGCTCTCTCATGAACCAGGTTCTCTTTGGAGATAAAATATCCATCCGTCTTCTCCATTACTATTTATCAGCGTCGTTGTCTTTACTCTTAAATAAGCATTAAAATATTTGTTCTGCCTTCCTATGGCAAGAAGAATTAAGCCACAAACCTGTATTTCCCAACTCCATATTCAACTTCATTGAGCTCCTGTAGTGAACAAAGCACAGATTCCAACAAATCCAACTCCCTGAATGGCTAGCATGAAAAGTCATGTTTTATATCCTTTTGCAGTCAAATATTCCTTTTATAGTCCCCTTCTTTCAACTTTTCTTAATAATTCTTATAATTATTATGCAGTATTTACTTCAACGCTATGTTGAATAAAACCAGAAATCAAGTTAACTCTGCTTTATTGAACTAGTAACAAATGGCTTACAAAGGAGCATCAGCTTCCATTACTTTCCTATGTGTTAACTAAAAACACTCCCCACTACATCTCACACAAGATCTTTAGGTTCCTGCTACATTTCATTGTAGATTCATAGAGTTTAAGCCCAGGAGGGACCATTAGTCTGATCATTAAATTAGTCTGATGTCCTGCATAACACAGGGGACAGCATATTTTCTGCAATATTATATTTTATCATTACATCTATAATTAGCCATTCCTTATAGCATTTACAATTTTTCAGCTTTATTATAAAATGGAGCCATGACTACTGAGAAGTAAGTAACAAGAACAATTTAATGACAAATTATATATTGGTGCCAGTCTTAGGCAATGCATCTGACCTCAAGAAGTCATCTTTCCATATCCTTTTATTTTGAGCATTCTGAAATGATTTCAGCCTATCATTGAATCAGTAACATGTGATTGGCACAAAAAATAAAGCTATTTTACTGAGAAGACCATCTTCACACTGGAGCCTGTAGAGGATTCATCTGTACCTCTTAAGTCCCTGGTCATGCAAACTGATCCAGGCTAATGGAGTCCTACATTACTTCAGTGGGGACATACAGTTCCTCTCATGTGGATCTGTTTCCAGGATCTAAAGCTCCTCCTCATTATGAAACTGTGCATTTTTAATTAGCAGAGAGAATTATCAGAGAGGTAGAAAGAGAGTGAGAGAGAAGTCATACAGTTTTGGAACTTCATTAGCACCAATAAATCCTGTTGCATGCAAATGAGCTAAAAAACTCCGAGCAATTAGCCTTTCCTTTTAGCTTGAGTGTTTTAGTGCAGATTGGTAGCTAATCAAGCTGGGAAATTGAAATAGAGTGTATAAAAAATTGTTTATGAGTAATATTGTAAATAAGCATTGCGATAGCACTGTACCTGTTTTAGTGCTATAATAAAATAAGCAGTGAAATCAGCATTGCATCCATTTACGTATAATTGTTCAAATTGCTAGCTAATCAGACTGAGAAAATTGAACCAGAGCTTGAAAGAACAATACGATGTGCTATTAGCTTAGTGTGTTTAGCTATGTATTTAATGCATTTGAGTAAATACCATGGAAGAGATTTTTTTTAAATACAATCGATTCTTTTATTATAAAAGACTGTCCTGATTCTGATCTCAGTTACACCACTGTAAATCAGGATTAATTCCACTGACATCTGTGGAGTCACACTGCTATAAAACTGGTGTAAGAGACAGGAGAATCAGAGCCTCTTCATTGTTGTCTGCTGTGTTGAGCCATAGGCATTTCATTAAAAATGCAAAACTGGTCAAAGGCATAAAATTCACAGAAACAAATATCTCGGTTTATCAAGCCAGCTGCAGTCAGCTGTTCAATGCATTTTGACATGCTCTACGCAGCAGGGACATAGAGCTGTGCAAGCCTGGCTCAAAGGCTTGTCAAC
The DNA here is from genome assembly GCF_965140235.1 of Caretta caretta. Classification (NCBI taxonomy): domain Eukaryota; kingdom Metazoa; phylum Chordata; order Testudines; family Cheloniidae; genus Caretta; species Caretta caretta. The sequence goes on along the minus strand of NC_134208.1, from coordinate 54,632,193 downwards.
TTTTCAAGAGGTTCAAAAAACCTTAACAAATTTGTGAGACAGAGAGGGATTGACTTGATGCTTCTTTCCTGTAAATTCTGTGTTCTTTAAGTTTTTACACGCTCTAGTGCAGTGCATAAATGTGTGAACTATCCAGCCCTGTGGATGTAGCCTGATATACTTGAATTTTAAAGAGGTGTGATACAAAGCAAAACTTCCCTATATTTGACCAGGTGAAAACATTTAGGCTTGATCCTCAAATGCACTTTGTAACTTGAAGTGCTCTGCCACCTAATAGAATCCACATCCCTGAGTTATATGCCATACAGGTGTGGGGAGAGTTATGCACTTACAAAAGCCAGCACACTGATCAGGGAGCTGCCTATGCTAGCCAAGAGGAGATGTTAAGGAGAGAGGTGTGTGTGACATTGGCAGACCAGGTACCAGCTCATGCCAAGGCCCCTAGGTCTCAACTGAACACTGACAAATGCATAGCTGGAAACCAGTTTGGCTCACCTGTGTGAAAGTATTGTTAAAATAATTATTAGATTTATAAAAATGTGTTTAGTCTTTATGAAATTCGTATATGTTGCTGCATGTATTATCTTACTTATTACATCTGTGCCCCATGTTATAAGGTTATACTGAATGTTTGTATTGTAAACCTCTGTACCGGTGAACTCACCAAACAGGAAAGAAGCATTAACTAATGTAAAATTCTGTCTTGCTAGAGAAGTTGTTAGGTCCTGCCCATCAAGAAAACCCATTGAAACCAAATGTGCCATTGTGAAATAGCAAAGAACAAAGACTTTGTTAATTACTGCCCACCACACCTATGAAGAGGAGATGTGCATGTGGACTCATCCCATCAGCTTGAACTCTGGGGGAAGGGAATCAACATCCCTGACAAGAAGAAACTGTATCTTGGTCTCCGAGGGGCAAGGATTACTAAGCATAAGCAAAAGATATGCAGTGCTGGCCTGGCTAGCCATAAACGACATATAGAGCATGCTTATTAGAGAAGTTTCTATCATCTTTTGAAATCTAAGACTTTAACTTGTATGTGTATGTTCTCCTGCCTCAATCTTGTAAATAACCCTATTATTTCTTTTTCTTAGTTAGTAAATTTTTAGATAGTGTATTACAGGATTGGCTACAAGCACTGTCTTTGGTGTAAGATCTAGAGTGCAATTGACCTGGGGTAAGTGACTGGCCCTTTGGGAGTAACATGAATATTGTTGTCATTGGTGTAAGGGACCATCTATCCCAAAGGCAAGCTTACCTGTGTGGCAAGATAGACCAGAATATCCAAGGGGACTGTCTGTGGCTCCATGTTAAGGGTGTTGTAGTGTCTAAGGCAGAGGTGGACAAACTACGGCCCGCAGGCCACATCCGGTCCACGGGACCCTCCTGCCAGTCCCCTGAGCTCCTGGCTAGCCCCCAGCCCCTCCCCTGCTGTTCCTCCTCTCCCAGCAGCCTCAGCTCACTGCGCTGCCAGTGCAATGCTTGGGAGGTGGGGCTGCAAGGGGTCGGGCAGTCAGAGGGCAGGGAACAGGGGGGTTGAATGGGGGCAGGGATCCCGGGGGGGGGCAGTCAGGAAGGAGAGGGGGGATAGGATGGGGCAGCGGGGGCAGTCAGGAGCGGGGGGTCCAGGGGTGGTCAGGGGACAAGGAGGGGTGGATGCGGCAGGAGTGCTGGGGGGCGAGAAGCAGGGGTGGTCAGATAGGGGGTGGGGGCTGGGCCACACCTGGATGTTTGGGGGGGGAACAGCTTCTCCTAACCAGCCCTCCATACAATTTCAGAAACCCGATGTGGCCCTCAGGCTAAAAAGTTTGCCCGCCCCCTAGTCTAAGGAGTTCATGCCCTAGTCCAGACAATGTGACACACACCTGTTGCTCTGTTGGTGAAATCTATGTGTAGAACTCACAACCAATTTGACAGGTTTCAGAGTAGCAGCCGTGTTAGTCTGTATCCGCAAACAATTTGGGATGCGTACCCTGCTTCTTAGTTGGTATCCATGCCTTTGAGCCACTCCAGGCAGCTGGACAGTGTGTGCTAAGCCCTGCTCCTCAAAGAGGCGTAGGTGTCTACTTCTGCTCAGGATTCTACGCTGTGAACCCTCTCTGGGGGTTATAGGCCTAGCCCCTTCTCACAAAAAGGCTGAGGAGCAGGTGCATTTCTTATATCTTTATCCAATAGTTAGAGGATGTGGGAGACCCTGTCTTCCTGATTTGGACTAGATACTTTAACCCAGGTCACCTGCCTCCATGGTGAGTGCCATATCCACGGTTGAACAGAGTCACTCTCACTTTTTCTTTTGCCCGATGACTCTTTAATTATTTATACAAAGTAGAACAGCTTCAGCAGGAGAGAAACCCACCCGCAAAATCCCATAACCCAGTGACTAGGGTACTGTCCTGAGACATGGGAGATATGGGTTTTCCACATCCTGAGTGAGTGTTCCAGTCTTCGGGCCAAAGATTATAAAGTGGGCACCACTGTTACCTCTTCCTCCAGCTGTGTTTTGTGCTGGGCCTGATCTAGTACGTGTGTTCTAAAGTGGCCAACTATACTGGGCTCTGCAGGCTGCTCAGTTTAAGGATCATACTGGGGCTTAGGCATGAGCTAGGCAGCCAGGCATTAGGATTTAGGCAGCTGTCCACATGCTCACTAACAGATTTTTAGGTGTCTAGGGGACTTTATCAGCAGAAACTTAGGCATTTTAAGCATCTACAGGGTTAAGTAGCAGCTGAGCAATTGTTTTGATGATATAATTTTAGATTTAGGTGCCTAAAGGGGCAGGTAAGTGTATAAATCCCCTTGTGAATTTAGTCCTTAAATGCTAGTGGCATTTATCTATCCTATGCTAGAACTGTTTGAAAGGCCTCATTGCTCCGATAAAGCCCCCTTTCCATCTGTTAACTCAGTGATGCTCACAGAAACAGTGTAACAAAATTATAAGAATTACTAAAACGGTAATAAATTGAATGAGGTTCACTCTAACGTAATCAAAAAAACTTCACAGTTCACTGTCTCTCTCTCTTCAGGTTGTATACTTCTGAGTCACACATCGTCTGGAAAATGGAAGTTAGAATATTCACTCCTTTGGGATGGTTTAGAATCCCTTAAAAGTGACTTCAAAGCAGAAATAAAAGTTGAGTTGAACCCAGTTTTCTTTGCTGAATGCCTCAATTAAACAGGCTTTTGAAGTATTTAGCACAGAAATAATAGACCTGATTCTCATTACTCCATTCTCATACTTGAGGTATTTTGGGGCAGCAAGGAATTTGTTTGAACCCCAGTGTAAGTTAAGAGTAGTCAAGACACTCCTCTAATTTATGCTTTGTTTCCCATAGCCCTCTGTGAACCGTGGGAAGCAAAGAATAACCTATGTGTGGTATGCTTGGGCAAGCGCCCCCTCCCTGCTCTGATGGCTGGAAGAAGAGCCAGCATGAAGCCCTTATGGTAACTCTGTAGCAGCCAGGGAGATCTCCTGCACAGAGGGTACTATCGGGAGATAATATCTACTTCCTTTACATTTTTTAATTCTTCCAGAGGTGTATAAAGAAGCCTTAATGTAACTGAGAAAAAGTCCCAATTATTTTAAATATAATTTCCCTCCTTCCACCAGAGTGCAATATTATTGGTTCTTCCTGGTTTTCTGAAAATTTCATAGACTATGACATCACTGTTGCAAGTATCATTGCAAGGGAATCATGTAACAGAATAGCACATTGTGACACACTCTATATGATTTTATAAAAATATGCTAATGAGTGTGACTATAATGTAACTGGAATATGCTTCATGCAAAAGGTCTCTTGTAAGGTATCATTACAAAGCGTATAATCTACTGAGTGTGGTCATCCTATTTGTATGAATGTATCATTCTTGTACCTGAAACTAGAAATATGAAATATAACTCTGAGGGCCTATCGTAATTATGCAAAGTGTGGGCCACTAATGGTGGTTTGGAATCTTGATGGCTCCCAATCAGCAGGACAATTGACTGTAGATGGCTTTGTTTTACTTGTTTCAGAGTAGCAGCCATGTTAGTCTGTATTCACAAAAAGAAAAGGAGTACTTGTGGCACCTTAGAGACTAACAAATTTATTTGAGCATAAGCTTTCGTGAGCTACAGCTCACTTCATCGGATGAGAATGCATATGATGAAGTGAGGTGTAGCTCATGAAAGCTTATGCTCAAATAAATTTGTTAGTCTCTAAGGTGCCACAAGTACTCCTTTTCTTTTTGTTTTACTTGTAAGTCTTCCTGTATACCTGTGTGCTGGCAAGTGGATACTGGAAGTCTTACAGTGACATGTTATCATGCCACCTGAAATGGAATCCATCTTTAACCTAGTGCTTTTCCATTGAGAAGGAGAGTGGGAACCAAGAGGGACAAAGGATTCCTGCCTTATGCAAAAGATATATAAGTGAATGGAACAGAACAAAGGGAGGCAGCCATCATGAGAAATCCCCTAGCTACCACCTGAGCTGGAACAAGGGCTGTACCAGTGGAAAGGATTGTGCCCAGACTAGGAAGGCATCCTGTCTGTGAAAGAAACTTATTGAAACATCCCTAAGGGTGAGATTTTATCTGTATTCAGTTTTATTATTGTACTAGACTTAGACTTGCATGTTTTATTTTATTTTGCTTGGTAATTCACTTTGTTCTGTCTGTTACTACTTGGAACCACTTAAATCTTACCTTCTGTATTTAATAACATCACTTTTTACTTATTAATTAACCCAGAGTATATATTAATATTTGGCGGGGAGGGGGGAAGGGAAGCAGCTGAGTATATCTCTCTATCAGTGTTATAGAGGACAAACAATTTATGAGTTTACCCTGTATAAAGCTTATACAGGGTAAAACGGATTTACTTGGGGTTTGGACTTCATTGGGAGTTGGGCATCTGAGTGTTAAAGACAGGCACACTTCTTAAATTGCTTTCACTGAAGCCTACAGCTGTTAGGGGATGTGGTTCAGACCTGGGTCTGGGTTTGTAGCAGGCTAGCGGGTCTGGCTCAAACCAGGCAGGGTGCTGAAGTCCTAAGCTGACAGGGCCGGAAAGCAGGAGCAAAAGTAGTCTTGGCACATCAGGTGGCAACTCCCAGGGAGAGTCTGTGATCCAACCCGTCACACACATCCTGAAATATATTCAAGAGACAAAAGAAGCAAGATCTGAAAACTGAACTCAGTTCTCTTCTCTGGTACAGAGTGCTAACAATAGTACCATTGGTCCAGGCACTAACACAACTTTGCAAAACTTACACAAAAATTTACCGGCCCAAACACAAAATCCGGTCAGTTGACTTTTTTCAAAATCAGGGACCCATCAATTCTCTTATTCTGCTGCTGTGGAATCCATGATTGGTTCATTTTCGAAGTTAATGAAAACTGAATCAAATGTGAACCAAATCAATGATGTCTTGGCCCAGAGTGGAATCATGAAATTCACCCCACTTTTTCTCCATCACCAGTTTACAGTACCCTCTGTTTACCAACTGTGTTTCCTCAGCAGGTCTAGCTGGGTTTGGCCTCCTTCTGTTGACTTCTCTCCAAGAGCTGTGACCAGCTGGTAAACATAGTGACATATTATGCTTTAGTTATCCATAGGAATATCAGAAGCAGAGAGAAAGGAGTTAAAATAACAAAAGAATAGATGCATGTTTTCTTACTTATATTTAGCATTTGCCTCATGCAAGTAGGTAGGCCTGATTTAGCCTGGGTATCCCCCACTTTTCTGGGCACTAAATTAAGCTATGTCTACACTTCAGTTTATCTTGACATAACTTATGTCGCTCTGAGGCGTGAATAAATCACCCTCCTGATCAACATAAGTTACACCATCATAAATGCCAGTGTAGACAGTGTTATGTTGGCAGTAGAGTTTCTCCCACTGACATAGCTTTTGCTGCTTTGGGGGGAGAGGGGAAGCTGGAAGTAGTTAAGCTGACGGGAGAGTTCTCTTCCATCAGCTTAGAGTGGCTACATTAGAGAGCTTACAGCAGTGCAACTGCATCCACTCCTGTAAACTCTAGTGTAGCCGTGCCCTTACTCTCTGTTTCTCTGTAAGCCCTCTGTCTCTGACTGACTGACTCACCAGAGGATCAGCTTTTTAACTGCTTTCAAGCTCTTTGAAGATTCTCACCTTGAAACCCTGGAAACTTCAAGATTGGAAACTCACCCACATTCATCATGGGGCCAGCCAGCCCCTGATTCCACATTAGTGGAGGTAAACCTACAACGAATTATCAGCTCCATTGTCTGAGTGCTGGCCACTGGAGCTGTCTACAGCCATTAACTTTTGGATCCTGCAGATCCAAGTTAACTAAGGCTGATTTAACTTTTAGTTACCCATTACCCAGCAACACAATAACCTCTAAACCTATATATATATATATAACATTCATAAAACTAATGCAGATAATTTCCACATTCTTCACAATAACAATATAAATGTCCATGTTGTTAACTATTTTACTGTGGATCATTTTAGCAGGAACAGATGGATTATGTGCTTATCTCTCAATCCCAAACTGCCTCCCAAACCTCCTCAGGAGCCAATAATTTAAACCAGCCCCTACCCAGGTGGCACAACCTCCGGTTTCCCTCTGCAAACTTTCACAGTGTAATCGTGTACTGGTTTTTATATACATATGCGGCATATTAACAAATGGAAATGTGGAAGAACATGAACTATTTTGAATGTAACACTACAGTCATTAAAACAGAGGCTGCTATACTGATGGTATGATCTATTTCTTAATTAATTCATTAGCTCCCCCCCCCCTTTTTTTTTATTTAACTGAAGCCGACACAAAATTTTGACTACAATGAAAATGAAAAAAAATTGACTACAATGAATAAAGATACTGAAAAAATTAATTGACATCGACTCAGTTGACAATTTTTTTGAAAACACCTGCTCAGGACAAGTGGGCAAAAAGAATTTTGCAAGGATGTATTTACCTCTTACAAATAGGTTTGGCAAAATGAAATTTTCTTTTTTTATAAATTCAACAGATAATATCAATGTTTGCTTTTAACCTTTTTTGGTTTTTATCAATGTAAATGTTCACAATTGCAGGAAATTAGGGGGAGATCCGCAATCGGGGGACACACAACAATTATTTAATGACAGAAGATGCTGTTAAAAGTTAAAGTTTGATAACCATTAAAACACAAATTGTAAACATCGTATGTCAAAATATACAGAGTAAATACCCTTGAATAAAACAGTAATAAGTTCTCTAGTAGTATTTTTCTTACTTTGCCTTACTGTAAATTTTTATTACTATCAATGGAAATATTTTTTCATCAGTTTGTGTGTGTAGGTGAAGTCAACATTTACTCATAAAAATCTCCAAAGCCTACTTACAATCTGTTGGTAAATGGTAATGGCCAAATATTGCCATCAGTGATGCCTGTGTTACTCTACAAAGTATTTACTCTACTTTGCGGGATACGGTATATTTTCTAGACTTTCACAGTTTTAGATGTGTTTCTCTTTTTCTTGGCCAGGCTACCTTTGAACAACTTCTTCAGTGTATTAAACTCACACAGAATTGCTTTACATTTCACATTCATTCCATCTAATTTTCCAAAACATATGTATGTTAGCAACTGCAAGATAAATTCTATTATCTGATTTCAGGAACTGTACTCCTTACAATCTCTTAGGGCAGATCTACACTTAAAACACTGCAGCTACACCAGTGTTGCTGTGCCACTGTAGCACTTCAGTGAAGACGCTACTACTCTTACATGAGAGCTTCTTCTGTCATCATAGTTAATCGGTCTCTGCAAGAGGCGGTAGCTATGTCACCAGTAAAAGCCACCCCATAGCGCTGTCTACTCCAGGGGTTAAATCGGTATAACTGCATCACTCAGGGATGTGGGTTTTTCACAACCCTGAGCGATGTAGTTATACTGATGTAAGTTTGCAATGTAGGCCTGGCCTGAGGGTAGTGATGGAATAAAGGATTTTGCTCATACCCTTCCTACAGGTTAGGTATACTTTTTGGAAGGCTCCACTTCCAGTCTGCAACACTGTAGAAAATGTGATAGAGATTCTTTCTCTTTCCAAACAATATTTATGTTGTTGTTTTTTTAAAGTGGTGGTAGTTGATGATATACTAACTATCTTCAACTTGATTGATGTGAAGACCTAAGGCAGTGCCACGGGAAAAGTGTGTGATGAGAGTTCTTTTTCAGACATCAGAAGTGGACTCGTGCTTGAACAAACTGTTGAGATGCTTGCAACACTAAGTACTGGTGAATGACTCCATGAGGCTCCTATGAAGAAGTTTGGCATATGACATCAGAATTAGAACGGGCCAAATTTTTTCAGACAAATAGTTTATTTACTGAAAAATGCAGTTTCAGTCAACCCAAAACTGTTTGTGAATTTGACGTAACCTCACTATATAGTTTTAGTCAAAAAAAATATTTCAGGCTAGATTCCCAAAATGGCCAGAGGAGAAAGTGGTGCCCACTTTATAACTATTAGCTCAGTGGTTAGAGCACTCACCTAGGATGTGGGAGACCCCCATTCACTTCCCATCCCCTCTGCTTAATGTGGAGCAGCAATTCTAACTTCGGTCTCCAACCTCCCAGGAGAGTGGCCCAGCCACTGGACTATGGGATATTCTGGAGCAGATTTCTCTCAGTCTCTCTTGTTGAAGCTGTTCCACAGTATAGAACTAATTAAATAGTCACTTGAAGCAGGTACTTGAAGTTGGGTCTCCCACATCCCAGGTGACTGCCCTAACCACCGCGCTATAGAACGTGTTCATTCTCTGTCCCAGTGACAGTAGTATATAAGGAGGAACAGCTTCAACAGGAGACACTGAGAAAGAACCCCATAGCCGTGTGGTTAGGAAAAACTGGGACAGGTATAGTGAGTGGGTCTGCAACTATGCGGATCCACCAGCCAACCCCAACCTGCACATCCAGGTCCACCAGCCAACCCCAACCTGCACACAGCTGCTACCAGAGCATTAGCAGTGCCATCTGATGACCTGAGTCTCCTCCCTAACTCCAGTGGCACTCCACTGCACACAACTGATTGTACTCAACATCCAAAGATTCTACGAATTGGCCCATAGTCAAGAAAGATTTCTCCCACTCACATATTTATTCAAATGTCTCAGTATCCACACATCATCTCTGAGCTAATATACTATGAAGGTGCTATACCATATAATACATAAAGAAGAAAGGTAGAATATGGTGAAAAGACAAGAGATGATCTTTAGTTATCCAGTTAAAAGAAAAGATGACAGGACAGGAATTAATCTCTATAATGTAATTTTAAAAGGATCTTAAATTAAGCTTTACAGAGACTTCACTTTGGTTCTGGCAAAGGGTTGGCTCAAAAATGAAGATGGAGTTTGGCTCTCGAGGAAGATATCTTATTACTCAGAATCTTCTGGACTTCTGCAAGTAAATTAATACTGATGCTTTCAGACTTGCAGTGTATCCTTGTTCCCACTGCTAAGGGGAACTAGCTGTTTTTTATTATATTATATATATTGATTATGGATTTTTTTTATTATAATAAAAATGCACTATATCCCGTATGTTCTATCTTGCCACCAAAACCAAAGGACCTCGCCTCAAGGGCTAAGCTCTGGGGGGGCTTAGTTCCGGAAGTGGCAAAGTGCAAGAGCAGCTGATTATACAGAACAAACCCAGAGAAAGTCACCTTCTCATTTCGTGCACATTAGCATTTGGGCTTGCCCCAGCTACTGTACTAGGTAATTGAATTGTTTAATTTTCAGCTGGATCGTTTTAGCTGCTCTTTTTCTCATCTCTCATTACTGAATGATACTTAACTCCCATAAGAGTCATTTAAACTGAAAGTCTGTCTTTGCTTTGCATAGCACTAAGCTCAGTTGCTTTATAATGAGTAAATAAACAATCCACTACTTTAATCATCGTTGTTATACACCTGAAAACTGCTATGTAAACTACATAAACACCTCTATGCTCTGTTACATATGTCACTTTAATTTTCTGCAGTAGGTGTTTAATTAGGTTGGCATCTGAGAAACAAACTGAAATCCATTTCCTTTTATCTGGCATGAACTAAACATTAAATTAGATCTCTGAATACTAAAAAGCTTGAATGATTAGGATAAGCCGCAATGAACAACAAAAGAAAAGAATTCTGATACAGTCCTGATTACAAAGGGAAAAGGTTTACATGATGATAACAGTGAAATACACATGAAGCAGTATTGCATTTGCAGTATTCAGTCAGAGGACTGGGTTTTTTTATTAACTCTACTGAGTTGCTGCACTGAATCTACATGATTTTAGTCATACAATATTAAAGAAAACCAGATTAATGGCTTCGTAAAGGTGTATTATGAGGGGAAGAGTACAGATATAACATTGAATAAAATGCCACTCATTAGTGTTCATTAGGAGGCAACAATGATGGACTGAACATACAAGAGCTAAGAAAAAATTACAAGGGGTCATTCTTTGATTAATGCTAACATTGTCAGAGGTTTACTTTACGATTTCACATACTTCTACCCTGATTGTATTTCCTGTGTAATGTGGGACCTTGTAAATTAAATAGCTGCACTCTGAAAACCAATTCACCATGCTTTGAATATACAAGGCTGACAAAATGCCTTGCTGAAGCTTGAGAGGTATGTTGAAATGGAAATAACCTATCCTTGGTACAATTAAATGAAACATAACACCCGGTGACACATTAGAGGATCATTCATCTTATCTTAGAAAAGCACTGAAATCTCATTTGCAAAATCTAAATGTTTCTTTAGGAGTTTCTCTTTCACTGTGCATTCTAAGCAGTTCAGATGAGTGCACACATCTTGACTAGATAACAAAGCAACAAGAGTCTGATTCTCCATTGCCTTGCACCTTGTGTAGTCATTAACTCTCTGAAAACGGGCACAGAGTGGGTATAAAATGCTACCAATCTGATACAGTAGTACTTACCCCCACTTTGCACAGATGTGAGACCTGATCCAGTAACTGTCCTGAAGAGGGGTTGATATGTCTGCACAAGATGGAGTGAAGAATCAGACCACACAAGGGTATGAATCCCTTTTCTGTTGTCCTGTGCTGCAGACATGAACTAGTTTATAAACCAACTTCTTAGAATATTGCTGGTATTTGAAGAATATTTTATGCAGCAATTTGATACAGAATCTCTGAAAGTTAATTTCCATATAAAGTCTGTCATGCAAATAACTAAACGTTCTCTCTTTCAAAAATGAGCCAAGCCTTCTAGCTGCACAAGCCCACAGAAGCTGCAGCAATTATGGTTGGTTGAACCTACTGGGCATCAAGGTCATTTGGACTACAGTACTTAGTTGTGAAGTTCTGCATGTACTGCCTGCAGGGAGCTGCAAAAGAGTAAAGTGCTCATGCCAATGAGTTCATTGTCTCTACAGGCCTTTATGCTTTAGTCACCCAATGATTAACAATTTGATCTGTACAGCAATTATTATTTAAAGGTAAAGGCTTTACAACAGAAGGCTTAATGCACTAATGTAACCCTATATCATCTTGATTTTAGTAGGAGACCTGGTGTAACTGCCCCATCTCTAAGGCCTGGAGGTCTCTGGATGTCTTCTCCTTACTAATCATGGACTCAACATCCTTATTGGCAATAGAATTATCATTTGAGTCTTTTCATGGAACTGATTGCTAGCAACTCATGTTCCAGCTTGGGAGAGCCTTACAAAATGCAGCAGATCTGGCTATCTCTATAACGCAAAATATAAAATACCATTGTTTATTCTTCTACAATGAAAGAAATCCATTCAGTAAAACAATGAAATTCCTGTACCACTTCAGAAACATAAAGTGCTGACATCAGAGTCTGGGCGGACTAATGTGTATTGCTGCCAGTCCTCTGTATTGCATCAGTGGCATTTACAGTATAGAAGTTACTTGGGACTGGTGGGAGAAGCTTACGTCAGAGATAGACTAAGTATTTCGATATACAGTGACACTAAATAGTGCCATAATGAATAATGAAAACCAATCATCAGAAAATTAAAAAGATACTTTTAGGCAGAATCTGATTGTGCAGTTCTGCCTAATAGTATGTCTTCATCTCCTGAGACAGGTGAGCATTATGATTATGAAGTAATAAGAAACACTGTATTAATAATATATTTAAAAAACCCTAATGTTAATCCTCTAAAGATAAGGTTTCCACCCAATAATAACAAGTAACCAAAGAATCCACTGAGGCAGGGAGAGCCAATCTTTGTAATTATGGCCATGATTCATCAAGATGTTAATATGATGGGATTCCTCACCTGCTTAAAGTTAGGCACATGCTTAAGTACTTTGCTAAATCAAGGCCTACATCAGGAAATTCTTAGGAACGAAGTTTAGTGAGTAGATCACATAGAAGCTATCAGCAATCTATATAGTCCTCTTAGATTAGTAAAACTGAAGAGATTGTTGATAAAATAGCTAAATAAATGTATGAGACTAGGTGCTGATACTCTTCCTCATCTTCAGTGGGACCACTTCTTGTATTCTTGGTGGTACTCAACATGAGTATGAGTAGAACAAAATCTTTTACTAAATAAGGCTCTATTTATATCCTCAGAATTAGCCAAAATTTGCATTTATCTCCAAGAGAGCTGAGCATACTTTCAAGGGCAATATTTGGCAGAAAGAATTTGTTAAAATATAAATTTTCTAAACAAGTGTAAGAAACACCTGCCACCATTGCAATTTTTCATAACTGGAAAATAATGTTGTCACGTGTGAGAGCTGCCAGTTTAATACTTCTCCAGTAGCTGGTTCAATCTGATGATGTGATTTAGGAAGCAGAATAAACATCTCACCATCTGAATATGTGACTAAGCAAAAGTTTAGAAGTTGTTGCAGAACTTTTCAGAAAATCAAATTTTTATTGATTAATATAGCAGTACGTGCTTTACTAATCTCCTCCCGCCAGTTGTTTAATTAATTAAAATTTACTGTACAACAACCTTGGTTGTTTTCCGCATTTGTCATTCATTCACTTTTTGAGCTGCATTTCTTGTGTCCTTCATTATATTTCAAGATAGCAGCTTCCTGTTGATGACAATGATTGTTCTTTATTATAGTGGTGGTGCTGGAGAGAGGGCTTTGGATTCTTGAACCAAAGAATGTTTTTCCAGGAAGAAGGCTTGCTAGGAAGAGATAGGATCCACCTAATGAAGAGAGGGAAGAGCATCTTCGCAGGCAGGCTTGCTAACCTAATGAGGAGGGCTTTAAACTTGGTTTGCTGGGGGATGGTGAACTAAGCCCAGAGGTAAGTGGGAAAGTGGGATACTGGAGGAAACACAAGGAGGGGGGTGTAGAAAGTAGGGCAATCACCTAGTTATCTTAGGTTTCTGTACACAAACACAAGAAGCCTGGGAAATAAACAGGAAGAATTGGAAGTCCTGGCACAGTCAAGGAACTGATGTAACTGGAAGAACAGAGACTTGGTGGGGTAACTCAAATGACTGGAGCTCTGTCATGGATGGGTATAAACTGTTCAGGAAGGACAGGTGGGGAGAAAAGGTGGAGGAGTTTCACTGTATGTAAGAAAGCAGTATGATTGCTCAGAGCTCCAGTATCAAACTGGAGAAAAGCATGTTGAGAGTCTTTGGAATAAGTTTAGAGGTGAGAGCATCAAGAGTGATGTCGTGGTGGGCATCTGCTATAGACCACCAGACCAGGAGCATGAGGTAGACGAGGCTTTCTTCAGAAAATTAAGAGAATTTTCCAGATCACAGGCCCTGGTTCTCATGGGGGACTTCAATCATGCTGATATCTGCTGGGAGAACAATACAGCAGTGCACAGACATGGCTGGTGCAAGGATATTTTGTGCCCTAGGTGAAACTTCCACCTTGCGCCCCACCCCCCTCCCGCCTCCCCTGCACATTGGTTCATTGAGGGGCACATCCCAACGAGCCTTTAGAGAGCCCGGGGCCAGCTGTGCCCAGGGTCTGCTCCCCAAACCAGGAGGTCCCCACCTCCCCGCCCCCTGAAATCCCCTGGAGAGTGCACACCCCCCCCCCCCCCCCCCGCGAGCCAAGCTGAGCCCACCACACCCCGGCGGCCCCCACCCCGCATCCACTCACTGGCTTTGCCAGGCTTAGGACGCTGCAGCAGCTTGGCAGGGAGGAGCTGCCTTCCGGAGGCACTGGAGATCCAAATCCTTGCAGAGACGGCGAGCCCCAGCCATGGAGGAGCCGGCGCGGCGCAGGGGCAGCAGCCCTGCAAAGGTGGCGGGGCCACTAGCAGGGAGCAGCCATGCCCCCCATGGGGGTGGAGAGCCCCACCCTAGCCCTGTCCCAATCCACTCCTTCCCCCTTCCCACCCCCTGACTGCCCCCCTCAGAACCTCCAACCCCCTCCGCTCCTTGTCCCCTGACTGCCCCCTCTTGGGACCCCTGCCCCTAACTGCCCCAAGAACCCCACCCCCTACCTAAGCCTCCCTGTTCCTTGTCCCCTGACTGCTCCCTCCTGAGACTCCCCAACCCTAACTGCCCCACAGGACCCTAGCCCCTACCTGTCCCCTGACTGCCCCAACCCTTATCCACACCCCCGCCCCCAGACAGACCCCCGGGACTCCCACGCCCCATCCAACCACTCCCCGCCCCCTGACAGGGCCCCCAGAACTCCTGACCCATCCAACCCCCCTGCTCCCGACTGGCCCCCGGGACTCCCCTTACTGTGCCCATGTTGCTCGAGCCGCTGGCTCCATGTGCACAGCCCCTCCTCTGCAAAGTGCTGAGGCAGCGGAAGGGGCAGCGGCGGGAGCCGCAAAACCCCAGCTCAGTGAGGGGGGAGCTGGGGGCACGCCTGCCCTGGCTGCAGCCTGGTGCCCCTCCCCCACAGCGGCTCCTGCAGAAGATGCATGCAGGCGGTGGTCCCCATGCGCCCCCCAGCTCTCCCCTCACCGAGCTTGGGCTCTGCGGCTCCCGGGAGTGTGAGCTGCTGCTGCCACCGCTACCCCTCCTGGAGCAGGCTCAGGGCCCCGCGCCCTGGCGGCGGCTCACATGACCGGGAGCCACAGAGCCCGAGCGCGGTAAGGGGGAAGCCGGGGGGCGCATAGGGGCTGGCGCCTGCATGCATCTCCTGCAGCCTGCAGGAGCCACCTGTGGGGGTGCCGAGCTGCATCCTGGGCAGGAGGGGTGGGGGGCGTGGCTGTTCCCCGCTAGTGGTGCCGCTGCCTCTGCAGGGCTGGTGACCCCCCTGCACTGTGCTGGCTCCTCCATGGCTGTGGCTCGCCGTCCCCGCGCAAGCCGACGCTTTTTGGTGCCTCCCAACCACTTGGCGCCCAAGGCGACCACCTAGTTCGCCTAGTGGTTGCACTGGTCCTGTGTACAGACAGTCCAGGAAGTTTTCATAGAGTGTTGGGGACAACTTCCTGGTGCATGTGCTGGAGGAACCCACTAGGGGCTGTGCTCCTCTTGAACTGGCGCTCACAAACAGGGAAGAATTGGTAGGGAAATTAGAAGTGGGTGGCAACCCGGGCAGCAGTGACCAAGAGATGGTTGAGTTCAGGATCCTGACTAAAGGAAGAAAGGAGAGCAGCGGAACATGGAACCTGGTCTTCAGAAAAGCAGACTTAGACTCCCTCAGGGACCTTGATGGGCAGGATCCCCGGGAGGCTAATATGACAGGAAAAGGAGTCCAGAAGAACTGGCTGTATTTTAAAGAAGTACTATTAATGGTGCAGGAACAAACCACCCTGATGTGCAGAAAGAATAGCAAATATGGCAGGCGACCAGCTTGGCTTAACAGTGAAATCTTCGGTGAGCTTAAACACAAAAAGGAAGCTTACAAGAAGTGGACACTTGGACAGATGGCTAGGGAGGAGTATAAAAATATTGCTCGAGCATGAAGGGGGTGTAATCAGGAAGGCCAAAGCACAACTGGAATTGCAGCTAGCAAGGGATATGAAGAGTAACAAGAAGGGTTAGCAACAAAAAAAAGGTCAGGGGAAGTGTGGAACCCTCCCTGAATGGGGGAGGCTAGTGACCAATTATATGGAAAAAGCTGAAGTACTCAATGCTTTTTTTATCTCGGTCTGCACAGACAAGGTTAGCTCCCAGACTGCTGCACTGGGCAGCACAGTGCGGGGAAGAGATGATCAGCCCTCAGTGGTGAACAGATTACGGACTATTTAGAATTGCTGGACATGCACAAGTCCATGGGTCTGGATCTAATGCTTCCAAGAGTGCTGAGGGAGTTGGCTGATGTGATGGCAGAGACATTGACCAATAACTTTGAAAATTTGTGGCAATCAGGTGACGTCCTGGATGACAAGAAAAAGGAGAATATAATGCCCATCTTTAAAAAAGGGAAGAAGGAGAACCCGGGGAACTACAGATTAGTCAGCCTCACCTTAGTCCCTGGAAAAATCATGGAGCAGTTTCTCAAGGAATCCATTTTGAAGCACTTGGATGAGAGGAAGGTGATCAGGAACAGTCAACACGGATTCACCAAGGGCAAGTCATGTCTGACTAACCTGATTCCTTTCTATAATGAGATAACTGGCTCTGTGGATATGAGGAAAGCAGTGGACATAATACATCTCGACTTTAGCAAAGCTTTTGATATGGTCTCCCACAGTATTCTTGCCAGCATGTTAAAAAAGTATGGATTGGATGAATGGACTGTAAGGTGGATAGAAAGCTGGGTAGATCGTCGGGCTCAATGGGTAGTGATCAATGGCTCCATGTCTAGTTGGCAGCCGGTATCAAGCAGAGTGCCCAGAGGATCTGTCCTGGGGCCAGTTTTGTTCAACATCTTCATTAACAATCTGGATGATGGGATGGATTGGACCCTCAGCAAGTTTGCAGATGACACTAAGATTGGGGGAGGTAGATAGGCTGGAAGGCAGGGATAAGGTCCAGGGTGACCTTGACAAATTTGAGGATTGGGCCAAAAGAAATCTGATGAAGTTCTAACAAGGACAAGTGCAGAGTCCTGAACTTAGGAGGAAAGAATCCCATGTACTGCTACAGGCTGGGGACCAACTGGCTAAGTGGCAGTTCTGCAGAAAAGGACCCAAGGATTGGGTAGCCAAAAAGGCTAATGACATATTGGGCTGCATTAGTAGGAGCATTGCCAGCAGATCGAGGGAAGTGATTTTTCCCCTCTATTCAGTACTGGTGAGGCCGCATCTGTAGTACTGCATCCAGTTTTGGGCCCCCCACTACAGAAAGGATGTGGACAAATTGGAGAGCCCAGCGAAGGGCAACGAAAATGATTAGGGAGCTGGGGCACATGACTTACAAGGAGAGGCTGAGGGAAGTAGATTTATTTAGTCTGCAGAAGAGAAGAGTGAGGCAGGATTTGATAGCAGCCTTCAACTACCTGAAGGGGGGTTCCAAAGAGGATGGAGATAGGCTGTTCTCAGAGGTGGAAGATGACGCAACAAGAAGCAATGGTCTCAGGTTGCAGTGGGGGAGGTCTAGGTTGGATATTAGGAAACATTATTTCACTAGGAGGGTGGTGAAGCACTGGAATGTGTTACCTAAGGAGGTGGTGGAATCTTCATCCTTAGAGGTTTTTCAGGCCCAGCTTGACAAAGCGCTGGCTGGGATGATTTAGTTGGGGCTGGTCCTGCTTTGAGCAGGGGGTTGTACTAGATGACCTCCTGAGGTCTCATCCAACCCTAATCTTTTATGATTCTATGGTTCTATGATAGTAGGACTCTTATTTTTTCTGGTGACTTGTTCTTCTGTGTGATTAGATCTAGTTTTAGAAATATCTTTTCAAATGATATTTGAGTTTTGCTTTAAATGGTCAAAATGGGCAAACAGAAAAGATCTAGCTAGTTTAGAGAAGGGTGATCACTGATTGTATTAAAATTCCAAAAGATTAGGCTCTGTAAGTGACAAATTTCTGCTTAATAGAGAGTTTGGGACATTTTTAGTAGTTTGAGGCCCCAAATCTGCAACTGGCTTCAGGTGGACTCCTTTGCCTAGCTGAAGCCAGTTTTAGAACTGGGGCTTATCAGAGCAGTTATAAAATGGCAATAGAGGATTGAGTGGAGAACTGGAAGTTAATACTCCTAAACTGTATTCTCAAATATTCAAGTGATATCTGCTAGGTTATTAGGCAAGTCAATTAGGCCATCATTTGAAAACTTGTATGCACATTTAGGCATCTAAAAAGTGTCATACACTGCATATTACCAGGACCAGAAGAAATATATTGTAGAACCAGAATTAAATAAATAAACAAATAAATAGCAAATTAAATAGCTGCCCATCTGTAGAGTTATTCATTAAACTAAATTCTCTTCTCTGTAAAGTAGTGCCATTAAATTTAGGGGATTTAATCATGATTTCCATTGGCATAATAAATAAGAAAATTTTGCATAGCATATAAAACTTTGAGCAAAGGTGCTTTATAATCAACATACATTAAATGATTAAAAATGAGTAATACAAAACAAATGTTTAGCCCTCTTTTGTTGTAAATACAAATATAAGGGATAAAGGAAATGCAGAGTTTGAATTTCCAGTAAGACATATGACTTAGAGATAAATTGTGAGAGAGTTATCCTGAATGGTCTGCACCCCTTATGCTGTGACATTGTCAGACATTACAAACTGAGCAGGGGCAGAAAGGTTCAGTAAAGCAGTGAAATCTCTGAAGAAACCACCTAGCTGCAGCAGATGGTGATTGGAAGGTCATACCCTTTCTTCTAACTCAGTACTAACTTAATGCCCCAGCATGGCATTAAAATGACAATGCTGCATAAGGCACTGTCTTTTGGATAAGATTTAAAACTGAAGTCCTGAGCACATATGCATATTAAGTGTCTGACTGTGCCCGTTCTTGCTCAGATGCCCTAGGGGAGCGGAGAACCCAGGAGCCTCCCCCAACCACTGCAGCAGCAATGTTCACTTGCAGTTTTTTGAGTTCAGGTGCATAATGCCAAACGTTGAAGAGTCAGGGAGAGCTGGTGAAGTCATTACTCCCAGAAACCTCTCAGCCTGCCTTCCTCCAAAGTGAAACTGAAGATCCAGAGCCCTTACTAGATAAGATACTACTCAACAGGAACAAGGATGGCAGATCTTTCCCTAAATAAATGATGCAGTAGGTGTATTTGTGCATTGCTATGAATGTGCTGTGCAGACACATCCCTTAAGCACCTGTAACAAATTACTCCATAACACAAAGACCTGTTACATATATTACTTGAGATAATTGTCTGGACACTCAGTCTGATTCACCATTGCCCCTAACCTTTTTACACAGGAAAAAAGGGGTCATAAACCCAGTGGGATCTAGAAATTCTGCCAGTGAAATAGGAGTCTCTGTGTTACATAGAACCAGTATTACCCTATTCATCCCAAATGGTTCATCTAGATAGGTCCTTTTTACACCTTCAGTAAATTAATCAACACCGTTTGTATATGGAAAGTGCTAGTTGAATGTTTATAGCACCATTTCTATATATTCATTCAAAAGAGCAAAATGGAAGATACGTACTATATTTTTCAGAGACTGAATTATTTTGAAACAAGATTTTTTTGGAGTATATATAAAGGAGCAAAGCTGAATTATATGAATCCTGTTCAGGTATTGAAAATCATGAGACTGCTGGAGGTTTAGAAGTGAGGATCGTCTCAAATTGACAAGTTTGATGTTTTTTCCTTTCTTTGAGCCAATTTGTGCAACCTAGCAACTGACAGTATTAAACACAGAATAAAAATGTACATAAGCTAGGCCCTGACAAGGTTTAGTATTTATAGCCTCTGGATCAGTAGTGGATTTTTAAGAGTTTATTCATGTGAACACTTCAGCTAACAAAAACACATCAGAATGGAATCTAAAAATCCTTTTAATCTAGGAAAAAAGTGAAGACTGATCACCAACCAATGAGCGATCCAGTGCTTTAATCTACAGTGAAGAATTTCCACTGAAGATAACATGTAGATTTTCATGCCTGATTGAAAAGCACAGTAGGCTGGACTGAAAAAGTGGTATCCTACTGACTGCAGTTTAGCATTTTCCATAAAGAATGAGTGAGGAAAAATATTTCTGCAATTATTTTAGTATCTCACAACAATGAATTAGAGATTTCACCTTGGATGTAACCTCAGCTATGGTTTTGTGTAATTAAGGCTGAGCCAAATATAAAATACAAGCCAAACCTCCTTTATTCAATTGTTAAGAGCCAAGTATAAAATATTCACTTTGTTTTGAAATTATTTAAACTATCTATATCTATATATTACATGTGTTCCAAATAAAACAGAAGAATGCAGGTTAAAATATCAATTGCACTTTAAATATTTTTGCATGATATTTTAACAGGCCTCAGGAAAATGTTACTGTAGTTAATAATAAAGACTCCTAATGAAACTGGTAAACTACCCAGTTCCTACTAAAATTCTGTACCCAGAGTGGTTATCGGTTACCAAATGGGATCCCACTGTAAGTTTAGAAGACAAAACTAAGACATTTCACTGTAACTTATGGTTATAGTAGAATCTGACACTACTTCATTGCTGCTAAGGCATCTGGATACTTTTCTTGGGAGACAGGTCTGTCCTTGCTTACAGACAGCCCCCCTACCTGAAGCAAATACTCACCAGCAACCACACAACAAAACCACTAACCCAGGAACCTATCCTTGCAACAAAGCCCATTGCCAACTGTGTCCACATATCTATTCAGAGGACACCATCATAGGGCCTAATCACATCAGCCGCACTATCAGAGGCTCATTCACCTGCACATCTACCAATGTGATAGATGCCATCATGTGCCAGCAATGCCCCTCTGCCATGTACATTGGCCAAACTGGACTGTCTCTATGTAAAAGAATAAATGGACACAAATCAGATGTCAAGAATTATAACATTCAAAAACCAGTCGGAGAACACTTCAATCTCTTTGGTCACTAGATTACAGACCTAAAAGTGGCAATTATTCAACAAAAAAAACCTTCAAAAACAGACTCCAATGAGAGACTGCTGAATTGGAATTAATTTGCAAACTGGATACAATTAACTGAGGCTTGAATAAAGATTGGGAGTGGATGTGTCATTACACAAAGTAAAATTATTTCCCCATGTTTATTCCCCCCCCCGCACACACTTTTCCTCACACGTTCTTGTCAACTGCTGGAAATGGCCCACCTTGATTATCGCTACAAAAGCCGCCCCCTCCCTCCCAGCTCTCCTGCTGGTAATAGCTCACCTTACCTGATCATTCTCCTTACAGTGTGTATGGTAACACCCATTGTTTCATGTTCTCTGTGTATATAAATCTCCCCACTGTATTTTCCACTGCATGCATCGATGAAGTGAGCTGTAGCTCAAGAAAGCTTATGCTCAAATAAATTTGTTAGTCTCTAAGGTGCCACAAGTCCTCCTTTTCTTTTTGCGGATACAGAGTAACCCGGCTGCTACTCTGAAACTTCTCTTGTGTCAGGATGTGATCTCACTGTGACTCTTTGAAAGAAACATAATGTACCTGTGATCAGCCCTAACATGTTAACTTTAGGGTCTATTCTTGCACTGTTTACTCAGGCAAAACCCCCACCCAAAACAATGGAGACTTCACATGAGTATGCCCCCTAATTAGGCATAATTAGAGAGGGGTCCAAGCCATGAAATCAGATCCAGATGCAAATGTTCTGCAACTTCAGGCAGAATGGGTTAGCTGAGATTCACAGTTCTGGACTGGGCTCATTCTGGAGACAGATCCAGGCCATTAATTATTGGATCAGAATTGTTACTTTTTAAAAACTTGATGTGTGTGTTTCAGATCTGAGTTCTGGCTTGCACCAAGCACCAGCAGTAATCACATCCAGTGTGAATATAATTCTATGGGAGACACTTCAATAACATTTATTAAAATCCAAGATGAAGCAGGGATTCATATTTAACACATTCATAATTATATAAAACCTAGGGACTGCCACGTGCAGGGAGGAAACTTAGGGTGTTGTTTAAGTGATACAACTGAGCCAACCCGACAGGGGTATGAGTTTGAGCACTACTGCAGGGTTTGTGCACTCTGCTGAATATGGGGTGCGGACCCAGCACATTCCGTGTCTGAACGAAACAACTGTGGATTCTTCTTGCCTAGCAGGGCTGGCCTTACCATGAGGCGAATGGAGGTGGCCACCTCAGGTGCCAGACTAGGGCGGTGGGGGGGGGGGGGAAGTCGGGGCGGAGGGAGGCTCCACAAGGACCCAGAGTGTAGAAAATTGTGTCTGCTGCTGGCGCATGTTTATTCTCTCTGCTCTAGACGCACAGAGATGGTGGAGTGCTGTGCTGTAGGAAGGAGGGCACAAGAAACATAAGAGGCAGGCAGGAGAAAAGGTGAGAGGGAATAACAGAAAGCAGCAGGAGCTGCAGGGAGAGAGAGAAGGAGGAGCCTCTTATGTACCTCTCTAACACCCTCAGGAGCCTGGACTGATTAACACCAGCTTCTCAGGGAGCTTCCTGTTTCCTGCTGCTTCCCTGAACCCACTTGAGGAGAACAGGCAGTCTACTAAAGTAGTAGGAGCCAGTTAGGCCCTTAGGGATGCTGATATCTTCCCTCACTTAGGCTCTGATAGCAGCCTGCTTATTTGTCCCCTTCAACTGAGTCTTTGAGAGCCACTATAGCTGGCATAGAACAGCAGTCATCAGTGAAAGGAGAAAACGCCCCTCTGGGGCAGCATTCAGAAAAAGAAAGCAAAGGAAGCTTTTCTATCTAAGCAGGAAGGAGCTCTCCTGAGATACATAGACACAAACGTTCACGGTGAGCCTTCCAGCCCCAGTGAGGATGTGAGTGGTGAGGAAATGCCTGATCTTCCAGTTAGTCAGAGTGCAGGTGACCTGGCAGCTACTGCAGCATCCATATCTCCTTCTCAAATGGATGTAACTATGCACATTCCTGAAGAAAAGTGTAGATCAGAGAAGAGTATGGTGGAGGCACAAGAAACAGCTGCTGCTGAGTTTAGTTCCTCAAGTCTAGATGATCCAGGACTGTGGACCCACTTGAGCAGTAGCCTGATGGACTTCCTTGTACTGCATGGGCCACAGCAAGTGAAAAACTTCATGTTCCCCAAAGAAAATGAAAATAAAAGTTTCCATCCAACACATTACTGGCGTGAAATCCCCAATGGTGACAAAGTGGAGAGGCCATGGCTTATGTACTCAGAAACCCAGAATGCTGCATACTGTTTTTGTTGCAAACTCTTCCAGTCTAATGTTCCAGCCACATTACATTCTACAGGAACAAAGGACTGGAAAAATCTGGCTAGAAATCTGGCATGCCATGAGAAGGCAGCAAATCACCAGAGAGCATTCCATAGGTGGAAAGAACTTGGGATGAGACTAAGGTTAAAGGCCACCATAGATGATCAGCAGCAAGAGAAGATTGCATCAGTGTCTCTTTACTGGCAAAATGTTCTGAAAAAGGCTCATTGCCATTGTGAGAATGCTTGCTACCCAAAACCTAGCACTGCGTGGCACTTCAGATCAGCTGTATGTGACAAACAATGGAAACTTTCTTAAAATTGTGGAGCTGATGGATGAGTCTGATGCTGTACTCCAGGAGCATCTAAGAAGAGTCACCACCCAAGAAATGTACATACACCACTACCTTGGAAAAACAATTCAAAATGAGATCATACAGTTACTGGTAACAAAAGTCAAACAGAAGATTGTGGCAGATCTGAAGTCAGCAAGATATTACTCTGTTATTCTGGACTGCACACCTGACATCAGCCATATGGAACAAATAACTTTAATGATGCATTTTGTAACAACAATAGAACCTAGTGAAAATGTCCCTGCAATGGTGACTGTCAGAGAGCATTTTCTAGAATTTATTGACATTGATGATATTACAGGAGCTGGTATGACAAATGTGCTTCTTAAAGAGCTGGAAGATGGGGAATTGCGATAGCTGACACAAGAGGTCAGGGCTATAATAATGGTGCCAACATGAGAGGAAAGAACAGAGGAGTGCAGACACGGATCCAAGAGTTAAACCCTCGAGCTTTTTTTGTCCCATGCAGTTCTCGTTCATTGAACTTGGTGGTCAGTGATGCAGCATCAGCTTCTAGTGAGGCTGCTGAATTTTTTAACGTAATTCAAAGCATCTATGTATTTTTCTCTGCATCAACTCATCAATGCCAAATTTTGAAGCAACATCTGGGAACATCCTCTCTGACACTGAAACCACTGAGTGCCACACAATGGGAAAGTTGAGTGGAGGCGATAAAGCCTGTCAAACTCCAAACTGAGAAGATAGATGATGCCATAGTTGCCATTATGGAGGATAATGCTATGACAGGAACTGTTCATGGGAGAACAGTGGCAGAGGGAAATGGAATCACCAGAAACATACATAACTTCAAATTTCTGTGTGGCTTAGTATTGTGGCATGACATACTGTTTGAAATAAATGTTGTAAGCAAGAGAGTCCAAGGTGTTGACCTTGATATATCTGGAGCAATGTAACAACTGGACAAAGCAAAGTCATACCTACAGTCTTACCGGTCAGATGAGGGATTTCAAAATGTTCTGAAGAGTGTACAGAAGTTGGCAGAGGAACTTCACACTGAAGCTATTTTCCCACCCATTCAAGAATACAAGAGTCACCGAAGAAGATGACATTTTTATTTTGAGGCATGGGATAATCCCATAAGAAACCCCAAACAACAATTCAAAGTTGAATTCTTTAACCAGGTGCTAAATTGTGCAAAACACTCAGCTGAAGAACCTTTCATGCAGCTCAAGGGACACAGCAGTATATTTGGGATGTTGTATGATATTCCAAAACTCCTCATTATACCTGAAGAAGACCTACACCAGCAATGCAGGGCACTAGAGATAGTGTTGACACATGATGACATGTGCAATATTGATGCGAGTGATTTAGGTGATGAACTGAAAGCCCTTTCAAGATACATTTCAGCAGGATCAACTCCAAAGACTGTTCTGGAATATATGTGCACAAATAAGATGACCACCCTCTTTCCAAATGCTTTTGTTGCTCTGCGCATACTTCTAACACTTCCTGTAACAAGTGCCAGTGGAGAACGCAGCTTCTCCAAGCTGAGGTTAATAAAAACACATCTACGCTCCACAATGACACAGGAGAGGCTGGTTGGCCTTGCAACCATCTCAATAGAGCATGGGCTGGCCCAGACTATGGAACTTCAGGAAGCAGTTCAAATCTATGCAACCAAGAAGGCATGGAAAACACCACTTTGATTATTCAAACAGATAAAAATGCCAGTATTTACTATGCAGACAAGAAAAGTTACATTTCCTGTTCAGGCGTTTGAAAGTTAAGTGTTACTTAAAAATTTTGAACAAGGCATTTTAAGTTGTTAGTTCTCCTTTATTGGGGAAGGTAGCAGAGCAGTAGAGGAGTAGAACAGGAAGAAGGCAGAATTGAGACCTTTCAAAGTTTTGGCCCAAGCAAGGAGGCATGGGGGAATCATTTGAGCTCCCCGCCTCAGGTGCCAAAATATTGTGGGCCGGCCCTGTTGCCTAGAGATAACATAAAGGATGACTTAGAGATAGTGTGGCTCTCTTGCAGTGTAGGAGATGTGGCTAGTGAAGGGGATATGGCTGCTCTCTGGTAGTCCTGTGCTGGAACAATACCTCTAGTGAGTTGTTACTACTGACAGTTTGAAAAAGCCTGAGGCTGCTTTAATTTGTGCAAGGAGTTGAACTGGCCCCTGGTTGTCCTCAGGACTTGTGCATGTGTGTTTGTACAAGTGGCCTTGTGAAACCACCGATGTTCCACCTACCATGCCACTCTCTCTCCTCCTCACCCCATATTTGTGTCAAGCACCTGAAGTTATAGACAATACATACGTTATTTTGACTCTGAGAATGACTGATAACCTAATTTTTACACATAAACATTATCTAAGATGATATAATAATAAAATGTTGACCTTTACTGATATAATTAAAAAAATACTTTTACAAAGGTTCTTGGATAATGACATACAAAAATAAAATATTTCTCTTTCTTTAAAATATTTCTCTTCTGTGACTTTCTTTATTAAAATTGAACTTAAGTACATACAAACCTCCTTTTTCCATTACTGGAGATTCAATGGTACTGGGTGCCTCAGAGAGACAGAACGTAAATTCTGATCTGAGAAGCGGTGACCATCTAGTCATAGAGAAATGTGTGCAATTAAGTTAGTGAGGGCTAATGTGTGCAAAGGGAGTGCCATATACCTAAGGAATGCCAGGGTTTGTTATGATCTATAGCTGACTCCCTAAGTAATCTATTTCCCTATGTTCCTTATTTTAATATCCAGCTATAATATGCTCCATTTCTAAAGGTAGTGTTCTACATTAAATTTAGACATAAAAATATGCCAAACAGTGATGCTTCAATTAAAGGTAATCCTAACTTTATTGAAAGCCCTTTTAAAAAAATAAATCTCCTCTGAGTATTTTCACAAGATATATTGTATATTTTTGGTCCTTTTCCCACATTTTAATTGGCTTTGCTTAGAGCTGTGTAATGGCCAGAAAATATTATCTGGTGAATAGCTTTTAAATGTTATCTCACTAGTGCTACCACATTCCTTGCCCTGTTTTGTAAAAAATCAAAAGGTTTTCCAGGTCTTTCACTAGCAGCACTGTTTTTACTACCGCCACTCTTCCTCATAAATGCAAACAGAATTGGCCTCTTCAGCCCCTGTGTTTAAGATTCATTTTTAATCTATAGCAGGATTTATTTACAGGCCCAAAACTCACTTTGGCTATGAGCCAGGTAGTTATATTATGGAGCAAGGAAGCTCACAAATGAGCAGATGTAGGGCTTCAGAGCCTTTCTGAGCCTATAGAGGTCTCTGTGGGACAACCCAAATGGCTAGAGCACTGTGGTTCAGGGGCAGCAGGCAAAAAACAGCATTGTTCCCACTGAAAAAGAGAGAACTATTGAGATAAAATGACAGAGATTGAAATCCTGCTGGAAAAAAATAGGGGGAAATAATGTCGTGAAAAGCAGTATTAATTCTCGCTACGCATCTTCCTGTCCTTTCACAGAGTTTTTTCAGGCCAG